>NW_026706867.1:1200000-1542500 GCF_024137745.1 Phymastichus coffea
ATTAATAAAGCCTGAAGAGATCAGCAAATGTGCTGACGAAACGTTGTTGAATATATTTAAAATTAAGTGAATTTCTACTATTTCCCTTCTTTCCATCATTACAAAATTTATCATTTAAAAAATTATAAGGGAATCAAGACAGTATGTTACGTTTACAAAAATGGAGTTTGACAGGCTTAATAAATTATAGTAAAGACATTTTGTCATTTTCAGATGTTTTTCTTTCTCGGATATCTAGCGGCAATGCGGTGCATCAAGCATAATTATTGCATTGCCTCAGCACAATTGTTTAGAATAAAACATCGGCGCTAATCTCATTCGCATAATAGAGAAAAAAGGGATATCGCACAGGGCGACGGGACGGCAATTTCCAATATATCTGCCGCCTGTAATCGCATTAATTTTTCGAATCGCCGTATAATAAAAATGTTTCGACGTGACGCGAAAGTGTCGGACTGCCGAAGTACCCTAAGACCATATTAATAAATTTGGCGATAAAAAAAGCGGCAGCGACGTGATTTTCCTCCCCGCGGATATATTATACCGAAGGAGAGAAAGCTTCCGAGAATAAAGTAAGGTCTTTCGCGCAGCGATGTAATCGAGCCGACGATGCAGTTGATAGGTAGATACGTAGGGCGCATCTGCGCCACGCACGCGCGCGCGAGGATTTTTTTGCTGTCGGCGATCGGTCAACCACGCCCGATTAGCATTTCCAATAGAGCCCCTCGCTCGAATTCGGCCTATCCCTGCCTCCACATCCATGACTCTATTAACGTACACGGAGAGCCTGTGAGCAAACGAATCGTACGTTTTATTATCGGATTGCTGGAAATTGATGGATCGAGGCGACTCTCGCTTTTCGGTTAGGGCGCTGCGCCGCGGCTACTGCGCGCGTCATTGGCGTTTGATCGACGAGGCGGATTGCGCGTAATTGCGTCGACTCCGATTTCGCACGCCAAAGCAGATTATCCTTATGGAGGAGAAAGCGCGAGCGATACGATCGAGCCGTAGGGGCTTTTCCGACCTGCTCCACGAGAACCGCCGCTGCTTGATCGATTGAAGAGGACTTTCTTCGCGGGCTTGCGGCGCAATTTATCGCGCTCTCTGTGGAACGTTCGTCGCCTCGGCTCGATCGCCGATCGCGCAGCGAGGCGCCACATGCTCCGCCGATATCTGCCATTTTTATATGCCAATTTTTATCCGACATTGCATTGATCCGACGACGTACCTTGATAAACATCACGTTTTTTTTTCATCTAGCCAATAAATCGCAACGTTACAAAGATTCGCCTAACCCTGTCCTGTTAGTTGATTTTTTTTTCGCGGCTCAACGATCCACGCCACTTTCACCGATTACACATGGAAAAACTGACAGTGACGCGCGAGGGACGAGTACGCGAAACGAAAAAAATTAAAATTGCCCCCCCCCCCCCCCCCCCCCAGAAAGAGATGAAAAATCACGCGATGGGTACGTCAATGAACTCGACCCCTGATCGTTCGGTCCTAGAAAAATACACGTGCGACAAAACCTCGACGGGTTGTACAAAGCGACTCCCCCCGCGGTTCGCGGAAAAAAAAGTATACATATCGGCCGTATAACCCATCTATCTGCGGTCTCGCCCGTCAACGTACGGCCGCCGCGGGTAAAATTGCCAATCGGTCCTTATTCGATTTTTACCGGGAATATTTTTACGCTGCTACTGCTACTGCTGCGGCGGCGGTGCGCGCGTGTACACGAAATTAACGATTATCGCGCCTCGATTGCGAGGGGCAGAGAAAGAAATAACAAACAGCTTCTCCCGTCGGCCGTGGAGGCCGGCAATTTTCGAGGGTCGCGATAAATATGTCGGGCGCATATGTTGCCCGCTCTCGCGGCTCTCGATACGCACGACGCGCATCATTTGCATGTGCGAGATGCGCGGCGCTCATTTGCGCCAAGAGCGCTTGCGACGTTGCTGCCTGTTGTATTCTTTTATTTGCCGACATTCACGCCTCGAGTGCGCTCTCGCGCGCGCGACGGTGTCGCTTGACTTTTCGTTTGTTTGCTTTCACGGGGCTTTGTGTGCGTGTCCGGCGACGCCGTGCCGAGGCGCTGACTTTTATCGTTCGATATGCTTTATGAGTGCATTTTAATGACGCTCTTGATATTGTTGTGCGTGTACGCTGCTACTCTATATACTATGTATACACGAATGAGTCGTTACTTTTTAGTGCCGCGCGCGGCAGCCTTCCCTTTTTTTTTTCTTCTCTTTCTTTTTTTATTCTCGATTTGAAAATGAAGCACTTTATCGAATGGTTATTGTTGCCCGTAGCGAGTAATTCCTTTTTTTGCGTATTCGTCGCGTGAGAAAATATCGCGACATGATTCGGCATTGCGTGCACGAAAGCGATTCCGCACGCTCCCAAATAAAACACACTTTATTGGAGATTTCGTTCACGAGATATTGGAGAGAGATCACGATCGAATCCCGCCCACCCGGGTGTTGTCACGGAACTTAGGCACGCACACGACTCTCTCTGTAGAAAGCATCCGTCAACAAGTTTCGCTCGTTTGCATTTCTCTCTCATCGCCCACGCATTCGCAAACGCGACATTTCAACAGTAGACAGTATAATAACACTCGTCGACGAGCAGAAAAGAAAACAGACCCCTCGCGCGTGCAATCGACATTTGATATGCTGCCTAGTGCATTGTGGCGGACGCGTATGCGTGCCTCATTGGGGCGGTTGCGCGCCGCGCCCATTGTACTCTTGCGTTTTTCGGGCGGCGATGCTGCGGTGCGCTGCTGCAGCGTGCAATTTTTGGCAAGGGGAGAGAAAGAGAGCGAATGATCAATGCAACGCTCCAAGTGCAAGAGCTTACGGAATTTTTTTGTTTTATCCGGGCGATGAAATGCGGGCCTCGTTACGCGCGCGCGCATGTCGACGTATTTCTCAATCGGCTATTGCAAAAGATTCGCGCGCAAAGAGCGAAAAGTCTCGACGAGCGGTAACCTTTCGTCGGTTTTCTCTACCCCCCCCCCCTCCCTCCGCTTCGTCCCGTTCACCTTTCTTTTTCTTTACGCCTACGCACATTTCCACGGTTTCCACAATACAAATCAAGAATATATAAATATCCGATCGATTTTCCATTTTTCTATCGTGCGAGCATAGAGGGTAGGAATGCTATGCGAGCGCAGGCTGGTTGCACTTTTGAAAGCCGTAAAAACGCGCATAAACGAAGCTGCATTGTGCTTTCACGGCGACGCTCTATGGTAAATTGAATACGAGATAGAAAGAGATACCGCGTAGGATGCCGATAATAAATAAATGATTGGATCGAGCAAAGCAAACATTTCCCTCGTCGCTCGCGCGACGGTTTTGAATAGTAGATTGGCTTTTCTGTTATTTTATTGATCGCTTCATGTATATTTAAGCCAAGCTTGCCTCGTTGCAATTGAGACCTCGACGGAAATCAGGCAAACGCGAGCCTCCACTGGCCGCTTTCAGCGGCCGAAAATCGTACGCGACAACGAATCTCCGCACACGCGCACAAAACGCAGGATATTCATCGTGGTTACGAAAAATCACTCTCGCTATCGGAAAAAGAATCGCCGAGTCGAGCCTAAAAAGCCGCCGCGCAGATGAAGCCGTCATTATGTCGAGTAGCCGCCCGTCTGTGTTCGTGTATACATACCGTATGGCCACCACGCGCGCGCGTGGAACAATCGCGACGAGACGATCTATGGTCAAGCTCGGTAAAAGGGGGCGCGAGCTAGGGCGAGTGAGTTAAGTTGGCTCTGGTATATCGTCGTTGAACGACACGTGTATTGAAAAGAAATGCTTTCGGGAAGGATATGCATGATCTGCGATCTATTGATCAAAAGCTGCGACAGTATTTATTCTTTTCGCGTGATTTGCTTTTGGCTAATTACTTCACGATACTTTTCGTGAACTATACGAATAAAACGAATGCGCGTCTGTTGAGACGAATATCAGGCTTCGCAAAGCAAAGTCACGTCGCGAACAGACAAGGCAATAAACATATTCAAACAGTAATGCAGCCGTATGTCGAAAATCATCCCGCGGCATCAGCCAAACCCGATCCTGTACAATGTACGACGATGGCTTATCACAAAAAAGAAAGAAAGCAAACATAAGCCACATAATCAGTGACTGCATACACACATGACACGTTTCGACTCCCCTTCCCCTCTCTTCTAAAGCTTTCTTTTCACTGTTACGTAAACACACGTACATGCGCTCCCTTCTCTGATGATGCTCATCCGGTTAAAAAAAGAACGAGAGAGAGAGTCGAGGATTAACAAACATGCGCCCTTTTCGGAGTCAATCGTCGTAAAATTTCGCCCGTTCTCTCGTTGCCAGCAAGCAATTGCGCGAAACTCGATTATGAACGCCAGCTTGAACTTTTTTTTTCGCGCACGCGACGTGTTATTGCGATTGTGAGGGCTATTTTGGGCTTTGTAATCTTGTTATCGGATGTCAGTTTGACGAGCTTTAACGAATTACCTTGCAGTAATGAATTCTGTCGAATCAACGAACTGTACAAGATCAAAATATAATTACAGCAATGGACTTTGGCTATGGAAAAAATCAGTCAGCGAGAATCTACCGCCGATTTCATCCGCAGGCCATCGAATTTCAATCGACTACGCGTGGTCCATCTGTCCCCATACGAACGAACCACAATCGTTAATTAAAAAGCAATCTTAACTCGGAAATGACGTAAACTCGAGATGTATATGACGCTCGGTTTGTTCACTGACGTGAATTCAAAAGATTCCCAATAAGTTATGCAAATCCCCCCACTCGTTGCGTACACGCAACGCTTATGATGACGTCTAATGGTCAGTGGAGAAAAAATAACCGTATAATGTAGAACACAAAATGTACGCCCAGTCCGGTCGTTGCATTTCTGAACCATCGATGGTTACAGTGACATCTCCATCGACATCTGCATATCTCTGGTATATAACGTGTGGAAGTCTCGCTGAAATGTAAATATCATACCGGGATAGGTATGCGCCTGGCGTGCTTTCCGGCCATCGCCGCCGAAGCACGCGCGTTAATTTGCATTGTTGAGAATTGGCGACGCGTCCATTACTTGACGAACGTTGCTTTTCGCGTGCGCCCGATCATTAATTAAATCCAACATTCGATTAGCTCTGATTGAAAAGTCCCGACGAGCGACATTAATCATATCGAGCGATGAAAAAAAATCCACGAAAAATCCCGTTAGGGATACCCGCGGAAACAAACGAGCGATCTATCACAGCGCGACGACGATCGACAATAATAATCGCAAGCATCTCCGAGCGATACCGTTTTGAAATCGATGCCGGCCAGCGCGGCGAAGCAGAGGTGAGCGCAGCGCAGCTTGGCGTAAATGTGGGATGGCAGTCCCGCGCGGCTTGAAAAATCATCCGGCCATTATTAGGCGCTATTCGTTTCTCGAAGGCACCCCCGACAGCCAATTTCATCCGACGACCTGTTCTCATTTGCGTGCGAACGGCGGTCGCGCGCGTACTTGCGATCGCCGCGCACGCGCGCGCTCTTCGAAGAACAGGACTATCGTGTACTCGTGTCCGGGTGAGCGCCGACCAACAAAACAATTCGCGGAAAGTTCGATTCGAACTAACGAAAGAGGCCCAAGGTGCAGTGAGCAGGAACGAGCCATCCGGTATACGCAGTCTGCATCCGTACATTGTTATTACTCGCGCGCGTGGCATGCGTAATCGACTCGAATCGATCGCTTTGCGCGCAAACTAATGTGTCAATGGGTTCCCATAGCGGCAGTTGGTTAATTGGAAACTCCGAGTGGATTTCGGATTGAGTTTGTTTTTTTCTCATCCTATGTTCCATTGTGACGGAAAGGACGACGTTTCTTTTCTCTTTTTTATGGGTTACTATATACAAATGGTTGCGCGCAGAGAGAACGTAAATTTTTCGCGACTGATTTTCGCCGTGGAAGCGCATCTTTTACTCCTCGTTTTTCCCGTTCACGTCATTTTTTCAGCTACACGCCCATCTAATACAACGAACTTTCGATGGATCTCAACAGACTCGCGTGATCCTCTTCCCATTGACTTCTTTTCATTAACGATGAATATGCGCCTTTAACGAAATTCCAAGAACGGTAATCATTTGATTTACGGTCTAGTTTTTTATGCGTCGCCTAAAGCTACCGTTTTTTCATTCGTAGTTCAAAATCCGATGCTTCCTTTGATATCCCAGAGCTTCGGGGGTGCAAACAGATTGCGGCTTTTTTGTCTAGCCTTGCCACGTACACAGTTGACTTATCGCTTTCTTTCGGCTCCAGCCAGACATAGAGGAAAAGGCGCGCGCTCTTCTAAAAAGGTAACTGAGCGCGAGAGAGATCGGTTTCGCAGTGCTAGTTTAATTGCTGAACCGACCTCTCGCAAATAGATTCATTCGAGCTGAACAAATGTGCTTTTCCAGACGAATTGCGCAAGCGCTAGTAACAGCCACGCGCGCAACACTTTAAATAGCGAACGATCATTTCGACGCGCGCGAAGTTGACGTCGGGCATCTACGTTACACGATGTGATTTCCGGATGTGGGAATGTACTCGCGGTGTCGTTGGCCTTCGGTAAATATGTAATGAGGCGCCCTGCATTAAAAAAGCATAAAAGTGCTCCGAAAAACAAACAACAAAAAAAAAACGAGAAAAGTAACAGGACGGAGAAAAAAAAGAAGGAAGCAATGCCGAACAAATAGCCGTCTCTAATCTCTGCGTGTCTGTCTGTTTGTTGAGTAAACACGACGTTTCTCTCCCTTCTTCTTTCTTTCTTTTTCTTTGTTTTTTTTGTTTTTTTTTGTTGGGGGGGGGGGGGCGAAATAACCACAATACGACTTGCGCCCTTCGACATATAGATAGACTTCGAGGCCGCGGTGCGCGGAGAGTTGATCCGATTGCACGCGCGACTTTTATGGCGATGGACGTTGGCAAGAAAAGACAAGCGCACCGAGCATAGTGACCGCAACGCATTGGCAAACTGCGAGATGATGAGCCGCGCGCTGCGTTGTCGCGTTTTTGCTTTGGTCATGTTTGTGGGTAAACGAGCAACAGGTAATAGAGTAATGCTGAAGAACGAGGCCGTGAATGATGAAAGTTTTTGTTCATACATCGAGCTTTAGCGTTGTTATCTTAGTTTTATTTACCGATCAGTCGGAAAATAGATTGAGTAATTTTGCACCATCTACTACTTGGAATTGTTTGACTCGTTAATTAAAAAATCGAATAACAAGACGTACAGTAATTCAAATTGATTGATTGAATAATCCTTTTATTTCTCATGCGTCTATGATCTTCAAACTATTTTCAATTTCAATGACAATGCATGATACGTCGTTCGTTAAATCGCCAAATATAGTTTCAGAAAACAATTTGAAAAATGATAAATTTTTAAAATAATTATCGATAAATTTCTGCGCCAGCGACAAACTTAAAACACGCTACTAAAACAAACCGACGTCACAGCACAGTCGTCGAAGACGCCAAAAGTCAAAACGAAAGAAAAAATAAATAAAAAATAAGAAAGGGAGGGGGGGTGGCATGTCACGCGGGACTCAATTACACTTTTCCTTCCGCGTGTGCGCGGCGCGTATATCCGGCAGCGATTGCGCCTCCGCGCGACACAATACCTTTACGCGCGCGTATTACGTGGCCGAAACCGGCCTTACGTCCCCTTGCGCATGCCTGGCATCATACGCCACGCACATTGCGTACAACTCTTCACGGGTCCGAGATTAGTGTTTGTATATTGTCCCCGCGGGCGCGTGTCTATATATGATCTATTTCTTATTCTGCGTACGGGGGATTACGTCCGCTTTTATTCGAGGGTGGACGGAGCGCTGGTGTTTGCTCAGGCGCGCGCAGAGCCCGTTCGCATTGTGGCTCTAATGTTTCTGGGGATTACGCGAATTAGTCCTGCGGATTATTTCCATTGTGCTTTTTCTTTGCCTTTCGACGACGATGACCTCCAACACGCGCGCGAGAGAAAGAAAATAAATCACTCAAATGCATTTCGATTGTGAAGTAGCGAGTGCCATTTCCATGTGGCGAACGAGTCATTTCAACGATTCCCGGTGCATATGATTCCCGCAACGCCTGAAAAATGGATGCGCTAGCTCGTTTAATTAAGCCAGTGCGGCGTGCGACTGAAATTTCGGAATATCCGATGAGATCCGCTTAAATTTATCATCGGGTCGTATAGTTCAGTTGCTACACTGGGAGAATATTTCGCGTACACGCATGAAGATTAACGCGTAAGAATGACTTTGCGTACAGAGGAAGTCAATTGGCGCTTGCGTAGTGCTGAATAAAAAATATGACGCATTCCAGTCGAATTTCTGCGAAAACGAGAGGAGATGGTGCGTCATGGTTCTACTCATCTCAATGGTTATATTAAACGACGTGATACAGCGGATGTCTCTTTTGCGTTGATTTTTTTTCTGATAGCAAAGTTGGGCGGACTGCTTGAGCCTTGATTTTCGGACAATTAAGTAATTACTGTAATTTCGATAATGAAATAAAAAATTCATTATTTTTCGCTTGATTACGGAAATAAGCAGTCACGTACTGATTATGCTACCATCGCTCATCATATGTCACGCACGAGCTTGACAACTCACGACATTTTCATTGAGATGAAATCAGCAGTCAACACACGATTCATTAGTGCTCATCTACGATAACATGCAATTTTGCGAAAGACACGCGAGCGATATTTTTCAACTCGCAAAACCTTGCCGCCAAGCTTACGCTGAAGTAAGCTAGGTCGAGTCTCGTTTTTCGAAAACACGAACTTTACCACGCCATTAATGCCCGAGGAAGCGGCTCTCAACTGAAAACTCAAGCAGCAGTAGGTTTCAATCTATCGAAGGGATTGTAAAGCGAATGTGTTACAGCAGCGGCCGCTACATATACTGCGGCAAGCAGTGTGAAGTCGCGCGGCGAGAGATAAGGTCGCAGCCGCGCTTAATTGCTCGTTTCCTGTCCCGCGAGGAGCGACTCTTGTAAACTCTCGTTTCTTTCTTTTTTTTTTTTTTCTTCTTTTTTTTTTTTTTTAGAAGGCCGTCGGTTCGCAGAATTGGCCATTCAATTTGCCGCCGTTGGAAACTACGGAAAAACTTGTTAATCAAGAAAACTCGCTCAATTAGGCGTCTTATTATCTCCTCTTTTTTCCGGGATATGACGGGCTTGAAAAATTCTCGCAAGATTTCCCGTAATAGAGGCGTTGAATCACTAATTAACGTTCAAAGTACGCGTATAGAACGACACGCAGAGTGAAAGAAAACGATATTTCAAAGTCGAACATGATTATGGACTTTTTTCTCTTTTGTTTTTTTTTGTAGAACTCGCCGTTTTTTGCCCGCCTCTACAAGTCTCTATAATATTGAATGTGACAAAGTCATTTATCTGGCTTTTACATTTTCCTATTACTGGCCTCGCTTTTGCTAGCTGAAAAGAGATGAAAATTGGAAAACTTAATTGCTTCTGCTTGAATTGCTACTTCTATTCTCGAACCTACTATATTTCCAAGTCTCTCAAATTAGAACGATAAAGGATAAGAATAAAAAAAAGCACAGTTTTACTATACGACCGTGTGTTAAATTATCCGATCAATTGAGATTTATAGCACGTTGAAGACGCCGAGCAACTTCCAATTACGCAGCTAATTAAAGCACGTCCAAAAATAGCGAAAGAAAAAGCAAGCGACAATAACAATAATACAAAATAATCCATCTTCCATAGATACCAATTAGCGGCAGAACGGTGGCGCCGTAACGAGACGCCGAAATCAATTACTCATCGCTGGTGAAACCAGCATTGGCTGTCTGTACAAGGGCCGAATGAAAAATTGCAAGCTTAACGGTTAAACACGCGCGTGCTCTCGTTCCGCGACTGATGGGTTTTTAATTACAGCCGATCTAGGATCATGGGCTTGATCATCTCATTAAAATCAAATCAGAAGGACTTGATTCGACGAGCGCGCAAGGAAAGGACGGTCGCAGTGAGGTCGCTTCGTACTCGTGACGAGCTCACGGCTTCTCTAGAAAACTGCGAGGGGAACGAAGATTGAATTTCGAACTGGGCAATGTCGACGCTAGCACGTGTCAAAATATAGGCAAGCAGCCCGATGCCCAAGTATAGGACGTCGGAAGAACAAGATTAAACGCGGCTCTCTCAACGAAGGGATGTAATAAAGGCTTTTTCCAATGTGAGATCTCGATAAATTTTCGTTTCGAGTTGGCGTGATTCATCTTTGGTACGCGCACACGGACTTGGTGATTTGGTTCGCAGTATTCGAAGATAAGCAATGCAACTCAAAATATCGGCACTCTATCAACTCAGAATAACTTGCGGCTTACTGAGCAGCGACTCGCATAGAATTCAAATCGCCCGAAACGCTTTGCTTGCTCAAAAATAATTGCAAAACATTGTCGATTGCGGCAGAAACGGAATGTTCCTTTTTCGACAGATGCCTGAAAGCAGCCAAGCAGAGGAACGTCGTAAAAGCGTACAGCATCTTGTTGTTCGCGCCACGTAGGAGTTGGGAAGTAAAGGTCGCGCGCGGCCGTGCTATCAGGGGAGGCTTCGGCAAGCTACTGGCCACGTGCACGAGCGCGCGACACCCACATGCGCAGTCCACCTCAAAGCGAGACTCGGAGGCCGGTGTTAAAATGCCAGCGTCGCTGTAGTAAATCAACCTGGACTCTTTTTCTTCTCTCCGATCGCGATGGGATTACACAGCGAGGTTCGTTTTTCCCCGAGTACACTTTTGTATCGCGCGCGCACTTTTTCCTCCTGGGGGATAGATGAGAAGCCCGTGCTCTATTCAATAGACGAGTCGGATTTCACGATTTGGATTACCTATTCCTAGCTCTTCTCGTTCTGCCTTTTTCGTGGTTGCAGCCGTTGGGGTCAAGTCTCCGCTTCTTTCCTCTTTATATTTAAAAGTTTTAATCAATGACTGCGTTCGATACGTTTCATACGTCCAACTTCGAGCGGACCAAACTTTCGCGCTGGCGCGTTTGAATTGACAAATGACAAATGGAAAAAGCCATTAATGCCGAATAAACAAATCCCCCCGTGTGACCTCGAAGAAAAGCAAAGAAGCCCGTGGCTTGCTTTTCGTTTCAATCACGAAAGAAGGGGAAAAGCTCGGAAGGCCTGCTCGCGCGGGCGTGAGAGGGATTATCTCTTTGGCCGACGCGATTTCCATGGGTGTAACGTCAAAGCGCGGGAGTGACAGATGCGTCCTCGTCCGCGGTGAATTTCGGACGCTTTTCTCATTAAAATTTTATTGGCCGCCGCGGGCTCGCGCATTTTCAAGCTCGAGCTGGATCGCCGCCGGTTTTGCTCCGAATGCTCGTGGCTTTGCGTTTCACGAGCTAATTCGATTGCGGTGCGCGCGCGCGCGCGCGCGATGACAACTGATTTTGCGGACGGCGGACTGGGAGGAGAATAGAAAGGGCGCGCGCTGTTGGCCTTATGCGGAGAATTAGAAATGTGTCGTAAATTATGATTGAGAGGGAACGTACGATGCAATCTCTTCTACTCGTGTGATCGAACGTGAAAAATGTTGCATCGAAGTAAATTTATATACAACTATAACAAGCTCCGATAAATCTGCCGTGGCATTAGCAGCTCATTTGAGAATCGACAGCTCGACATGAATAAATCACGACGTATTGATTAACTCGCATGAACAAAAAATGTATACGTATATATATTACGCTTCTTCGCAAACTTACAAATTATTATTTTGCTGCGAAGCGTATATCTGTGCTTGCTAGCTAGTGGATAAGAAGCGGAAGCACGTACATGTTCGATGGGAATTCTTTGGAAATTAGTGGAGACGACGACGGGGACCGAAGGCACAATAAGCTCGTCGATTGCGCTCTCTCGTCGTATTTCAAAATGCACAGTCGATTGTGAACGAGGTCGTTGTGGAAAACTGTTTGATTTACAACGCAGACACACACGCGAGTTCTCTCTCTCTCTCTCTCTCTCTCTCTCTCTCTCTCTCTCTCTCTCTCTCTCGCACTTATAAATCACAAAAATTTCTTGCCCATTGAAATTCTACGACGTCGTGAAACGGTACTTCTCTGCTTTTCGCCGCACAGGCCTTTTCGTAATTGAACGTTAACATACAAATTGCGACTGCACAGCGCTTTATTACTCTGTCGTTATTAGTTGATTGGTCGATTAAAAGCGCCGAGCATTTGTAGTAGCAGCGAGTTTACGCAACCGCAAGATCGTCAAGTTTCTCGATATCAAGTACCGAAGAAGAAGGAGTGAGCGAGAGACGACAGCATAATAACAGAGAGAGAAAGAGAGAGAGAGGGAAGCGCATTCGCATTCGAGTGACGGCATCCCTCCCCATGCTTCTGGGAAACTTCGTGGGCGCGATAACAGTCCGCGATACGACAGCGTGTGCAGAGGAAAATGCTTGTTTTACTCTCGCTCGGAGAATACCGAGTTCTTTTCTGGCTGTCAGTCGGCTTTTACCCTTCGTTTAGTTAAATGCACCGCTAGTGATACACCCAGAAACGAAACTTTTCCCCCCTTGGATTTGCTGAACGCCTGTTTATGACGTGTTTTCTTGTATTTTCACCAGTAAATTAGTAAATATGGAATTGTCAGTTACCTTGTCACTTCGTTTTCTAATAACGATTACGCATTATTAAATTAATATATAAATGTTATATGCCAGCATTGAGCGACTAATTCTTTCAGATACTTTGATCTCATAATTATTCCTTGATTATCTATGAATTCAGAATAATTGCGAAGAATTAGAAATAAAAAAGTCCTCCTCGAAAGATAATCGTTCGTAAGCACTGTGGCTGATCAATTTTTATTGCGAAACACTTTATAACGAATCGTCCATGGTACCGTAACAGCCTCCCTTCGCATTGTCGAAGCAGAGAAACTTCCTCTAGCTCAGTCTCGAAGAAAGCAAAACACTGACCTAATTGTGTACCTTGTGCCCTAGAGGTCTCTCGACTACTTAATTTTTCAAGAGCTGGCCTCTGCGCACCTTTGACGCACTCGCGTGCAAACACGAAATATATATTCCGTCGGCTCTAAACGCGCCTCGAGCGCAATCGCGTACAAATTGGCTCTTCGAGAGCCACGAACAATTCGGCCTTCGAACTTGCTGGTACGTAATTGCTAAATAAAAATTGTTAACGTGCCGGCGAAAAAATGGAAAACTCGGGCGAACGTCGAGTTTTGAAAAAAGAATAGGGGAAAAAGACGGAGGCAAACGATCTCGCAACGCGCCGTTGGGCAAATGGTATTCGACGGAACTGCAAAAACTGTATTGAAAGAGGCGAAGAGGTCCAATCGCGCCGACCACCATCCTTGCCTAACGCAATATATACAAGCAACTCGTCCAAACCTATTTCGGACATCTGTTCGGCGAAGAGGCGATCGGTCAATTGCCGAAAAGCGTGGACGCGGTCGATCGGTCACGTGGGCCTCGGGCCCGCGGCGGCGCTTAGCTCTAATTAGCCGACATTACTCGGGCACAAAAGGCGCGCCCGTCGCGCAATTAGGCAAGCGTACGCCACCCGCGAGCTCTTATCTCGTGGGTCCGATACGGAGGGCCGAGTCAAAACACGCGAGGTACAGCGGTGGAATATGCCCGCCCCCCTCCCCCCGTCGGCCGCTCGCCGCTCGCGCTCGAGACGCCGCGGGATATCGAGACTCCCCGTGGCGCGCTCGAGCGACCGGTGCCATCTGCTTTGCTCTCTTTTAAATTCTCGTTCGGCCGCGCGCCGTTTCGCTCACGGGCGAGCGCGCGTCCTGCGATTAGGATGTTCGCTCTCAGCGCGCGCGCGCGTGTTCGCTCTCGAACGGCTGGCGCTACGGTGGTTGGCTTTGTTGCGCGCTAATGGCTTAATTCGCTTATTGAGCGGGCTCATTCGGCGGGACGCCGATGGCATTTCCACATTCGCGATGCGGGACAATATTTCGACGGGATATTCAATCGAGCGTGGGCCTGGCGAGGCTTGCTGCGCATTGCGCAGTACTTCGGGACGAACGCAGCGCGAGTCCACGAAAAATTGGCAAACCGTCAGTGTGACGGCAGTCAGCGGGCGTCGCATCCCACTTGATTATTGCAAGGACAGCGAGCGAAAGCCTGGAAATGTCATACGCACGACGGCGATGAAGGGCAGGAGCTGTATGACGCTGACAAACGACCAGTTGCGCGTGTCGTCGCCATCCGATGCATTATTAAATCACAATCTAATTTTTCCCTCGGCCACCTTGCCAACGACAAAGTTCTCGGGGCTCGTAGTCGCTTATTAAACCATTTTCCGTCAAAGCCGTAGAATCCCGATCAGGTCGTCCTCCGTCCGTCCCGTGCGCGTCCACTCGTCGTATATACCCAGCGAGCTTCGGCCATTCGTTTCTCGGTCTGCACTCTGTTTCCGGCGTACTAGGAAACGGAGTTTGAAACAGCCGGCGGGGAGCGAGCGAGAGATTGGTCATGATCCTCTCTTCCAAATGAGATCGCAAGTTTCAAAAATTGATTACCAGGCGGCGAACGATGTCTTTCTTTTTCGTTAAAAATCGTGATTCGCGTCTACCCAGCGAGCAAACTATATTTAGTAAACGATCGCTTAATTACGGCAGCGTACAGTCGCGGACAATAAATAAAGTAAGCAGTTCGTTGCAGTCTGCATGTAGACACATGCCTAATCACGGCATTAGATTTCGACCATCTCGATTCCCTTAGAAACTCGCGTGCGTATACTGTCAGAGTATACCCGCACGTTCGAAGGTGAAAAAAAGGCGAGTCTCGAGTGTCCACTTAGGCGCGCATGGGAATCCGTCGTACAAGGGCGCGCGCGCGCGAGTGAAAAAAGGAGAGAGAAAGAGCGAGAGACGCGGGTACGTATATATATATATATATATATATATATATGCTCAACTGCACGCGAGTCCTTTGTGCGCGCGACGTTGCGCAATTAATCGCGCTGAGGATAAGCGCGCGCGACAAGTCAATCCTTCGACTGCCCTCCGCTGCTGCCGCTGCTCCGCCGTGCCGGTAATCGCCCGTGATAAAGCTGAGCGCGCTGGCGTACTTTCTTGCGTATGCTGCCGTTGCGTCGCGAATAGCCAGAAACATATGCCGCGCGACCGACTCGCAAGGACGATCATGCCGACGATTGCTTTTTGCTCGAGCTCCGCTGCGACTCTCGAGTTGCGCATAAGCCGAGAGCGTGAGCTGATTGATGGGGATAGCGTCAGGCATGCGACCACCCTGGACCGACGCTTTTATTGTTCTTAGTGTACTAAAACGTTTAGTATCGTTATCCACTTGTTTGTTTGTTTTTCGACAGTTAACGTTTATTATTTAATGTTTCGAACGCGATACTTATTTTTATAATAGACGCATTTATAAGCGTGAACGTTGTCGAAGCAATCCAAAAATTAACTCCGATACTGCCAAAAATACTATGTAACCAAAATCTTGATAATAATAAATTGTCTGGATAAAAGGTTCGACTCGTATCCCACAATCACGCATTAAGCAGATATCAGTTCCGCCTCGCGATGTGACGCAAAGCCACAGCACGTAAAACCACTCTGAGAAACAAACACCCTACACATTTACGAATCTGCATAATCATGGGAATGAGGAAACTCCACCTCAAAGATTCCACGTTCTCACCCCTTGCCTGGCTAAGCACCCCGCGTGGCGATGAAAAAAAGTAACGAGCGTACGTACATCGGGACGATGCGACGTCGATAACGCGCGTAACGATTATCAATCAGACACTTGCATTTGTACGTGCGCGCGGACGTACGTGCGGGACACCTCCTCCCCTTTCCCGCCAACTGATTTACGGTCGTTGCACCGCCGTGAGCTTGGAGCAGGTAAAAATTGCACCTCGCGAGAGAGAGAGAGAGAGAGAGAGAGAGAAAGGGTGACTGACCCCTGTAGCGTCTGTCTTTTACGACAAAGGACCGCCGCGCAAGAGGTGCCGCGCCAATATCGCCTCCTCTCTTCCCATAAAGTGTCATTCTCTGTTGCCCATATAGGCGCACGTGTCACTTTGACAGATGCGCCAAGGGAACATATGTGCGCGCGCGCGCCAACGAGAACTGCAGATCGTTGGGACATTTTCTGTTCCATTGCCGCGCTTGGCTTATCGGATTACGCGCGCGCTTTCGATATCAATTCGCCTGTAATTGGAATTTCACTTGCGAACGCTCGACCTGGCATTACGCGCGAAATCGATGGCAATTGATTAGGAATATTATTGATCGCGATGCTTTTACTGTAGCGTCGTTAAATAAATAGCTGTCGACTACCCATAACATACTACGGTGGCATTCGCATTACCAGCGCATTTACGTTCTTGCTTACGATCGGGCGTGCAACGTAAAAGTTCATGCTTATAATAATAATTGCCCTCGTAAAAGAAGGATAAACTGCCGTAGCATTGTCTCCACAACGCTACAGCGCTCGAAACGGCGACGGGGATAGCGGTTTCGTCGGCGGCGATTCGGCGACGCGCGCGTCTCGTGGAAGTGGGCGCGCGTTCAAAATATTTCTAATTTCCGCGACGCGCACGCGATATTTCGCGCGGTACACGACTTTCCCACAGATACCCGCTCGGCGCGGGTGAAAATCACTCGACGTGCGCGCGGCCGCGCAATTCACGAAACGCCGATGGAATTTTCGTCGTCGTCGTCGTGTGTGTAATTTTTTTCTTCCCCGTATATAAGAAATTCCAAACGGCCAGGCGACGTTCCTTTGCCGTTGTCGAGGGAATACATTCCCTTTATACTCTCGTGGATTAGAAATTGGCTTTTCGGAAAGACGTGAAATAAAAATAAAATGTGTTTAGCCTTTGTCCGCGCGTAATGAAGATACGATATTAGTAGAATTTTACCGGCAGTGATTCAGAAACTCGAAAGAGTGCTAAATGGTTTTTCAATGCCAGAGTTTAAAGAAGCATGTTAATAGCTGGCGTAATTCACTTTAGGTGAGTTTTAACATTTTACGAGAATGAATAGACATGGTTAATAAAATGTATTTAGAATTAGTATCAGAGAGAGAGAGAGAGAGAGATAGAGAGAGAGAGAGAGAGAGAGAGAGGGAGAGAGGGAGAGTTAGGTTTGGCGAAATGGGATGTATCTTGCGTTCGATTTTTTTTTATCACACTCGATATTTTCCATGGTGTTTGATTTTCATGAAATTCCCTAGAGCGAGGCCAGACTCGAAGTCGTTTAATCAAGAAAATGCCTCGCGGCGCAATGTTATATCACTGGGACACAAATTGAAAGTTCGAATTTGTCCAATCCAGCTGGCCTTTCGCGCAAATGATCAAACTCCGCTCTGCGACAGCCACGACAAAGGTAAACAAATTTCCGCGCGTTGCGAAAGTTTTCCTGGTGAGCGTGCACAATGGCGGCGCAATTGGCAATCGCGAGCTACAAATCCCTGGTTGGCGCGACGCAAACACGTAGGCGGTCGCGCGCAGGGTAAATGTGTGTATATATCTCGTAGTAGAAAAGAAAAAAAAGACTCGAGAGTTTTTCTTTTCTCTTTTTTCAGGGCAAAAGATCGCATTGCCTTTTAGGGACTAGAGAGTAGTAGAGCTGCACCGATGCGCGCGCGCGCGTGTGCGTATGTGTGAGTGAGTGTTTCAGTGGGTTTTGTGTCCGACTTTACTTGGTAGAAAAGAAGTGGTTTGTAACTTTGCACGTTTATCGGGTTAATTGAAGGAGTTGTGTCACGGCTATTCGCACAATGCATAGTTTGCAAGATATATAATTTATCTATTGTACGACTGATAAACTTGGTTTTCCACTCCTGCTGCGCTTCGCCGACGTCGCTGCCGCACTTCGACAGCTTCGGCCTGCAACTTGTCACGCGTGTAAGCACAGGCGAGAAGCTCCCTCGTGAAAATTGACGACGGGCACGGGCAGCGTTGCGCCACGGGAGAAGCCCGCGCGCAAGTCCATTATAAGGACTCGGCGAGTGCGCGTCGCAAAACCAGAGTCGCTCCCAGCGGACAAAGGACCGATTAGCCACACGAGGCGCGCTCGCCCCCACAAAAACGCAGTTTCGCACCTGCAACCGAATAAAAGACGCCACTCCCGGTGTCTCGCGAGACGAAGACGCCGCGCGTGCAGCTGGCGCGTGGTGCTTGTAGCGCGGCCCGGGGGCGGAGGCATTAAAAGCCGAAGTGTTGGCCAAACATCGGCACGCTTGGGGGCTTTCCTTTCGACGTCGGATGGGGCGTTCGGCTCGTACGCGTCGATTAGCCGATTCTTCGGGCTCGACTCGCACCGCATGTGCCTGTATATGCACAGTTTAATTTTTACGCGGCACACGAGGCGCGAGAGCGTTTAAATTTTATAAGGCTACTGTGAGCAGATGGACAATTACTTCTCGGCTTCGTTGCGCGATATCGGGCAATCCCCTTTGGCAGCCGATACACTTTGCTATTTGATGCTCTTTCGGTGAGCATATTATTTTTCATACCCACGTATTTTCGAGTTCTTTTCAGACTAAAATTAATTCTCCGGAATGCATTTCATGATTTTTATTGTCGTTTACGTTCGTTCGCTAGACAAGAGGATTATTCGTAAGGAAATTATTATTTTTACGAAGCTTGCCTAAACTTAAAGAATGCCGATAACCACACAAAAAGTATAAAGTACGAAAAAACGTATATGTAACGTTTATGTAAATACATTTTTCTACATAAAAAGTTCAGATGACTATCATTTGAAGAAATTTCCATCTAGCGACAAAACATTGTAATCGTGTGTAATCGTGTCTCTTGCGTATTTGTAAGAAATTAGCCATCGAACTGTGGCGTAAGAATCACTACTATGAAGAATGTAAATAAAGTAAATTATGGAAAAATGTACAGATGATATGATAATATGTAAACGAAGTTACAAACAGAACGAAATTTATAAACGGAACAGCCGTGGCAGAAGGAAATATTTATGGAAAAGACGTTTGACGACAGATGTACTCAGCACTATTTGACTTGGGCGGTGAATTTTTTCCTTGAGTGAACCAGGTAGTTATTCTTCGTCTGTTTTTTTCTTATTTTTGCAAGCGCTCGAGCGTTTCTTGACGCGTAGGAATCAGCTCGCCTTTGATAATACACGCGGGCCTTCTCTTTTTAGTCTCTGCGATCGATGACGCGCGATTGTTTGTTGTGGATAAGCGACGGGATCGTTATGAAGCTATAAAAAAAAAGGCTTATCGACGGTGAAAAGAAACGGTTTGGCAATAAAAATCCTCAGCGTTACGCAGCAGTTTGCTCGTCGCATCGTTAATAACGCTTAAAGTCCGCACTTAAATTAGTAACAGAGGATTCGGCAGCGTCAACATCCATTGTCGTGGTATCGATAAAAAAAAGTTATGAGTTTATAGGCCGGGAAAGCCCATGGGAAAGGGCCACCGCCGCCCGAAGGATTAAGGAATCGTGCGCGCGAAGAGGGAAAAAATTCACTTGTCACACAGGCACTGCACACGCACCCTTTGCCGCGCACGCGGTAAAAAAAAACTTTTAAATCTGATTACATGAAAAACAGATTCATTTCCACGGGACTATGAAGAAGAAAAAAGATAAAAAAAAGAAAAAAAAAGGGAAAGCATTGAATCCCGGAAGAAAAAAAAACGCACGTGAGAATGGAAAAACGGAAAAAGTCCTTTAGGGGTGAGCGCGAGGCTTCTCTTTTTCATTCATCTTCGAGGGGAGGGTAGGAGCGATTTCCCGATATCGCTCCTATGAAGCGCGCCTACCTGTCTTGGTAGCGCGCAGAAAGGGGTGAGTAGACGTGATTTGCATAGCGCGTTTTTCTCTCCGCTCACCGTGCCAAGCGGTTTTTCCATTGTTCGACTGGTTCCGGGGCGGAGTGGCATTTGCTTCCAACGGGCCATTTGCATGGCCGTTGGAAGCTTCTTGAGATACGAGACCGTAGGCTGCTCTGTCACGACTTCTAACGCTTTTCCCTTTCAGAAAATAGCTTTTTTCTTTCTTCAAGCCTCCTTCGGGGGCAATTGTTCGTTAAAAAAATATATGTAAATTACGATTTTTAATTTCATCGATGAAGAAGACTGTTCTGTTGTCATCGAGGATGTGCCTTGGGAAGCGTAAGCATGGAGCCTGTAACGTACTTTTGTTTCTTACGCTACAAATTTCATCATGTTTTCCCGGTCGTAAAAAATTAATCCTCTTTCGGGAAAGAAAAAAAATTGAACTTGTACGATTTTCCTTGGGCTTAGAAAACCCTTCTCTGCTGTAACGGAAATACGACTTTTTCCGCGTCGCTTCTTTTCAAAAGCATCTGTTCTTTCATGGAAAGAAGCTCTTACGCAGTTTTCAGCGGCATCATGCATTACATCATCGCTAAGGACAAACTACTAATATTCATCAGGTTTATTAGTGCAATTGTATCAACTGTAATTTTCCGATGTATCTTGGGGTGATCAAAACTTCATTGGTATTTGTCAAATATTGAATGCCAATTGGATCAGTATTTAACAATCAGTATCGATTGGTCATAATGGTTCAAAGTTGTATCATTTACTCGTGCGTCTATGAAGTTAGAACCGTAAAGTCAGCATGCAAAAGGTTCAATTAATACGATAAGTGGCGCAGAAACAAGAAAGAAGAGCCAATCCTTTATGGACGTAACGGAAATCGACGCAACGTCTTTAGAAGTACTATGAATATCAAAGTAAAAAAAGGTCCCACAGTGGATTTTCCATTCATAGAATAAACGTCACCCTATTTCATTTTCCTTCATCAGCATGAAAAAAAGAAAAAGAGAGAGAGAGAGAGAGAGAGAGAGAGAGAGAGAGAGAGAGAGAGAGAGAGAACAATCGGCATAGTAGAAAAGCTCCTGAGCCACACTCGACTTTAAAGTGACACTCGATGTCGAATTTGCATTCGACTTTTCTCGGCGCAGTCGAAGGGGGTAAAGCGCAGACAAAGAAAGTCGACGCGCGGAGTCGTTTATGAGGACGAGGGATTTCGTGCCAATGTGTTCTTCGACGGTACAGCATGGGTCTCCACTCCGCGACTAATATTTTGAGAAATTAATTTTTCTTTTCACTCGCTCATAATTCGAGTGCGCGCTAAATACCTGAACGCGAAACTGACTTCATTAGCTGTGTAACGTAAACTTCGAAGGTCGGCAGTCGACTTTTCCAGCTGTCTCCGCGCGAAAGTACCTCGGAATGCGCGTATTGGCCACTCGAGTGAGAGGCGAAAAAAAGGGGTACGAGCGCGCGTGTCGTCGGAGCGGGGTCTTGGATCGCGCCTGCCCTCGCTTCAACGGCTGCTCATAGACGTAGGAAAAAAAGGAGTCATCTTCAATTATGAGTTTTCAAGTCTCGCGCGCGCGGCTGTAAAGAGCCGAGCTAATTGACAGGTGGTCGTATATACGCGGACAATGGTTTATCGTATGCGCGCGCGCGCGCACACACACGCGCGATGCACCTGTTACACTGCTACTCTCGTGTAATCCATTAAGTTCATCAAAATGCATAGAGCGCCACGCGCGCAGACACGCGCGTGCACCGTCTTATTAAAGAAAAAAAAAAGAAGAGTATCATAATCCTTTCACTTTTCATCTATATGTCGGTCACTTTATTAAACGACTCCGAGACTCCGTCATTATGGGCCAGCTGAATTATTGTTGGGCGATCAATTCAAGTGGTGTTTTGGGAAGGATCGGACGTTAAAGGAAGGATGCCATATATACCAAACGGACTTTTCGAGTATATATTTTATACGTTATTTCATTAGAATGTTGAGTGAACAATTAAATTTAATAGTAATTTCGAATGAACTTTCAGTTGTAGATATTAATGTGATTGTAGGGACGATGGTAATTAATCAATAAACGAATGGATATTCCACTTATTTGAATTTCTATTTGTTCACTTATTAAAAGTTATGTTTCATTCTTTTGATAATTTATATATTTAAAATACGAGGCTCCTGAGACTGATTTTAATTGAAAATTTCTTTCATCGCAATAAGATGCCTCAGCGCACAAAAGAGCATTAAATTTCAGTACAGAATTATCTAAACTCACATTATATTTTTAAATCGCTAGATGGATCGCTTATTGCGATTGATAATTATATAAATGAATAAAATCCTATAATGAATAAAAAGTGTTTGAAACATTATATCGTGCTTGATGAAAAATAAAATAAGCCCTGTGTTTTCATTAGAAGGGTTAAAAATCTATTCATTAATGACGTTGATACAATTTATAATTAACAGCAGTCCGAAAGGAGAAAAAAATTAATTCGATAGCGTATTATTTCTATTTATTGAAGCTTAAAACCTTCAACTAATGTACTATAAAACCATAACCAACTTCTATGGTTATTAAATTATATACATTGCATTCCTGCAATGATATCGTGAAATGTTCCATCGTTTTTTAATACACCTGTTTTGAAATCACATCAAAATTGTTTACAATCATTATTTTTCCGCATCAATTATTTTGATTCATTTGCAAATAAAAAACGTTACCAGATAAAATACAAAGTAAGTAATCGCAATGCAAATAGCGGAAAGTTTAACCGGTGTTTTTATTTGAGATCCGTACCTTTTCTTAGAGAGGAGGCTATAAGACTCCTTGGAATGGCTCACGAGTCTCATGCGCATCCTCTTGTAGCGCTCGCCGGCGCGCTTCCTACTAATCCTCGCCTCGAGTACAGGCATCTAAAGGCATACGTGGCAGAGGGAAAACCCTTCGATTCTCTCGCACTGTACAAATATCCTTCTTAGCCCGCATGCAACACCCGCTGCACGTACATCAGTGGGACGCGGATCTGCTCTTCATCGGTCGCTTCCTGGTTTCTTCTCTTATACAACTGGTTTGATTCCCGCATGCGAAAACACTAACACCGAGTATTAGTACGCGACGTTCAATGTCACTGGCACTTCGTTCTCGACACAATTTTCACTGTTCTTTTTTCTTCTTTGCATCGCGATAACAAACGATTTCCCTTCGTTCTAACCGGTTACCGAAATTCGTGGTTGGTAGGCGTACGCGAAGCTGTCGACAGAGCGAATAACACACAGTAAACCCGCGCGTGTTGCTCACCGCACGGCCGTCCGTACGAGTATGAAGGGGCCCCACGCACATCCGATGCGTGTACGCGCTGCCGCCGGCGAGAGAAGCGTCAAGTATGCAGCATATCCACAAGGGAGGGGGAATACGTGTGTGAGAGAGAGAGAGAGAGGCCTTGGGAGTGGGGCATCTAAGCTGAAAGGGCCAAGGGAATTTCGTAAGTGCTCTTTCTCTCTCAGACTGCGTATAGGTACAGCGTTGTATTTTTTTTTCTGTATACTTCGCGCTGGTTTTTCTCGCGACAACGGGGTTGTCGCGGTGATTTTTGGGCATCGCCTGCGAGAGAGGATGGGAAACTATATTTACGGTTATTTAGAGATTACGAGACGCTAATGACTCTTTTAGTGCGCATTATTCGTGATTTATAAATGATACGTTGAAAAAGAAATCAACGGCGCGTTGCTGTAGCTTAATAATCTTGTTTACCCACTGCTCGCTTTATATCGAGAACGGTGGGGGCATGACTTCTCGAGAATGCAAAACATTTCGTCAATTTTTTTAAATTTTATTTACTTTCACGACTAAGCTAATATCTGATTTCGAAAAAAAAAATTGCGCTAAAAATAGTGTGCATTTTTTAGGAGTCGCAAGAGGGATGCGTTACGTAGCCTTGACAGGCGCATTGAACTTTGAACCAAAGGGATTGAAAAGCGGTAATAATATTTTGCTGAAAGAACTTACGTTCGAAAATTGGCCGAACGCATACGAGGCAATCGAGACGAATAAGCGAACGCGAGAAAAAATAAAGCGTGTCGCCGTCGATAAACCGTAGATTTTTATTTTTTATTTAGCCAACGGGCGAACGCCTCTACACGCGCACTTCTACAACACGAGCTAAATCAGTGCGTTGGCTAATGCGTAATGAATCTCGAAAGCAGAGGAAATCGTAGGTGCGCGCACACGGCGAGTCCTCGCGCTCTGCAACTCACCTTTTTCAGCCGAGGAGAGATATGCAAATCGCGGCAAGAGCGTCGCGTGGGGCAAGAGCGACTTTGTTCGCGCGCTCGGTGCGGAATCGACGCTCCGCCGGCGAGGATTTTCCAATCGAAGAACTCACGATACGCAACTGCAAAGCGAGATTTTGCGAGAGCCTGTTGCGACAAACGTCGCGCGAATATTTTCGCAAGATAAGGAGAGCAAACGCAAAGTCGTAATCGACGATGTGCAAACTTTTGATCAAGCAAAAGGACAATAAAAGTGTAAGACGGAGGGCGAGGGGGGGGGGGGGGCGCAACCGAGCCGAGAAGATAAAGTTATTAAAGGCGCGCAAGAGCACTTTAATGACAGCATTGCATTTTATTTACAGTTGACGTTCCGGTGCGCAATGTCCGAGCGTATCTCGATTGCACTTTGTTTAGTTTTATTGCGTCGCGGCAATATCACACGGGGCAGCAGCCAGAGATTAAAAGCCGATTTAGCTGCATGAGCGCGAAAAGCAGAAGCCGTTGACTGTTGTGAGTCGATTGATAAACGTGTTTTCTAAAAATAGACGAGACTCCGACTTTCGTTCGAGGCGAAATCCTCGACTCGATAAATCCTTTCGAAAAAAAATAAAAAAAAAAGATCAACAACCGTCTGTCTCGCAAATCATTTCTGTGCGAGTCAGAGGAGAGGACAAAAAAAAAATAAGCTTGCGAATCAAAGCGCGTTCCACAATTTATGAGTGAAGGCACGTGCTCGAGCACCTTCCAGCGAATAAATGATTTTAGGCTATGTAGTACCTGCTAAGACTTTCTTTTCTTTGTAATAGGGCGTCGAGTATTCTTATAACAGAAGCAGCTGAGAGAGATAAAGAGAGAGATTTGCAAATATTAAGGGACGAATGCCGCCAAGGGCTTTTTAATCAGAGTTTTTGTACGAGGATTTTCCTTCTATTGACGAGCTAACATTTTTATTATGCAGTAACTGTAAAATCTTGAAGAAAATTCTTTTGAATTTTTTGAAATCTAGCTTATGTTATCGTAAAATGTTTCGGATTATTACCGAATGCTGGTGCTGACTCAAATTGTTTCCCCAGCACTGTTTGATAAAGTATACTTGATAAAACTATCTATCAAGTTTCATTTTATAAACTAATTGCAGTATATATATCTGGTTTTCTGAACCAACGAAATGTCTTTAAAAAATCTTTGTTTTAATTTCTCTAAACTAAAATAATTGGAAAAATTAAAAAAAAAATTATAATTACGATTTAAAAAGCCATTCACTTATTAGGAACTATATTTTATTTTACTCACAGGTATGTCCATGACATCAACTTCATTACAAGATAACTCACCTGTAAAACACAATACGAAATAATTAACCATCTGCTTCATATAAATATTTATAAAAATATGCTCCTTTATAAGAAACGAATGGCCGCAATAGATATGTAAACTATAATGCACCGAAGAGGATAACAATGGTTTTCAAAAAAGCATAATTCTATTTAAATTTTATACAATCATAAAAACATCGCTGTTGCATGGCCACGAATGACAAATTGTATTCTACACTCGACGTGAATAAATCATCACAAACCGAGTGAACTGAATCATAATCGTGTCGTTTCCCATCGAATGTTTTTTTCGCGAAAGATCGATATACAAAAGATACACGCACGAACTTGAATTATGGAAGACATTACACACATGACTGACTGGAACTCGTGTGGGAACGCATCTTTTCGATTAATAAAAAAAAATTATCCTCTCAAGTACAGCAGCAGCACGTACCATTCTCATCCCTCCGACGCCACCTTGCATCGTACATAAAAAAAAAGACGGCTTCCCGTTTTCATGGACTTACCTACTCTTTCAACGTTTAAGGACTTGGGTGTTGCCCGAAATGCATTAAAAAAAATGTACGGAAAAAAGGGATACGCGAAGTCGATTACACGCTTTCTTGCTTTTCTCGTCTATCGCGATGCTCCGCGAGATTTACGAGCTGCAAAGCGGTAGGGAAGTTCATGTTCTCGAGGTCTTTTTGGGAAACGGGAAAATCGCTCACTGGCGGGCGCGCCACGCTCGCACCCTTCCGTCTGCCTTTTGTTTCTTCTTTTACGTTATTTCTTTTTTTTGTAAACGAGCGTCAGGCCACATTGGGTTATTACCCTCCGCTCGATATCTTTTCGATAGGGTTGTCGAGAATTTTTTAGGCATTTAGTACCATAATCGCATAAAATTTCATGACAGGGTTGTGTACAATAGACGTGGTCCCATAAATCCTCAATTTTTTTCCAGGAAAAAAGGGCTAAAACGTTCTTTTGATACAGTATCGTCTAATAGCCTCGGCATTCTACGAAAAAAATTCTTTTTTTGCATACGCTCCTCAAAATGAAAATATGCTTGATTTGTCTGTTTAACTGAAGGAAAATGCAACGAATTTCAGAAATTGCTGTTGTCGTATGCATGCAATAATAAATAATCGAGCTCAATGAAAATACTAACAAGCTCTGGAGGATTAAAAAACATCGTTTCGTAACGAAGTTTAGTAAATGCAAAGTGTGCCATTGGAGATGGGAGCGGGTACCTGATTTCACATATCAAATCGGAAAAGCGCCGGGTCAGTTATTACATTCTAGCCTGCCACCCTTCTCAGCCGACAGATTGCGAGTCTCATTAAACTTAGTAATCAGGCCGCGTCGGCTTTGTAACCGGCAATTTAGAATCACACACGCGTCGAAAAATTTCATGCGCGTGAGCTCCAACGTATAAGAAATACCGTCGCACGTCGGTGTAATACGAGAGGCCAACAGTCCTGCGGTCGATGCTACTTTCAATGGCCACTTAAAACGCACTGAAACTGGCGGATTAGCAGCCATAAATTTTCACACTCTCCAATTTCCCGAGCGCCATATGCGCGAGTTTTAGGAAAAGTACAATAGCTCATACCGCAACTCGAGAAGGGGAGGGAGCAGAATTTATCGACGATAGGTGCGTTAGTTTGAGCTTAGCCGGGCGAAATTAATTTTGCAAGAGATTAGATTTCTATCCACATACCGCATGACTGAAAATTTTTCGACGTTCGTGATTGTATATTGAACGTGCACGCACCCTAGAGCTGACTTGTGTAACCTGCGAGAATACGGGGGTTCAAGTATGCGAACGCTTGTTTTTAATTTTCCGGCTCTCGAAGTGATTTTTTTTCTTTTTTGTCGGAGTTTTGGTTTTTAACGATTTGTCAAGCGGCGATGAGACAACATTTTTTACCCCTCAGTTCGGAGATTTTTTTATTTTTTTTGGTCAGTCAGACCGTGAAATTCAAATTTCAAATCAGCGCTAATATTTTGATCGATTACGATATCATTTTTTTCTGCTTGATTAGCTGTTTTTATACTTTCATACGTTGTGTTTTTTTTTCGCCAAATCACGTTGACAACGTGATTCGTGAACGTTATTGTTGTTGTTCAGCAAAAACTTCGATGTCTATCAATAGCTGTTAGTCGAATGATGTTCTTGTGGAAATAATTCACTAGTGAAATTCAATAGCTCGTCGGAGCAAATTGAACGAAGTAAAATTAGCCATCGGCTATACACGCATTTTCGCAAATCGCACATTTCGCCGATATACACGCAAGAGAGCAAATAGACCGTTACCCAAATGTTGTACAACACGGCGTTACGCATCTCACACAAATAGAACTCACATAGGACGCTAACCGCGATATATATACTCATGAATACATAAATCCTTAAAGGCGACAAATTCTCCTTTTTTCCAGTCGGCCGATAATCGATTGTAATGAGGCGAGCGCCCGGAAAACTGCCGCGCGTGAGAAAAGTCGAATAATATACGAAAAACAGCAAACAACGCGGAAGAAGACTCTCTTGGGCATATACAAAGAAAGAAAAAAAATAAACATAAATATAGGCGGAAAAGAAGGAAGGGACGTCATCGTGTGGACGTAACTCAGGAGCGGCAGGTAACAGGCTATACGCATGCACGAGATCGTAAACTATATATATAGCCACGACAATGCGCCTCTCTCTCCCCACCTCCGAGAGGCCAGTGCGCATATGTATAAGTGTATGAAAAGCGTTTTCAGGGACAGATACGGAAAATGAATATTCATCGATGCCTCATTCGTTTCTCGCGATCGGATTTATTTATTGGCCGAAATGAGGGTCACATAAATGATAGTCTTTCTTTGTCGAACGCTATACGATCGCACTGCGACGTTGTTTCCAATTTACGAGGCCCCACGAGTAATGAGAAAATTGCGAGTGCGAGCGAAGAAGAGAAAAATCGCCATTGTCCAGTTGGAAATTGGCCCAACTTAAAAGAGGCAACAATAGACCCATGCAACAGTTTGAGGGCAGAAGCTCTTTGGAGGTCGAGCTTTAATCGATTTTAATGACCTTGGCTAATGGACGAGTATACGGATTAATCGCTGATTATGCTAATTAGCTTCAGGGACACTCACCTTGGAATACCTTGTTATTCATCGATGTTTAAATTCTACAAAGTACGAAAATTTTGAGAGTCAAGCGAGTTCGTATCGCCAAGTATTAAGATACCGCAACTTAAACTGAACTTTGCCAAGGCGCGCGCAAAGTTTTAACGAGTGAAGCTCGACGCACGTATGCACTGCTAATTTGTCCTGCCTTCTAACGGAACTTGGTTTGCAGCTGGATTATTGAAAGCAGCCCTTGTATGCCACAATTCAGAAACTACGCATTATTCAAGTACAGCTGAAATCAATTTTCGGAGAAGTTGGTTTCGCAGACTATTCATAGGATTCCGAGTAAAGTAATTTGTGTGTGAATAACCGCGCCACGTCTACTTAATTATGCGGGTGCGATTTAGAATTTCGAATTACGCTCCGTTGGAAATGCTCTGGAGAGTTGGCATACCGTTTAACAGGTAGTTCAGTAAAAGATTTCAGTCTCGATGAGAAAGCCAACCTGTTCCAAAAGCGACGATACAAATCGCACCTCTCGGGCTTAGTGAATGATGCGAATACACAAAGCTTTGGAACGCTCTCAATCCATCGGAATATAGGGTATCGTGCGCCTGCCAAAACCCCAAATCTTCGCGAACCTACTTTTCTCAAAGAAGCCTGTGCGCACAGAGGGGGCCGCGCGTATGAAAGCCGGTCAACCTGCGCGTGAGAGATCCCCTACTTGGCGAAATAGGTGAGAGGCGTAAGCATACAACTCTCTCTCTCTCTCTCTCTTTGCTAGTTGCGGTTTCGTTGGCATGAAACTTGGTGCGCGCGAATGGGATAGGCGTGTAAATATAGCTTTGCCAGATAAGTCAAATTGACGCGGGCGGTTCTATGGTGATAAGCAACCTTTTTGATGTTACATGTGTGGCTTGAGAGGATTGAAATGGATTCTCTAATTTTTTTTCTTTTTTTTTTTTTATATATCACATCAGTGCGATTTCAAAACAGATGAGGCGGTCATGTAAACTACGTGAGTCCACTACGAAAAATATTCAGCTTTAACGCTTAAAATTCCATAACAGAACGTTCGTGGTGAGTTTCAATATTTTGCATTTAATTATCTTATCGTGTGCGCCGGAATCATTCGGGCAAAAAGTGGAAGAGAACAATGGTCAGCGAGCTATGTAAAAAGAAAATATAAAACCATTCTTCCATCTCGGGATGCATTTTTTTCTCCGTAGAAAAGCAGAAGCGATACGTCTTTACGCATAGCAACACTGAATCACATGTACGTTGCAACGATAAGGTACATATAACCTTAGTAGGGAGCCTGATTCACAATTAAGAGCATTATCGTGAGAAAGTCGCCTCGCAAAGTTTTGGTCGTCTAGAAAGTGCACTGCTCCCACATAATCGATACATCGCGGCTTGAAAAATCGCGTTGACGGCGCTCCTCTTGCCCTTCTAGCGAAAGGTCGTGTTACGAGCTCACTGCGAGCGTGAGCCGCTGCGACTGCTGGGCGTGAGAGACTTATCGTGGTGCACTTTGCAAATATTCGATGCATTTTTCGGCGTAACTGTGCAGGAGTTTTAATTGTGATTCTCTAGATATTTACATGCTTTGCTCCTTCAAGACGATTCAAGCAAAAGTCTCGGTAAAAGATTCTTTCTTTCAGAATTACGCTTTTTTTTTCAAATTATATAGTACACAAAAAAGTTCCAAAATGCAGCCGAGTAGTTATGTTTATTCGAATAAAATATTTTTATGAGGTATCAACGATTACATGAGAATATGTAGTATTAATTTAATTAGCTGTTGTAAATTTAGAGTAACTGAGATTTCTCTGATATTTTTTTGGAATATTTATAGTGATTAATTTCAACAAATTATTCCGATAATTCTTATTTGAAAGATACGAAAAAATCAATATTAATCACTCCATATCTCTAACACCACAACGTTATGCAACCAGTGCCAACGAAAGTATACAGTCGAAGCTAACAGCCAACACGTTCAATAACCACCCTCTCTGCTTTTTAAAAAAAGTTTCGACAAAGAGCCAGACCGTCGAAAAATTCGTCTCGCCTCACATTCGACAATCGCGCATCACGATACAGTCGGCTTTCACCCTTGCCTCTCTTTCTCTCACTCGTAAAAAAAATACTTTAAAACGTTTCGCGAAAAAAAGAAAAGATAAAAAAAAGCAAGCAGCGTCCGCGAAACAATGAGTTTGATTGACGTGGCGCGGTGGCGTCATCCCTTTGGCAGACTCTGACGAATTGTGACGAGCGAGAATAATAATGTGCCGGCGCTCTCTTTTTCTCCACTGTTATTGCACGCGCGTTAATGTGTTTCTCGATGCCATTCGGTGCGACCTACCTACTACGTGCCTGCGTACAGGGGGTCGCCAGACCCGCACGAGGGGTGCTTGTTGGATCATCGTTTGCAAGTGATCCGCGAGGATTACGCTGTTATTTTTATCACGCAACGTGTTTTTAGAATGAGGAACGTATATATATAGATCTGTCTCTCTCTCTCTCTCTCTCTCTCTCTCTCTCTCTCTCGCTTTGCAAGGCCGAGCGAGAAGGAGAGGATTTATCGACAGTCTCGATTAATGGGCTACCCACCCTATTTTCAATGTTTGCCCAGAGGAAAGGATTGAGTGGGAAATGCGACGGCGTAATTTGTTTTCGACAGCGATGCCCGAGGTTTGATTGCGCGTTTCGGTTGAGTGGGGGGTTGCTTTTATAAAAGAAATGCTTTACGTTAAATTCAAGTTGCTCGTCGAGAGAAAGTATCTTTTAGTTTATTGTACACGTCTCGTGAGAAATTTTAAAAACTCAGTAATTTATATTTTTAGTTGAATGCAAGTCAATTTACACAGCTACGTAGTTGATTTTGCCTATAAGGTACACATAAAGTCCAAACGTAAATCGCTCGTAAAACGTTGTATATATATACTTGTGCGTTTGCATACAATATGTAAATAAGTGAACTATCAACTTGAAGGTTTGTTTCCAAATACAATAAATGTATAATATTGAGTATTTCAAAATGATGATATGAAAACGTTATAATTGATAAAAATAGATTTTCGCCGATAAAATATCGAACAAATTTAAATAACCGTTGATTACGCTCAAACTAACTACACTTTACAATAATTCACAACAGACGAATTCAAACGGGCGTACGCACACAGAAGAATTAGCAGCCAAATGCCCGAAGAAAAATGAATCAAAGCTCATCCAAGCGCGTATAAACTTTACAAGAATCATCGATAACGGAAAAAAAATGTCATTCGAAAAAGAGGGGATAGCACTTTTATACAGAAAAATCGCGCGATAGAAAAAAATTGATATGTAGGTCTACAACGCCCAGGGGAGCTACGCGGAAAAGTCAATGTGACTCAGTGCGTAATAAACGAGGGAAGACTCTGACTTTTTTTTCCATGTGTGTGAAATGTGTGACAGTTGCGCGCATCGCGGCGTGGGGAAAGCGCCGAAAAAATTCAGACGGCGAAGCAGCGGTTTATCGAGTGAGCTATTTCGAGCGTTCAGTTTTCAATGAGAGAGAGAAAGAGAGAGAACCCGAACTGCGATACGCTCTTTTATTGATTGGGGCTTTTTTCCGTAGAGCAAGAGAAAGACGAGAGAAGTACTGTTCGTGTTCGAGTGACTTTCTAGCAATGAGGAATGCTTTTGATCGTACATTTCGAATGGTAAAAAGTAGATGTCGATTTATACGTATATTTTGAATTACTCTTTAGAATTCACGTGAGTGAGATGGGTTTCAAATTCTACGTCGATATAACAAATAAATAAAAGCAAATATATAAAAATGTGTACATCAGAGATACCATTTAAACTTTTGATTTCTGCGAACTAAAAATCTTTATGAAGTATAATTAAGATAAGAGAAATAGTAACATGTTTTATTTAATTATTGATAGTTTTTCCGTTGTTGCTAAGCTTAGTATTTGTTGCAACTAAATTGTGGCTTCGATTATCCTTCGAAACAATTATAATTTGCTTTCAAGCAAATTATACAATCTTCGTTTTTACAATCTTCGTTAATTCACCGGTTATATGAACACTTTATTCGCGCTAAATATTAGAAAATATCACAATAGAGAAGGAATCGCTAGCAGAAACCATATACAACTCGCTATGACCTATATTACATTTATATTGCAATATCAGTTGTTCAAGTAGTAAACTAGTATCGACATTCTATACGTAAATCTCTCACAGACACACGCACACATTGTTACGGCTGTTGATTACACGGTGAGTCTCACGGACCCATGAGAACCGTCGCACAGGTGTCGATCGACGAACTTTCCCTGTTCGTGCTCTGTCGGCGACTTTGTACCTTCGAAACTCGGAGAGAAAACTGGAGCCTCTCGCCGACGAATTTGCAAAAAGGCAACGGCGAATCAAGCATACATAATGTCTCAAAAGCGATAAATCCAAGCGGAGAGTTTTTCATGGGGAGATTCAGTCGTGCGAACGAGAGCTTAATACGATTTTCCACAATCATTAGCTTTCGTGTGCGTGCAAGCTGGTGATTAATGGTATTACCCTCGGTCGGTCGATCGACAGCCGATTCCGCACACGGGCATCATTAGCCGCATAATCATACGCTTGTTAAGACGATGTTGACTCTGCTGCGGTCGACACGATGTCTTTATACAATTTTCAGCGGATTTCGCGGAATGTCGCGTTGACGTGCGTCTTCTCGTTCATTCATAATGTGTGTGAACTACGCGCCTCCCTGCGAGATTGATGACATTTAAACGTGATTATAAGTGGCGGTGACGGAACTTCTCTCTCTTCTTTCACCTCACTTTTGCGCCTCCGGACTTGTTGATTCTATACGTTTGCTATGCGAGTTTGCGTTTGATTTATCGTTGCAAAGCGGACATTTTTTCTCCCCTAAAGTCAACTTTTCTCTTTCGAAGACATTAGCGTTGATTTCTTACTTTTCGTTCGGAATTTCGGAGGTTTTCACAGTTGGAAAGCTTGTCCAGTATCTACTTCGAATATTGAGATGTAAACACTATGGCAAACGCAATTAGAAAGTAGTGCAAGGAGCGCATAATCTACGATCGAATGAATAAAGTAAAGCACATAATTGATTTGATTTATATAGCTGCGCTCGCAAAATACATTACTTGAAAGTCGGGCGTCTAGTGAGCCTCTATATGTTTGTAAGAGTACGAATCCATATGAATTTTAACGATAACGATGGTCCAAAACGTCGAAAGCATTAGCTGCTTAATAGACCGCAATCGTTGAAAGTCAAATAGTCAATGTCCTTCTGCACGACGCGACGTGTTTTTGCAAGTGTAATGATTAACTAGTAAAACTAATAACCGCCGTAATTCGCGATTAATCGAATTGAATTAATTTTATTTTTGCCCGAGAACGAAGTCGATCAGTGCTACACTCAATGCTACAGCAGAAGCATTTGGAATTATGGCAGAGTCACAGCTGACAAATCCACAGAAAGCTGGCAACGGACTTTTCCTTGGCTCCGCTTGTCGAGAGTTGCATTAAGTACATAAAACTCTCTCCATCATCACGGAGCGTCCAGCGTGCCAAGAGAACACAGCTGTGCACGATAAACCGCGATCGTGAGCTCGTTACCCGGGAAATTATGAAGGCGTTGCTGCGGCGCTGCAACGTTACTTACAACTGACGGCTCTCTTTCTCTCTCTCTCTCTCTCTCTCTCTCTCGCGCGCGCGCGCGCACGTCTCGCTCTTACGTAATAGCCGGAAAACTCTTTCGACGCCAATTCATTCATCTGATAATTGAGATGTTTGCGCCGACGGATTATTGTCACTGCGGGCTAATCGCGACTCTATCAAGGCGATTTGGTCGCGCCGAGGAAATCGAGTGCACTCGTCGCCTCGTGGATACGATACGCGCGTTTTTCTTCATCGTCTCCGCAACGATAAATACAAGACGAGAGAGGAATCTGCGAGCCTGCAATAAAATATCCTGCCCAACCGGAATCTCAAGCTCGCTGAAAATCTTCAATTAACTTGCTCACGAGCCACTGAAATTATTAAGGTCCTCGCTTTTTCTCTCTTTCTCGCCGCATTATGAGATATGGAAATGTGGAAGCCGCGAGACTTGTCTAACAAGCCGTCGACCGCGAACACGTTGTTTGCGCTTATTGATGAAAAACCATCGAAAGATAGACCAATTACGCGCCTTCTGCCGGACTTCTCGCTCGATCACCTGACCGTTCATTGCCGAGTGACTTAAGATTCGTTCTTTGTTACTCGCGAGCGGTTTGCCGCTCGTTGCGCGCCGTTTTCATGACAAAAACCACGTTTTTTTCCTTCTTCGTTCAATTGTACGCAGCATAATTACACGCGTCTCTTCCGGAGACTTACGGATCAGCGACCATTTAAAGCTGGCAAAAATGGCGCACAATCGCAATTCAGCAGGCGACACCCTCGTTATCCAAACGTAAAGCAATGGCCGGCGAAAGAAACCGCGAGCAGGAAGTGCACATCCGGAAATCAACGGAGAGAAGAAAGCGCGCCGGCTTTTCTCTTCTCGGCGGGGAATACGAAACGCGCGAAAAAATGCATTGCGCAGCGGCGAATCAGAGAGAGAGAGAGAGAGAGAGAGAGAGAGAGTGGAGAGAGAGAGAGAGAGAGAGAGAGAAAGAGAGGATGCAAGCATGCGCAACGGCAATAACCGATAGTCAGATACGCACGGGCGCCCGGGGAATATAAATAGAATAATTTTAAGGCTGCAAAGATTACACAGTCCGATGCTCATATTATTATACGTATACGCGTAGGAGTGTCGCGGCTGTCAGCGGATTATTGCACACTCGAAATGAGAATATGCGTGTCGTGCCTTTGCGTTTTATTCAGTGCGTGATATCGCAAGAGGACGCGGATTTTATTTATTTATTTGCTGAGTCTGTTGCGTGAGTCTGAGAGGCTGTCTTTTTAAAAGGTTACCTGTTTCGCAGGGTATTTGTCCAAGCGTTTGGGTTCCTCCGTAGTAGGTACTGTTCTTTTTCTTTTAACATGCAATTAGCGTCTGTGGCAACTAACGTAGCTTTTCAATCACACTTATATTGACGTTCTCGCCTATATTGTTCTTTAGCTATTTCACTTGCGGATTTAACAACACGTGTTTCCGTGGTATTCAAAAAAATTTCAGTTTAAAGATTTCAGTTTCATAACTTACTGATAACAAAATTGTAATATTATTACGAACGTTTAAAGAAACGTGCGTGTAACTCGCAACACTCTCCCTCTACCATTGGTCGTTCCAATCACAGTGAAATCTGTCAAGTAGATATTTGTGAATTGAACAGTCGTCTAAGTTGCACGCATTTTGTTAAAACCAAATGCACTTCGACATATTGTATCATCTGCTGTCTAATGTGCCTTTTATTTTTAATTTCACTATGTTAGGGTAAAAACTAGAAATATTAACTTGAAACGTACTATCTCCATTAATTTAAACATAAAAAAACTCAAGTCTAAAAAGGACAAAATCAACCAATGATAAAAGGGAAAGCTCATTTGCCTCCCTCTCTCTCTCTCTCTCTCTCTCTCTCTCTCTCTCTCTCACTCTAGCCGCGGCGCCGAGTGGAATCAAAGTAGCATGAAAACTATAAAAATAAGAACAGAAAATAACGAAATGAAGAGCCGATAATAATTATATAGCCGACAGGTTGCGAGTCGGAGGGCGCGTGACTACGGCCATGCGAAAGCGCGGATATAGAAAGCACGCGCGTCTCGCTGCACGCTCGCGGTGTATAAGAAGCCAGATGGGATTGCACCGGTGCAGCGCGAGCCTGAAGAGGGATGATAGGGATTGCGTGCGGGTAATGAAGTCCAATTTCGTGCTTTGGCCCGTAATTTGTCGGACGCGCACGCGCGAGCGCCAAGATACTTTTTCATCGGTCTTACGTACACGTCATGATAGAGCTTCTCTTTGTTGCGCTGTTGCGCGACACGTTGCGCGTTTCTCTTCTTTTTCGTTCGCTGAGTACCGTACGTCGAAAAATAGGTGAAAGGGGTCAGACGGTAAATCCAACCCGATTAAAACTCGCCAGTGTCGCGCTTCGCATAGAGGTCCGATTGATTCGCGCGCGATGCGCAAATCGCATAAAAACTCGATGCAACGCCCAACCGACTGGCTGCACAAGGCTTATCGTCACGCGCGTAGTATGCGGAAATCTGATGAGATAAGTGACCAATGACACATGGACGTGCAGTGCATCAATTGAAAGCCACGAGAACGCGGGAGAGAAAGAAACGCGTGCGGGGGGGGGGGTGGATTTTCGTAATTTTATGATGGCTATCAGTTCTCCCCGCGGACGCGGGGTGTACGGTTCTCGATGCCCTATAGCTTACCCATTTTTCAGAGCAACGTGATTCTTTTAGCGGAAGATTGGCTTATAAAGATCAACTCACTTGTAACAGAAAATTGATAGGACTGATTATTTTGTGGTCCTAGATAAATAGTTCTTTCGTTTTGACTTTCGCAACATTTTCATGTAATCGCACTATTCAATACGGTATGCCGACATGGATGCGTACAATTACGTGCGTGCAGATGGCACTTTTTATTCGAACTTTATTTTTTATAACTAATATAAATTTACTAATATTCACGCGTATAATATAAATATATTACATATAGTGATTACTTTTTTCCAAAAGTAGAATTGTATCAAGAACCAAAAGATTCATAATGTCAAAGAAAATACTTAAAACGTTAAAATTCAAACACATCTGAACTATATACATAAAGAACATCATTTTATTTAGTAAGATTCGTTTCTACTGGAATACGAGTTTTGTCCCTGCCAAACAATCAGCGCTAAAAAGTGTGGCGCAGAGCCGCGGTCAACAATTGACCGCAATCACGAAAAAAAAACGCCCAAATGTTCTACATACTCACTAAAAGCCGACAAATGTGTTCCCAACGCTTCCCACTAAAATGCCCATTAAGACCGTCCGTCTCGTTCAATTGCCTAGAACGAGCAAAAAATCAACGAAGCACATATTCAACATGTGAAATAATTTCGCAGCGTCGGCTCGCGTAAAAAGCCGTCATCGTCATCACTCCCATTGCGCGCAACGTGCGCCACACTGCGAGAGAGAAATCAACTGTGTCGGCCGCGGCGCTCGCAAGTAATTGACGTTAATTCCGTTGGCGCGTTTCCGCGTCAGGGCGGCGCGATGAAAAATACAATTGTCAAGGGGGGTGTGGGAGTTTGGTGAATTCCCCGGTACCCTCATCTCTCGAGCGCGGCTGCTGACACGTCGTACGGGCATGTGTGTATGCGTGCTTGCGCCGCACTCTCGTCGTCGAATTGACATCGTAGATTGAATTTTTAGGGATTACCTATTAGTGCTAAGACGGGTAATTGAATCAAATTTCAAATTTAATGCTTTCTCTTTTTAATGAATTTATATGGATTCCTATCCAAAAATACTGTTGGAATTACATGATTCAATTGATTTACGATGTTAAGGTTGTAAGTTGTACAATAACCCTATCTAATTAGTCGTGAGTGTGCGTTTGGTTATATTATTTGAGTTGCGATTAAAACGTTGCAGCAAATGGCATTTAATCAGTAATGTGACACTTATGCGGCAATCGAGTCGCGATGACACGAATTGCATATGAATTCATGCGTTGCATTGGTTGTACATTTCGATTGTAGAGTTATCGATGAGAAAAATTGACCATACTTGACTTTAACGCAACCGAGTATAAGCAATACATAAGGAATCGGCGAAGTTAATAATTAATACGAATCTCAAATCGCTTCAATTGATTTCGGTGACTTTTACTTCTGATTTTGTAAAATTGGAATAAAATATCGGAAATTGATCATTGTAGTTCGATATGAGTTTGCCTGTCCTGCGAATTTTATTCCAGAATTTGATGTCAGAAACGCATCGACGATAAGAACGCCGCGAAACCACAGATTTGTATAGAAAAACTAACCAAGTCTTAATTCTCCATCGATGAGCTACAAATCCGATAGTGCGGCAAACGAGACCAAAATCTAATCACACGTCCCTCAAATCAATTCACCGCACGTAAGCCGTAGCGCAGTCGGCACACGGGTATGCCTGGGATTCCGATCACCAACGAAATACTTCTCTTTCTCCCTATATGGTTTAGATATTTGTTACTGAAACCTGTGCTAGTATATCGCACACCGGCAACGCGCTCCCGCGTCGTCTTTTGACGTGTAATTCCGCCAGCGTTATGTTGCGGTCGAATAAGGGAGGCAGGCAGAAGTACACAACTGCCACGCGCGTGCACATGTATATGGCACCACTCACCCCAACTCTCGCGATCTGTTTACCGAGAAGGTGGAATTTGCGGTTGGCGCTTGTCTTTGCGATACTTCAATGGCAATTGCATGTGTGCTTTTTATAAACGATTAGTTTGACGGTTGGATTGACCGTAATGTAGCGTTGGATGTCAGGTGCCGTATGCCAAGGAGACACGTGAATTATCGAGGACTAATTCTGAATAATTGTGCTGCGTTTGTGACGCTGACGAGTATAGGATAATGATTTACAATCAAATGGCTTTTACTGAATCGATCTACATCAATAAACCAATCAAGATAATTAGATAAAAATAATTTTTTATATGTAGACCATTTATTTTTAAAGAGCGATGCAAGCATTCATGATGTACGGAGAGCCGAGATGTCCCTCCAAAGTTCACTCGGTACAATAAAACCCAGTGACATAAAACATTATGCCCATTGCACGGATATTCATTTCAATGCAGATAATTAACTGTCATTCAGTTTCAAAATCAGCTTCGCGAAGATGCAGCAAAAATTCAGGATACTTTGTATCGCGTGATGCGAAACCAACAATCGCGAGAATAAAATACGGTGATGTTGAACGTATGATTCGACGCCAAAAACACATAGTAAAAACCCTTTTGATGCCACCTATATATCCATACTTTTATCACGATTAAGCCATAAAAACGTAAAAGAAAAGTTCAGCGAGTCTTCATTATCTTTTTTGTTAGTCCTCCATCGTTAACGCTGTATACGTGCGGCAGCCTTTCTTTTCTCTTCTAGCGCGTAAACACGTCCCTGTCTCTCTCTCTCTCTCCCTCTTTCTCATTCGTGGCGGCAGGCGGGTATATATAATACATGCACACGTCTTCTTACGTGCTGGTGATGAGGCTGCGCGCACGCAACTTCCTAGGAGCACTGGATTCACAAGTGTACGAGCTGCTCCCTTTCAGCTCTGCCCCTTCGCTCTGCCATTATCTCTTCTTCTTATGTAGCGCTCAGAGCTAAATTGTTCGCCTCGCTCGACGGTTTCTTTCTTCTCCCCGACGCGTGCAGCAGCGTACGCGTAACGCGCCAACAGCAGCGCACGCCCTTATACTGAATATTCCATTGGGTGCCGCGTGCGTACTGCAGGTATTTGGTATGTGGGCCTCGCGCCCGAATACCCAATGACGGGAATTCGTCCGCGTGATTCTTCTCTTTCATCGCGAAGACACCTCCTCACGTGCACCACTCCATGCGTCGTTCCGTAAGCTGCTTCGATTGCCGCGCGCGCGAGCAGTCCAGTGACGCTTTTCATCGAACGAAATTCATCAGGCTGTCCAATTCGCCGCGCAGAGAGCGGTAAGTGGCTCGGTAACGCAGCGAGCCGCGCGGTATTCCGAGCTAAACAGAGCCGCGCGTACAAGCAGCCTGGGCGTCTAAAATGGAAGAAATGATAATCTCGCGCTCAGCTAGATATATAAAACGACCAAGCCGTGCGTCACTTTCACTTTGGCGATAAAATATTTATTGTTACGACATCGCTCGTAATGCAAGCAATATTTCGTCTGTCGTTCGCGAGATAAGGCGCGCGGAACGAGACGCGATCCCGTTCCCATCGGGCGAAGCGCGAGTACACGAAAGGAGCCTCTTCTAATCCGGCCTGGCGATCTGCTTGCGCTCGCGGAGCGTGGATACCGGCGAGTTGGAGCGAGTTGGAGCCGCTGACACGCAGAGAGAGAGAGAGAGAGAGAGAGAGAGAGAGAGAGAGAGAGAGAGAGAGAAATGAGAGGAGAGACGATATTTCCATCATCTCCGCCCACCGTGCACAGTAAGTTCTCGCGTTACCTTTTCGTCCCCTTTCATTTTCGCGATAGGGAGAGGATCACAAAGAGGAGAGCTCACTGGCTGGCTCCTTTCTCGAACCATCAGCTGGACGACCGCTACTCGTTAGTGCTATGGGAAAGACGCAGCGCTTTTACGACTCTACCCCGACAATGCCATCTTTTACGATCGACGTTTCGCGGCTTGTTTGACTTTTCCGACCTTGCTATTATCTCCTGTCCAAGCATTATTGACACTCGGGCTTTTCCTCGCGACTACTTAAAGAATCGTAAAAATTTTCGGCGGTTGAGCGCATCGAACGCTCGCGACGTGCTTTCATCTGCGCAGGTGCGATCGGACGAATTTCACGCTCTGTCCCTGTGGTTTTGCTCCCAATCCGGGAAGCCCGAATGGACAAGCAGAATGGCAATGTAAACGTTTGGATCGATTTCAGCGGGAAAGCTCTATCTGCTTTCAACAAAAGTTAAGATCGGCCGTGCTAGTAGTCGCAGCTGATTGAAAAACGCAACAGTCGAGCAGTCGAAAAGAGTGACTCTCCCATTAGAGGGTCTCGATTCACGTCTGGAGTAGGCACTTGGCGGAAAAAAAAGACACGAGAGTTCGCGCGAGAGAAAAGTCGCGAATGAAACGACTCTGTCGGCTCATTAGACGATGCAGTTAGTCACTCTTGCGTTTGTGCATGCCCACGCGCGCGAGAAATGTAAGATGCTTGAAAGAACGCCCAGTGTGCGTTGTGTCTTCCGGTTTGGCTCTCCGTCTCTCTCGCTGGGCGTGTTGCGTATCGATTATTATGCAATGCATTTCAACTTATCGATGTTCCTGTGAGTTTGTTATTGCTCCGCGCCTGAGATGTAGAATGATAATGGCGAAGATCGTTCATCTAAATACATGAACTGGGTGTTGCAGTTTACATAAAGAAAATGTGCGTTGGATTTTGTAAGCTATCGTTTGTGATTGAGCAGGCGTCGAGCTTGGAGATATTATTGTTCTGAGTTGTTATTTGAGAGGATTACAAGTTAATTTCCAGTCAAATAATATAATATATTTACTTAGGATATCCAAGTAATATAGATAATATTTTATTAATAATTTAATAAAATGTAAATAACGATTGCTTATTGCTTTCATTTTATTTTCATTGCTTTCTCATAGATCGAGTTATGATTGGTCGGTCGAATTTCGCATGAAAAAGAGTTATAAATTATCACGTGTTCAATGTTTGGCAGAATAACATGAAATTATTAAAAAAGCATTCATGGTTTTCAATGTATATTGAAGATACAGATAGCACTTCGTTTGAATTGTTTATTAGCATCCGAACATATAGTTTAACACGTGACCAGCAGCTTTTAAAAACTGAACGTTAATTCATGAGTTTTATTTTAGTTTCATTTCTTTCTCGTAGATGGACTTTTCATTAATCAATTAAATATAACACTTACGGTATGGTGTATTGACAATGGCTGTAGCATTTCATTCGTTACTCATGACTGATGAGTTTACAAAGATAATTAAGAAAATATCAATCGAACAACTTCTTCTCGCCTTTCATTCCAACATTAAAATACTTGAAATAAATGTCTGTAGCCAAAAATAACTCGAATGTATTTTATCTATATCTGTTCCATCTATTCGTAAGTTCAAACATTGAACTAAAGATTACTTTAAAACCATTTGATATTTGTACATCCGGTTCGAAATGCCATATTTACGCAGTAAATTTGATAAATTATCGATACAAGTATAATCCTGAACTTTCCACCTGCTACGAGGCAGATCCGCACGCGCACAAAAATATTTGTACAACTCTAAAATCTGTCTGCGAACTTGAACAACGAAGTTTTCCCACAACAAAAAGGAGAAGGAAAAAAACGACATTTCTGCAATTTTCATCATCAGGCTCAACCTTGAACTCCGAGCTCTCAGTGCGCGCGTGAAGAAAAAGGAAAAACTTTAGTACTCACTCTCTCTCGCACTCGCTTGCCACAAATCATCGGCCGCTTAAAGTTCCGTATATATGCACACCTAGGCGTTTCCAGTATATTGTTTCTTATTACCTCAGTGAACTTACAGAAAAAAAATTTGCGCCTCGGGTTCTTCTCCTCCTCCTTCTCTTCCTCGCGCAAATTCATTAAAGCCGATCCGACGATAAGGAAGTTTTATCCTATTAACAGGCAAGGATAAATTTATATCTCAGCTTGCGAGAGGGTTATCTGTTCCTCGAGAGAGGCTGCGGTGGAAAAATGATCTTACCAAGCGTTCTTTTACGTGCGACGATAAAAGCGCTCTTTTTTCTTTCCTCTCTTTCTCTCTCTCTCTCTGCCGCTTTCAAAAGTTTTATGCGTAGTTTTGTCTGGCGGCGTAGGAATGAAAATTGTTGCTGCTTCGTTCAACTCACACCTCGAGCAGCTCGACTTCCAAATAAATTTGCCGACGTAATGGCGTTTGTCGCGACAATACGTCTCCGGAAAACAGGCGGACGGAGCCGAGTTATCGTCCGACGCGTGCCACAACGAGGAGCGGCTCTGCGTACGAGGCCAACTTCGGTGGAGCTTCAATGGGAGTTGAATTCAGAGCACCCGGCAAGTTGGCAGCGTTGACGAACTTTCTGAATTGGCGCGTGGCGCGCGCGATCCTATTGCCGATCGCACGGCGAGCGGCCCGTCGCAGCGAGCCTCTGGAGCGTACGCAGCTCGACGGCTTGGCGATAGCACGCGGACAGCGAGCGAACGCTGATGCGGCGAGCGGAAAAGAAGCCGATGATTTACGACGAGCCGATGAGCTCGCGCGAAACGGAAAATGAAGGGAAACGAAAAAGAAAAGACCGCTAATGATCGTTCGGGCATCGATTGCCCGGTAATTTATTGTCTCCGCGAGTCCCGCGCGATCTTTCCCAACGTAATGTTCCGTTCGGTCGGCAACTTGCCAAATGGCCGACTCCCACGCGAGAGAGACCGGACACACATACGAGGCTGGCTCGCGCGCAGACTTCTCTCTTTTTCTTGGCGTTCTCTCCCCGGCACGTTTAAATCGTAAACATCGTAATTACGGACGCGACTTTCGTGGATTCAATTTGTTGCACGTGCGCGCTCGGCCGCGCTTCTCTTGCTCTACTCCTTCCTCTCCCGTTCCTCTCCGCTGCGAGAGCAAGGTGTCTAATTGAATAATGTTTACGGAATGTAACGTGTCGGTTGTGCCTTTTCGCGCTTGTTCTCGCTCTTCTCCTGTTCTTCTCCCTAGCTATTATTATTTGGCATTTTTCGGAGCTGCTTTTCTCCCTCGTTAGTGCCCAATTGCGATTCAATTTTGCACCTAGATCCTTATAAACCCCAAGCGTCGATCATCGCGTTGACGCTTAATTAGACAGCAAATCGCAATGGCTAATCTCCGTGAACGTTCCACGTGCGAGGGAAACATTATCGTTTCTCTTTATCACCGTGTATACGTATTCAAGAGCACCACTTGCTGAATGGCGTTTCCTGTCTCGCGTCAATCACGCTTTAGTCCGGTGTATCGCGCGAGGGAGAGGAAAGGAGCAGGAAAGAAGAAAAAACCAACAAAGTTGTTATTTCTATCTATATATTGCTGGCCAGGAAAAAAGGCGCCATTGAATGTTATTTTAGCCTACATTTGCTCCGCGCACAGATTCAAATCGTCTCATTAGATCTGGCCGCGAGACTTTAACGAGCGAATTTTACGATCGTATCAATCGAATAAATAAGCATCGCTCGAAACTGTGTACATATTGAATTTCACTTTAATTAGCACGAAAGAAACGAGTAAAATTTCAGATTCGGGACATCTTGCTCGTTTATACTTCTGTATAATAAAATGTAATAAAAAGCTCCACTTTCCAACTGCAATGAATCTTGTTTAAAATAAATAGCTCGTTTCATCTTGATTCAACGCCTCAACGCGAAGGAGAAAAGGGGGCAAAAGTATCTCTCTTGCCGCAATATAAATTCATCTAAACGTCTCTTTTAACTTGCTAAGAGTACATGCATTAAAAGCGCCTTATTACGAAGTTTCTACTCGCGACGGCGCGGCTCGAGACACACAGTGACTCGCAGTAAGGCATCTCCCGCGAGACACCTCGCGACGCGACGTAAACAGCACAGGACCCCATAGCGTCGCGCGCGCAAGGACGTTTAACAAGCTGCAATTAGAAAGTGACTTTTGAAAACCGGCCTCCGCTCGCCTGGCCGCGGCTTTTGTTCGCAAATCGCTGCAGGCTACTGCCCACGCGGGCCCGCGTCCGTGCGAGAGGGGCGGCCTGTCGCCGCGCCGGACTTTCGACACTGTCACCCACTGCGAGCCGACTGGCAACGACGGCCTCGCTTTCGGCGAGTCCAACTCAGCCCCTGCGGAGCCGGCAATGCGGAAGAGGGACGGATCGCTTTGTCAGTCAACGTTGCGATGTGTACGTATCGCGCGTGCGATTTATGACCCGGCCAACTCGCCTCGCGCGCGCCGGCCACGTAACCGCTCTCGGCCGATCCGCGCGAGTACAGCGCTGCCAGTGCGCCGGCCGGTCCGTCCCGAACCGACGAGGCGCGACGAGACCTCGCGGGGGTCGAACGTTCCGTCGCGGCGGGGTCGCGACGAGCAGCCGAAGCGCCCCCGCGCTCGGTCGTCCTCACAGGTCTCTTCGAGCGGCGCACTCGAGCGCGTCGAGAAGTCCGCTCTCGTGGGCGCGCGCGAGGCCACTCCGTTTCTCCGCGCGGCCCGCTTTCTATCGCGAATTGCAAATTCCGCTCTGTCTGCGCGCGCATTCGTTCGGCCGACCGGCCGATCTTGCACTGCCGAGGCCGGACGGCAATTTGCCGATTTCCGAAACTGCCAAACGAGCATGAAAAGCGAACCAACGTCTGTTACCAAAGAAAAGAAAATCTCGATTGATGGTGTACAAGCGCACTCAAATTTAATGCGCAACCATTTGAGATAACGAGTCGGCGAGATAGGACAACTTTTCTTCCTCGCCGAGGAAGCTCGAAAAAAAACCCGGTCAGATTATTATTGACTCACGGCATCTATCAACGAGAAAAATAAAAGACGAGGAGCGACAGTTTAGCAGTGCGTCACGCGCACACATATTAATTACAATCTTATTCCCTAAAATAAAAAGACTCACAAACCGTTCGTACAGATTGTAGTTCGCGATAGTAAAAGTAATAAATCAATCTCCACCGACAAAGAACAACGGTATAAAACGGAAGAGAAGTGCCTTCTCTTATCATCGAAGCTCGAAAACTATTGATTCCGGCGTGGTGTGCGTGCGCGCACGCGCGCACGTGTGTATCACTTGTCGTCGCCAAGGTCGTTTACCTCCGTGCGTTATTGCAGCATTTTTTTCAACCGCGCGCATCGTGTGCCAGCAGCGCAATCGCCGGAAATCGGTTTATACACGCACGGCTGCGTCAAGTAATTACCAAACAATTCAATAGTATTGATATGCGCATGATATGAGATCCGATTTTTCAATTGACGTGAGTCAGCGAAATTCACGCTTTTCGGGTCGCATTCGTAATGATCCAAGCGCGAGAACTTTCAATTGCCGTTTTATTTTTACACCCGCTTTTTCGGCACAATCAACTATTTCCATTCAGCGTGTGCGACAATTACACTATTGATTGTGTGCTAAATTTTTTGTCGATATTTTTATTGTAAACGACGCCGAATTTTTTTTCTTGTTTGTTACGCCGTTACGTCGATTGCACGAAAAAAACCTATAATTTTCCACAATGAGAAACGCGTCAATTATATCCTTTGCTCGTTTCCTGCGCCACTTTCACCACGGCTGTGGCGAAAAAAAAGAGAGAGAGAAATTCATACTGCTGCGAAAATTTACGAGCACGCGGTGCGGTTAGCACTGCTGCTCTCGATTTTCGTCCCGGACCATTACGCAAGTTCGAGAGCGCAACACGTGTGCTGCACTTGGCCCGCCCTGCACTGCAGCATGGATAAGCAGCTTTTTATCCGTGGGATTTAAATCATGCGAAAACACGCGGATGCCGCTGTTTTTATTTATTTTTTTCCTTATGAAGAAGCTTGCTAATGTATTGTGAGAAAATACATTTTTCGTGCTGTTTGATTACATGAGATATAACTTTGATAAATCTTTCAAAGATTCTTCATTCATGTATTTAAAGGATAAGGAAGTGGCACCGATGAAATTCCAACGTGGAAACATCGTACAAAACTAGAAAACAAAAGAAACTTTTTTTATGACTTGAACTTTAATTTCGACTAAACGAATACTAAGTATCGTGAGATTCTTCTTTATGTAATCATTAACAAATAGTTTTTGAACTAAAAATCTTGAAAAATGACATTTTTTTCGCGTTCTCATAATTTTGAAAACCCTCACTTTTTTAAATGTCAATATTTTTTTATCATTATACAACGCGAACGCTTACCCACACTTTGTAATTACAACTTTACCTCGCAAAATGCTGTACTCTAAGCGAGTGCAACACTTTGAATCAAAGATAAATAAATTCGGGCGTGCGTAAATAAGTGCACGCTGAAAAAAAAAAGGAAAAAAGGAAAAAAGCACACGCAATTTATGAACCCTCTCGCGTCCGTATCGAGGACTCCGCGGGCGCATAGGTGAATTAACAGTATATCGCGTAACTTTATTAATCGCCATTAAATTTCAATCACGCGGCAGCCCCGTAACCTCGATTCTTCTCTCTCTATCTCTCCCTCTCTCTCCTGTTATCAATCGAGTGACCTATTACACGGCATCGGGCACTTCCTACTCACCGTGTGTCGTTAAAAAAAAGTATAAAACGCGTGAGAGAATTAAGGGCGGTCGAGTTACGCAATAGCGTTCTTTTTAGCGACCTTGCGGACGCGCACGTTGGTTCTTTCATTCATAAAACGAAGATACGTAAATCAGCCGAAGGGTCGGCTTTTATCTTTTGGAGAAAGAAAATGCCAGCAGTTTCTCCAGGACGAGAGAAAAACGTTTATCAAACAGCTGGATGGATTTTTCCAGCGTATATTAAAATGAAGTTACTTTCATATTTATCACGCCCGCGTTGACTTTTTTACGAGCAGTGAATAGAATAAGAAATAGGATCTTTCTCAGTTGTTGAGATAAAGCTACATGTAGAAGCCCGTTGTGCGCCTCAGAATTTCCATGCATTTTAAATTATACGTCCAAAGTATGACGAGGATGAAAAATAAAGAGAAAATTCGTTATTGTGACAAAAGTAATTCACAATTCTTTCTCGTTAGAGCTCGAGCAGCAGCAGAGGCATCAAAAAGCGGTGGTTCCTTCTCGAGATCCCATTGAACTCGCATTATTTTCACTTAATCGGATGTAATTCTCACCAGAGAGAAGAGGCTGTTCGTGTACACACACACGTGTACACAAGTGCTCGAGGGGCCCATTTTTCAAGAAGACTCCCGCGGGTGCTGCAGTCGAAAAACTGCTGCCGCCTGACGATCCCTCGATAAATGCGCTCTCGTGTTTCACGACCAGGCGCACCGAAGTAATAGTGATAATAACGAACGCACTTGATTTTCGTAAATCAATCATCGGAAAAGCTAATTGGAGTGTACGCTCGATCGAAGCTGCTCAAACGCGTGAAAATCGATGCTTTTATCGATCCAATACGAGACAGGGTCAACTCTCCCTATGTTGAGTGAGATAAACGTTTGTTAGGAAATGTCGAGAAGCTTTCACTTGCAAGTGATGTCGATACGCAACGTCTCGGTATCGTAATAGTAAAATTTTTACGACGGGGGTATTCTGGAAGCACGGTAAAATGAGAAGTGACGCTTTACGCTGCCGTACATTGATAGAAATCGGGAAATTTTCAATTTGAAAATCAACCTTCGCTTTTTTTCTGGCAATGAAACGGCTCCAGTTATCCTTTATCGCCGATCACGGTGCGGAGTAACAGGCGTTTTTCACGAGCAGCTCAGCGATGAAAACGCACTGTTGCGCTTGTATTGCAGAACAACAATTAAAGTGATTTAACTCGCCTTCGACTTTTTCAATCGCGGAATATGTGCCACCGGCACGTGTTTAGCGACGCGTTTACGACAGACTGTCAAAAGGAGACATTTGCGAAACAGCAAACTGCACGGTGCGTACAATCGCCGCGCACCACGATTTTCTCCCCCCCCCCCCCCCCCCCAACGGGTTTGGCGATTCGCGTGGCTTTAACGAACCTTTGCTTATTACTACCACGAGGGTGAGTGACAATTGGCATGGATTTGAGCAAGTTAAGCGCGCGGATTACCATCGATAGGCTCCGCACGAGCAGGTTGACGCGTTTCAATTTACGTAATTTAGAAATCGCTGAAATTCATTGTATTTCGAGTCTGCCTACGCGTGGCAGACAGCTGCAACCCCCGCTTCCTGCGTGCGCGGCATCAAATGCACGCGCGTGCACGTAGGCGACGCGTTATACGCGACACATTTACGTCGATTTGCCTGCTTTATGGCTAATTAGATAATTAGAAGCTGTATCGATATTTTCTTTGCGTCGTTTGCGTTGACTCTACGTCGAGACCGGAAATAGTATAATGTATTCGGGTTATTGGTAAATGTATCATTATGCAAAATAATTTGTCTTTACTATTATAGTATTAAATGAAAATTTGAAAACGCTAATTACTCTCTGGATCGGAGGCCGTACGCACAAGCGGTGCAAAAAATTCACTACTCTATAGTTTGAAATTGCGATTTTAATTAATTTTGCGCGAACGTCTAATGCGAATCCAATTAAGAAGCAGTTCCGTTTCCGAATTGAAATTGCAATTTTGCTTTTTCCAGGTGCACAATTCTCCTCTCATTCGTATTGAAGGTATGGCATCTTCATTTACATTTGTATCCGTCAGCAAGGACTGTTCGTCTTGGATTTAGCGCCGAAATAGAGACGTCGCTTCGAAACATTAACGGCCAAGATATACAGCCCGTGGATTTGCCGATATCCTTGCACAACTCAGCCGCGTGAGAGAACGACAGCGGCGGCTCGACGCGAAAAACAGACGCCCGTGCGCTGCTGCTGTATAACGATACGAGTGTCGCGGGCGTGGGCGTTGCGATTGTAATTGCCTCGTTATACAAACACGCCGTGTACATACACGCGCGCCTTATCGGAAGATCGAGAAAACCATTTTTTTCCTTTCAGCGGCAACGCCCCGTAAAGGAAATAATATATGTAGCGAGCGATTTGGAGAAAAATGCAGAGCCGCTTTAATGAAGCCGCGAATACAAGGACGATAAATCAGTGGTGAGCGATCACACTTCCTACTTCTTCGACACCTTATGGACGATATCTTGGCGAGTTAGGCCTTTTTGTGTGTGTCGGCGACTTGGTTAACGATGTGACGGTCGTTCGATGCGGTTGACCAAAAGGCTCAGATCGAAATTTCTGATTTCTATTTGTTGCGTAATTGCTAATGGTAAGAGAGATTTAGTTGAATTTGATTTTGACGTCTTATCGTGAAATCTGGCATTATTATTTTTTATATATATTCCTAAAGACATGCCAAACAGAGTCATAATTTATATCCGCCGGGTCATTCTTGTCGTACCAGTAACGAGTTGTATTTTCTAAACAAAGCACAAAATAACAAACACACTTAATTTTTTACAGAGCATTTTTGTGTACCGCAGCGACACGCGTATCATAAAATGTAAACGAAGACTCTACAGATACATATGTTTCACGATACACGAAGATTATTGGAAACAAATGGGATTAGTATTTATCTTGTTGCAAAAACCATTTAACCCAATCAATTTGTCAAAATGTAAAATAGAGAAAATAAGTAAATTGAATATCTCGTATAAATGGCATCCAATAAAACAAACGCTTCAGGGTCGCACCGATGTAAAACTTAATTGACGCAGTAAAACGTTTTATTATTAAAAACAAAATCACGCACATAAACTTTATAACATTTTTTTATCGTTTTTTTTCTTCCTTTAGTAGCACCTTGCCGCTTCACAAAAACGTTCGCCATTCAATTACACCAAAAATTGTAAAAAGAAAATAAAAAATGAAGCTTTTACAGGCCTAAATAATTCACCGGCTGATTATTGTCTATTAAACCTGGAGAAGCGTAGCGGCTCATCAAAAACAAAACGGAGCGTAATTAACGCGCAGACGTCATTCGCTTGACTGCAGGTCATTAAAGAAATCTCTCTCCCTCTCGTATGTTTATGTGCAGCGAACAGGTGCTTCGTAAATCACCGACGCGACCCCCTAACGGTTATCCGCATCATACGCGATAAAAATCTTACGCGCGAGTCACTACTTGGACACTTTTTTTTTCCGAACATTAAAAGCAGTTACTGAATATTTGCAAGGATCGATGTGTATAAAAAGATTATAAGTAACTAAAAGATTATATGAAAGTTGACTTTTTAATTACGGATGTGCATAGATTACCTACCACAAAAGACAAAGAGCTTTTACTTAATCCAAGAATTTTCGTATCTATCTGGCTGAAACTTCGTCGTTTATCCGCAAAGTTTTATCGTTAAATTTATAGAATGAAAGGGAGATCAAATGTACAGTTTCTTCTTGCAATGTGTATAAGTAAACTTTTCCATTCCATGGGTAATGGAGCGTGAAAAATCGAAGGAAGTTTCGAACATTTGCCCTTTGAAATGTCCATTTACACACAGGCCATGAGTCAGATTCCCATTTTCATCTATATGACACTGCAGGAGGCAGTAAAAATCGATTTTTTGCCTAGAACCCCCAAGTGGTACACTGGCCAAATCACACTCATCGTTAAATCATCTTTAAAAACTCATTAGAATGCCTAGTATTTTAATCAGCCGAAATTGCTATCGCGTAAAAGCAAATTGACACACGCAATAATACTTTTAATGTACACATAAGGTTAAAGTAACCGGACGCAACTTTTTGATCATGAAACAGTAAAGCTCTTATTTGATCGGCGTCCTTTCCCCGTTATCTCATACAAAGCTGTCAGTTCATTATTCGAAAAAAGAAAAGAAAACGGAAAGGCAACGTAAAATAGTACGAATGTCGTTTGTGGCTCACCCGGTGTCGCCGATGTAGTCGAGCATTCGTATCTTGAGCATATCCGTTGGCGTGCAAAAGCAGCAGTGTACGAAGAAGACAAAAAATTAGCCGGATCTGCACCGCACAGAAAACTATCACTGGACACTTTATGCACACACGCACACACGTGAGTCAGCAGCAGCGGCTGTGGCAGCCGGTAAGTTGTCTGCTTTCTAACCTCGTGGCTTCGGAATACAGCTCAAGACGATGACAATCATCTGCCTTGGGTTCGCTCATGATATTATTATCCTCCAGCTATATCGCAACAATATCCCGTTAACGCCTGTCCCGGCACTGATAAAAGTCTCTACTCCTTCGCGGTCGCGCGCTTTGTTATTCGGAACGCCTCCGCGGCTCCGATCACGAAATGTGTGCCGATGACCGCGATACTTTCGCGCGCGCACCAGTGGTTTTATCCGTTTGTGTTCTCTGCTTTCAAAAACGACGATGCGCTGTCTTAGTATCGCAGGCACGACCGAACGCACTTGCTAGACTCGTCTAATCTTCGCGGACTCGAATTTGAAGCGAGGAGAGGCAACGAAACGTAGAAGCACATGCAGATAGTGGAGTAAGTTTATCGCGGTGCGCTCGCCGCGCGTAGACTGGCATCAGTGGCAGCGGAGCCGCTTAGGCCTCCGCAGTGTCTCCCTTCTACTCCGTCAAGCGGCGGCGACCGCCCGCGCCATGTGTAGATATAAACCAGCGAGAGAGAAAGAGAGAGAAAGGTCGCTGCTTGCTGCTGCATGTGTGTTTATTGATGCAACTGCAGCCTACTACCGCTTTATCAATGGCCAAACAAATGCACGTGTCGACCCCGTTGGTTCCTCTTTCTTTTTCTCTTTTCGGAGATGCAGGAAAGATGATGATGCACCGTATTACTTCACGAGCATTCGATTTCCAATGGGGATTATTAGATTGCAGTGGAGACAGCTTCTGATGGCTTGTTATTTTAGGAAATACTGGAAATGTGTCTTGTACTGTTTTGTCTGTTTCTTGTATCTATAATAGGTGCTGAACATCGGGGCTTGTGCTACATTTTTCACACGATGTGTTGCAGGGGGATATCGAGTATTTATCGTTGCCCTGTGTGACCTGTCGTTGTTATTTGGAATAATTAAAAAAAATACAAGATATCTTCTTCATTAATGTGCACGTCTCAGACGTGCACAATGCAAGTCTCGAATAAAATCCTGCAAGAGCTTGCAAGTTTAGTCAAATCTGAATAATTTCGTAAAGGATTAAATTAACTGCGTGATTTGGTTGTGCGCGGCGTATTTTGATTTAAATAGACAATCAGAATCCGAATATTCGTACGGATTGCGCAAAGGCAAGTATAATCTAGCGTTGCACTTCAACTGGAAATCTTTTCCAGCAACTGTTAACAGCGAGGTTGTATAAACTAGGTCAACGTCCTTGAATCCCGAAATAAATTATGAAAACACCAATGAATCCAGCAACTGGTCAGTACTCGCATTAATATTTCCCGTTCCCGTGCGTATACGTCGCACAAATTACATTTGCGCTCGCGCTTATCGGCCATACGTGCGACCGCAACGCCGCTAAAGTTTTTTTACAAACTGCAGCAGCGACATCATCGGCGTATCTCTCTCTCTCTCTCTCTCTCTCTCTCTTTCTCTCTCTCTCTCTTTCTCTCTCTTTCTCTCTCTCGATATCCGTAATCCGAATTACAGCCTGCGCGTTATCGCGCGAGCAAGAACTCGCGAGGCACTATCGACACGCCAGCCAGAAGGCAACAGCGACGTGCGCGCGCGCGTTCGTAGAAACTGGAGTGCGCGGGATATAAGGCGACGAAAGACGAGTGCGCGCGCCAAATTCCTCGAAATGCTTTCGCGCGCGCTCGCCAATCCCGATGCTCTCGCGGGCCATCGCGAGACGTACATGGCAAGGGCTTCTTTCAGCGTGTTTTTCAAACGCTCGTTCACCGTGACAAAATAAAAGCAGACGGGTTGTTGAAAAAAAAAAAAAAAAAAAATCTATCGAAGCAAGCGTTACACTGACGTACCTTGTATTAATGAAACGCGCGCACCCGAGCTTCCTTATGTCAAGTGCGAAGAATCTCTCGAAAAAAAGACCGCACAGTTATGAATATCCCGTGTATGTACCCGCATGACAGCGGTGGTGAACGCCTGGCATAAGAATATATAACGAAGAGAAGAGAAGCACACACGCGAAAGAAGAGACTGGAGTTTTTTTTTTTGTCGATAAGCGCAGGGGAGGAGAGTAATTTCGAGAGAATGGCTTTTAAACGAGAGTGGTCGCGCCGAAACTCCTTCGAATAGTGACCGAGGCTTGTCCAGATAACGGCCGAGTGTTTAAGGAGCCTTTTGTTTAATCAGATGCCGTAAGGTTTTTATACGCGGGAGTCGGAACAGATGTGTCGACGAGCGACTGCGACGTAGGAAGTGGGAGATAAAAAAGAAAATGCGTTCATTCGTGAATTTCTTTTCGGGAATCGCCTTACAGCTTCGTAAAGTAGTTCGTCTGTCTTTCGATTAAGCGGAAAGCGACATTGATCATCGTATGAATCAGTGATTACACAATTGCCATTCCGAGAGTAATTTACGAAGAGCGTCTGATTGTAAGTATCCATCATCGCCACTATTTATCTCTTCTGGAAACACAAAATAATAACTTTCTCTGAATCGTCTTATGCACCGCACATCTTTCGTCGGTATCCTTTTTTTATTTTTTTGCGCGCTCGCGGTGGTTCTCACACGTTGCATTCGAACGAAAAGAGAAAGAGAGAAGAGAGAGAAAGCGAAAAGTATTCTTGTTTTATTTCTGTCGGCATGGCCTGTTCCGCCGCCGAGTAGTTTGTCTGGGAAATCACATCAGCCGAAAGTCCTTACGGTCGTAAATTTAATTGGGCGTTCTTCTAATATCCGCTCGATTCTTCTTCTTGTTCGTTGTGCATAGTATACGACGACAGGTTTGATATACGCTCGTGTTGCTTGATTTAAAGCTGTTTACACGCGTTTACGGTGCAGCTCGCATATATATTTTGTATGCAATTAGCAGATGGAATATATCACGCTGGTCGGTTTTTTCCCGTTAACCACTCAAATGTATTAGGATTTGAAACATATTAGAAACTGATGTAATTCCAAATCAATTTGCGTACTGTGATAACGAATACAATTATTCATGCACTGATGCCATAGAATCGGCGTAAGTGTACTTGGAAGTTCAATATAAAATGCAAAAATTATCCAGTCTTCGGAAAATCCTGTGAATAATTCAAAGGTATATATTCTGGAATAGAACAAAAATCACTTACATTGCAAAAAAAAAGGGTGAAGAAGACGATTGTTCGAGCATCTAAAATTGATAAGAAAAGAAGAGAAAAGAAGTGATATTCCCTTAGTATATCAAGCTGCGATCGATCATTCAGTTCAATTTCAATCTTTACGTGTCAGCAGCCCCTTCATTTCGCATCCGACATGGTATCGCCTTATTCCCACGGGTCAATGAAACTTAGACGCCGCGACCGCTGAGATTCGTTTTTCGGACTATAATTTTCTGCCTTCGTATAATTGGTCTGCTAAATATATACCTACTTTGTCTGTTCCCCTGTCTGTTTCCGATTCTTATGTTGCCAATGCGTAGACAATGGAAAAGTATATGTAATCGACGATTGTGGCACGTTTTCTGACAAAGATTGAAAGAAAAGAAAGCATTTGCATGTTGCGATTGTGTCATTAATTGGCGATGTTTTGTATGAGGCCGAAGAGACGAGAAAAGGGAAAATGTACGTCTGTGTGGCATTTGTGTAAGTTCAGCTTGAACTTCCTTTAAACATGAAAAATCAGCTGGTACATTTTTGTCGAACAGTATTAATTATTTAGTAGTATATAAGACATGTGGAACTGAATAAATTTGCTGTCTTTTTCTCTGCGTACGTTTTATTACTTTAATCAAAGTAGCCTCGTACGTGGGATGTTGAACTGAAAGTACCATGAGATTTTTTTTATTACAGTTGATGTTAGTGTCAACATTATATTGCTTTTTAAGCGATGTCATTTTTGGAATTTACGAAAATATTTACGCAAGAAACGTTGATATTCAAGATTTCACGTGAACTGTAAGACGTCACCTTATCGAATTAAACGTCTATAGATCTATTCGACATTCTGTTGCTGATGTTCTTTTGTTGCAACTCAATAAAAGCACCAAGCTTGCTTTCAACCCCGAGCAATGTGCCTTGCGAACGTTTAACGGCTCCCAAAACCTAATTACAGAACAAACGAGCAAAAAAAAGAAAGGAAAAATCCTGACCCGGTTGCATTAGCGCGCTACGGCATATATAGCGTAGCAGCCGTGAGCGAGCGCCAACAATGCTCGCACAACCAGTTCTAGCTCTTCCCTCTCTCTTTTCCCCCCGCGAAAATTGTTGGGCAGCAGCACAGGCGGCGACTGTATAATCACCACGAGAACGAGAAACTCCTATGTATGCACACTCAATTTTCCTCGAGTACACTGACCTCTCTCTCTCTCTCTCTCTCGCTCTTCGGACAATGCGTCACAGACGCACACGCACACGCACACTACGTCGCAGCTTTTTTTCCTTTCAATCGTGAAATGTCGGTCAACTGGTTTGCAATGGGCTTCTGCGCGTTACTTGATTATTTGGTCATTCTCCTGAACCTAAAGGAGTGAACGGGTGATATCTAGATTTCTATTACTAGGTAATTCCAGCACGTACGCTTTTGTCTTTGGATCGTCATTGTATCGTTTGATTGTCAAAGTCACCATCCAACGTGGGGAAGCTATAGTGTGATTCTTTTGTTATACTGCGCTTTATCGAAATTTTATCGGCGATGAAAAGCTTCATTTGAAATCCAAAAGTGTGAACAGTCATGTATGTCGTCTCCCATATCACTTCTACTACGATGATTAATCAGAATGACGTACGTGATGTAATAATTGAGTCCTTGAAACTTCCTTTTACATTACATTTTATCAGCAACGAGATACGAATGGCCGATAGTAAAAGGACGCGCGCATTGTTACGCACCCGATAAAAAGACTCGTTTGTTAAATTAAGCGGCGTAGGCTGCGAAAATTTCATTCACATGCGTTGTCGGTAGCGTGAACTTGGAAAACTTTACAAAGAAAACGTATAGCTCGGATAATAAATTTGCCTCCTCGCTACGCTTTCAGTGAGTACCAGCACAATAGGTTTTCTCTCGTTCCAAATATATATCCACGCGCGCAAAAAAGAAAAACAAAAAAACAAAAAAAAGCAACGAAGCTTTTTGGTGAAACAGTCATTTATCTTCGCCGGAGTCTATCGGTCAGTATTCCAGAAACGCCTCGGCTCTTTTACGCACGAAATCCCGATTTATTCCTTCTTCTCTTTTCTCGAGGCTCGTTTACAATCCGTCCTCGTTCAAGCTTGCACGTTATTGACGTAAGAACGCCTTTATCTCAATTATTTTGAACTTTCATTTAATCATCTTTGCAGACGAAAGTTGTTCAAATATTCACGAGAGATTGGCTCGAAAAAAAGAGCGAAGGAATGGAAAATTTTATTCACCGAAAGCACATGAATAAATTGTGCCTCTCGCGCTGATTGACATCGAAGTGAAATACATTTTCACATTTACTTTTTTCCGCAAGGGTCCTTAAGATGTAGGTCGACTGTATATAGTTTGAAAAGAAACGAAATTAATCGTTTGCGTGCACTTGATCACGCCAGCGTGCAACTTCATTCAAAAAATTAATGTTAAAACCAATGTCAGGAGGTTACTTTGCTATCTACTAAACAAAACTTCCTTATCAGTTGACGCTACGAGCTACCGGAAAATCTCGACATTTTAAAAAATATACGTATGTGCACATGTACACACTGTGACTTTGTTAACAGAGTCGAAAAGTTAATACAGCTGGTGTCGAGGAAACGTAAGAATAAAGAATCCTGTTGAGTTACCTATTTATTCACGAGATCGTCATCGTCATCGTCGCTGCAGGTGAGTTTTCAAGCTTTCAATCTTAATAATTACACGAGCACGACATTTCATCGTGCCTCCGAGATATCGCAACATGATTATTTAGCTGGATGCGCTTTTTCTCTCTGTAGCCAGGTGCCAATTTCAATGGAAATATTTTGTCTTTACTCGACGAGCAACGCATGGTTGTTCTTTTATTTTAGCCGCGTCGCATTAATTTTCATTAATTAAATGAAGAGTTTAGTGTAGCGTGACGCGTCCGTGCTAAAACCGTCTAATTTGCTCGTAGTCTCGTGAGTTATCTTCTTTAACATTCGCTCGCTCACGGAATTTTCGGCGAGACGTAAATTTATACCTTTCGTCCTTAAAGTAAAGGATGGCACTTTAATGGGGACTCTTTTACGTACGACGTGATAAATTCTCGTTTTTGACGATATAAAGGGTTTTCTTGGAGTGATAATTTTCAGTAATTATTCACTTAAATTTTATTGTCTGATTTACTTCGATAATAACTTTTCGCGCGCGACTGCTGAAAAGCCCATTGAGCAATTACACGTCTATTCCAAAGGATATATCATATATCGTTCAGTACTTGGAGCACTTTCCCAACCAAGCCCACCAACAGCACGGTGCGCCAATGTCGTCTCAGCGATAAAAGATAAACAAGGAAGGCGCGTGCGGCAAACGCGTCATCGTCGCGGAAAGCGCGGCGCGTTGGCATTAATAAGTTTGCGCGGCGGCATGCGCAGGCATAATTATCCGCCACGAGGGCGCGCACCTGCACACACCGAGTCGTATAAACCCGACGCCGGAAAATTACAATCGTTACAGGGGTGGAATTCTAGGGACGTTTTCCGCGGAGGTGCACTTTGCGAAACGTCGTTCTCCGCATGGGAAATGCCGTTAAACGCAGCGCCAGCAGACTCGTTGCGAGCCCGTTTATACGAGGCGTAAAACTCGCAATAATCTTGCCCGTTTTACGCCAACAAGATCAAGGTTGCGATTCGCTCTCGCCAGATATGCCCGTTTCGGAAATGGCGCTCTGACTTATCGAATGATGCTGCCGCGCGCGTGCGGCATGCAAATGTCCCGGAGCATCGGCTGACGCGCCGGCGCCGTCAGCTATTTGCGCGCGCTCGTCAACTTTCCTGGCTCCAGCTATGACAGTGCCACGCAGATGAGAAACAAAGTCAAGCATCTGTAATTCGATTGGGCTGCTTTTGAAGGGACGTCGATCGACGTCGCCCGAGGAAAGAGCGAAAAGAAACGCGAGGAGTCCTCGACGAAAACTCGACGAAAGGCGCGGCAATTTGCATAAAACAATAGCCCGAGCGCGCATTAAGCCGGTTTAACATTATTTGAAAGTAAAGCGCGCGCCTTTCAAAGGAGCCTCGCGAGCGCGAAGCCTCCAGGCGTAACGCGCGCGTAGTCCTTTATCTACGACGTAAACGTATATACCCGCTACACAACTTGGATATGAGCCTGAGCCTCATAGCTACTCGCAAAAGTACCGGGTATAATGCAGCGCGCGCCTGTGTGTGTGTGTGTGTGTGTGACGGTAGTCGGTAGTTGGTATAATTTTGCGCTCATAGCGCATACACTCCATGATTTTCGCTTGTGTACGCTATAAATAATGACTAACCAGTGACTGTAGACTATCTAGTCCGCATCAAATTGACGTGTCGTATACAAAGCGTGCTTTGTAAAATATTTGGCTCTGCATTTAGGTGTGTTCATTGGAATGCTTGTAATAGCAACAATTTGGGTGCATCCCGTGGCTTCGGTCGAAGAGCGCGCCCGTGGCAATAGATAAACAATCACGAAGAGAGAGAGAGAGAGAGAGAGAGAGAGAGTGTCCCGTATGTATGCGGCGATTCATGAATCAGCGCGCAGGGCCAGGAAAAGTTTCTCTCGAACGCCTGGTGTTGATAGGGGCGCTCCTCGCCTGAATGAAAGAAAAAGGGGAGAAAATTTGAGAAAAGGGGGAAGAGAGGGAGAGCGTCGTAATAACATCAGCGCTCGAGTGTACACACGGAGAGCAGTGAAGGGAAAGTTTTCCAAATGTAGCCGTTAACGAGTCATCCGCTCTTCTCTTTGCACTGCGCTTCCTTCCTCGATACTCCCTTTGCCGACCACCAAATGAATTCGTCTCTCGTTGTTTGCCCGCGTCTAACGGAACAGACGCGAGCCAGCGTCGTATTATCGTCGACTTGATAGGGTGGGCCCAAGCTATTGGTTTCGATTGGAGGGTTTGACGAATTAAGAGAAAGACCACGTTGGCAAACGCATCGTTCGATTGCTCGTCTTGCAAGTGAACGTTATAGATTGCTCTCCGTCCAAATCTTAACATCGATTCGAGATTAATCATTGATAGACTTTTATCCATGGCTTATAAGTCTAAATTAATAATTGTATTCCATATTCGTGTATCGACAGTGAGATTTATAATCTTTACCATTTATTTTGAAAGAAAATTAATCAGCAATTCTAGCAATATGATACATCGAAGTAAATGCTTATCAAAAAGATAAATTGTCTTTTGAAACAGCTATATAGCATAAAATTTATTACTTCAACAGCAATTTGTCATTGTACTATGTTAATCTAGAAGCTGTTTCCCACTTCCTCAATTTGAAGTGAAACGCAGCAAGGTGCGTTCGACGTGAAATTTCTCGTTCTTTTATTATCCTGATAATCGAATACTTCAATGCACGTGATTTGCTTGCCTGAAAATCAGTCCTATTTTAAATAACTGAGGATCTGCAAAACCACTGAAATAATCTTTATGGAATGTAATGCAAAATACCTGTATCTTGGTGAAAGTAAGAACTATACGAATTTCTGATTTTACTGACATTTTATACATGTAATTATACTTTGAATCGAGGAATAATTCCGAAATTTCTGTTAAAAAATGGTCGTGATATATTTTAAAGTGAGATATATTTCACTTTAAATCTAGTGCAATGAGATATAATGACGGCATAAAGATCAGCAAATTTATTAGCTGGTGTGAAGTGATGTCAAAAATAAACGGTTTATTCCAGTATGAGGGTACTTTGTGAAGTAGCCATTGATGACATTGCCAATGGGAGTGAATCGAAAAATTTTTACAGATCAATAAATAATGAAAAATTCTGTGATTCGAATATTAATGTAAACGGCGCACAAATTTTTTGGCGAATAAGAGTGACGTTTTCGAGGCAATATTGATTAAGTAATATTTATCGTGACACAGTAATGGAAATGCTGAGAATTCTATCTACTGGACAAGTTAATTGTATTGTTAAAGTCGCTGAACGTTTGATATTTGCAGCTGACAAGTATAACATTACAGATTTGAAGTTGATTTGCAGTAAATAATCAGATACGAGTTTTACTATAGAGCGTTTTCATATAACAGATAAGTGCAAGTTAGATACTCCGATCAGCAGGTATAAATTTTATATCATCAAATACGCAGAAAATGGCATAACATCCCAAATTTAAATCGATCGTGAAATTAAATGAAGAATTAATTTTTGAAATTAATCTCAGCGTTAAAAAAATAATATCAGTTAGTTTATCACATTTACGTGAATTGTATAACTTGCATATACTAGTAATTTTTCAAAAAAATTATCTTAAAAAATCATTATTCTAATGACATCAATCTATATTATATAGTCATTCGGTGTAAGCTCTGAACGATAGTCCTAGAGTTCACTCCCTGATACGTTTTTGCCGATCGATAATGTGCATGAATTCATATCAACGTTGTATCATTTTTCTTATAGTATACCTATATTATAAAATTTAAATAAATAGAAATAATCACGTCTAATGAAGACTACAAGGGATATATGATGAAGTTATAGATGATTGAAAATGTAACCATTTTTTCAAATACATTAATATAGAATGTAGATTTCAGTACAGATATAAATGGAAGTAAACATCTCCAGGAGTGTTGCATTGGAACCGCAAATAACAGTTCCATTTTTTCAAATAAAAAAAAGACTATGAAAGTTGTAATCTTCAATTGGTTACTTTAATAATAATTCATAAACATTTATACCGTTTTTTGAAATGTTTATTATAATGAGTTCTTTGCGAATGTCTAAAAAAAAAGGATTACTGCAAAAGCATGTCACATTTAAAATAAACGAAACAACAATAAAAGCTGACCTTGCTTCAATCTTTTGCGCTACGTTGAGCTCTCGCACTATTCTAGTCTAATCGGCAATTAGCATAGAATCTAAGCAATGAACGTTACTCACAACAAGTAACGAAGTGTCGTACTGGAAAAATCCTCTCGGAAACAATTCCTGCGTAGCGCAATAAAGTACTTATCAAACATTCAATTAGCCCAAACGGACTTGCCGTATTCTCTGACATACACACAGACCATTCAATCCCTTTGCTTAATAAAAGATCATTTCTGCCGTGACCACGCACGGAGACTTTCCATGTCTCGGCATTTGCTCATGCGCGCATCGCCGCGCCGCCACGCGATTATCCACCCCCGAATTCGGTCTACCAGCTCGAGGCATCGCGCGCGTATAGTCGGCTTGCCTACGTCCAGGCACCTAAATGTACACGCGATAGCAGTGTTGTAATCCAAGAACAAGCTTTGGGGAGGAGTATAATATCGGGCTGAAAGCTTCTGGTTACCGAGTTTCCCCGTCGACACCACCGCGTTAATACCCCTCGTATGCGCTTGAACGCGCCAGGATTTGTTTGCCTGGATTCGCGGTGCATTCGACGCTGATTATTGTATCCTCATAAAACCCTTTTCGAAAGCTACGGAGAGTTAGGAGTTATGACACCTTATACGTAAAATTATTGTTATGTTGGCTCTAACAACCAATTGAAAAATATTTTTATGTCGGCTTATTTAACAACATAATAATTACATTAGATGTTTCGTGAAAGATTAATTAATTAGGAAGAATCTCATGGTCGTATAAAATTTATAAATACTTGTTATAAAATCGACAAATTACGGGCAAATGTAATAAAGGTCGTTTTTCCGCAGCTTGAAATGTCACGTTTCCAGCTTATACTCAGCTGAAATACTCAGCTGCGCAAGAAATATATAGCTATAAGAGGGAGTAAGATATCAGAAATAATTGTCACGGCCATTAAAAAGAAACTCTAACAAGCTCTCTCTCTCTCTCTCTCGCAGAGTGATAGCTAAACTCGAGGCATTCTTTCCGGCCATTTTCATCCATAAAAAGAGCGGCAGCCTCGTCACGAAGCCAAGCGCCAGGAAGAGCCTGACTCCACAACTTTCCATAAAATTTCAAGTAACTTTGCTACTAGGACACGCACCAGTGGCTTCATCAAGACCCTCCCCCAACCTCTCCTTTCTCATATCTCAGCAAGAAAATAAGCGTAGTCAACAACATAACAGAAAGAGTGGTGGGGGGAGAGGAGAACAAGACAAAGAAAGAAGCCCGAAGATGAGAAACTACTTTCAATTTTGTAACTTTTCTCTTTCTCTGCGCGTTCGGCTTGCAAACAATACGAGCGAAAGCTGCGCCGCAACCTCGGTCAATTTTTGACATTGATTTTCACACCTACAGCCCGCAAAACGTCCTTTTTATTCTTCATATTTTCAAATCCCGTAATATGACGGAGAGATGCGCGCCAGCGAACCATTTCTCCCGCGACCTGTAAGGAAAGAAATTACGTTCTTGAGATGAAACGAGGTCGAAGGTTAGGTCATTAAGCGCACGAAATGGAAAAAAAACGTTTCCTGTTGCTGTATATACTTTGTTGAGATTTCATAATTTTTTTTTTGTGGATGGTTATTGGAGAGAGTACACAAAAAAAACTGATTATTTGCGTTATAAATTGAAAATTTTGAAATGTTTTCGCGGAAGCATACAACTTTTCCTGTTATTAGCATAGGTTTACCTTTTCTTACCAGCTTTTATTTATTATATATTTATTACCAGGTTCATTACCATTTTCATTACTCAAAGTTTTGAAATTTCAAAATACCATAATCTGCGCGAAGTAGCAGTGGTGGAAACGAAAGTGGTACGAGTGACTTGCTAACGGCCGTGTTTGTTAGGAAGGAAAAGTTTGCGGTATTTTTGAGCATCTATTGATTCGTGTTGAAATCTAATCTTGAGTACAGTATTTTAGCCAAATGGAGCACAACCGCTAATGCTCCCCGATGGCTCTCAATCGTACTTGACCTTAGGCGTCAACTTTAGTCAGCTCGCCCATGCTTGAGTAAGCCGCAGCATTACTCAGGCAGCCATTAGGATAGTATAAAACTTACTTTGTTCAAGATAAATTTCAGTAAGTGGATCATTTGTTAGCGATCTTTCATAAAATTGGATTATTGACACAGGTGAATTGATATTAATATATAGGTGATGTTATTTGCTTTCATAGAGGTATTTTTATTATATTCGATATCAGTCACGAAGGGCGTAATTGCGTGACTGTGTTATAGAACAATTGTTTCGAGATATCAAATAGATCGTAATTAGATAAATTGAATATCAATTGAGTTCCATATTCGAAAAAATGAAACGTAATTATGATAATGTTATTTAAAAAAACTCGATTGTATTCTTTTTTATGGAATTAAATGTGAATTCAAAATCATGGATTTAACATAGCAGTCATTGTCGTAATTTTTATTGCATCGCGCAACTAGTGCATTCAACGGCATGCTATCGTAATCGTTTTTTTATTTGTGACGCGGAATATAATGTTTTACTATACAAAATTTTCAGTTATTACCTTAATATTGTTCTTCAAGAAATTGTTTTTTAAGATAACATCAACGACAGGGCTCATAAAAACTGAAAAATAAAATAGCGAATTGACGCTCAAGAAGCTTTCAACGATGTATAAAGTCCCGCTAAATTATTTTAAAAAGGAAAACAGAAAGGACTCGTCTGAAAATGCGTATTCAATTGTAATTGACGATCAACCCAAAGCACAGAGCGTTAAAATACAGTAAGACTTGAGAAGTAAAATATGGTCTTTGAATAAGACGAACGTAGACGTGGTCATCGGTATCTGGGGAAAAATGAATGTAATGTCGATCGTCCAACGAATAAATTGAATCTCTCTCCGCGGTCGCGGATAAGGTCAAGAACGAGCGAGCTGTAGACACGCGTAAACACAAGTCGAGTAGCGGCCAGGAGGAAGAAGCAAAAGAAGCTAAAGGGGAAGTTGATAGTATGGTAAGTACCTTCTCGACACCCGTGGAATTATGTAGATTGAGCGTTGGAGGAAGTGCGCGCGCGCACCCTCGGTCGCGAGCACACGCGTACGTAATACGCATGGCCACGAGCGCAATCTCTACCGCCGAGCAAATATGCGCCTACATTCTGCAAATATCTCGCCGCTGATATTTCCACTTTGAAGATACGCTCGTTGCTCTAATGACTACATACTCCCCTTTTAACAACTCTCGCCCGAGACGCAAAAACACACTCTCTCACGCGCCTGAATCTTACTATTCATGAATTCAAGACATCGACAGTTGCTTCGATTCGAAGATGGCATCGACTCTACGTGTCACTTACGTCCTAGTCAGATCAATTAAATAGCCAATAAAAATTAATCTGCATTTTTGGGCACAAGTGTTGAATCGACTTGGCAAAAATTATTTTTGTTTGTGACGCTGGCCTCCCGATTACGCAAGCAAGTCGACTCAAGCAGTATAGCTTTTATGACTACGTCGTTATTTCCGCCGTTTGCTTAAGCTACTATACGTAATTTCAGAAGAGCAAACACAACATTTTTATTTCTTGAGATTTAAATGAACGTGGTGATATTTCAATTTGGAAAAAATTATAATGGATTCTACGGTAGCTGAACTGAAGGATCTCTTATCAGAAGGTATATATTGATTACTTTGCATACCTACTATAATTTAAAATATTATTGAAAAAGTACCACGGAATTGCAGTTTCTATTATTTTAATTTACGTCCATAGAATACTGATTGCCATGAAACGGATTAAATTTGGATCTATAGAAAATGTTGATAAACGCCAAGTATAAATCGTACATAAATTATAACAATTTTTAACAAGTGATTTACAGTTTGTTTCATCTTAGAAATAAAGAAATAGTACAACTATTATTTTCCGAAAATCCATGTAACTTTTCAATTATGCTTACTGCGAAAGCTGCCAGCGAACCAGCAAAAACACTCCACTAAGCTTAATTATTGACATTCATATTCATGAAAGTCATTTACTTGCACACGAGATACTTGAAATAATGAAGTTCAACATTGTTACGCTAATGCATGCAAAAGCGCATAGTACAGAGCTTCGCTCTCTCAGCTAGTGACATGAAAATATATAGAAATCCTTTACGATGGGAAAATTAACATCCGAGACCCGTGGGGGTCCCTCCGCACGCGGGCGGGGTAAAAATGTAAACAGCGCACGCATAAAGTCGACGAGCGCTCGCGCCGTGAGTCCGTGCATGTGCACGTCGACTCGAGTTAACGCTGTAAAAAATAAAACTAGGGTCGAGTCCATTAACGCGCGTCGTTTTTCTTTCTTTTTTGTTCATTCGTGATAAAACAGCTCGGTCGGGTGCGAAATTTATTCTCGTCACGAGGAGGATTATTATTATATAATTTAAAATATTAAACAGAAAATCAAAGACTCACAGTCGATCGTATTACGATGGATTGCAAAAATAATGCGCTTCACTCTTTATTGCGGCGCACGGGCCGGTAACGGGATTATCGACGAGCTCGTCATTTAATAACAATCCAATTCTTTCGTCGGTGCGAAGGAAGAAATTTCATTTTCGTGCAAACCAGCCATCTTCTTTTAATAAAGCGTTTCGCGAATACTTTGCTCTGCGAACGCGCGCGTGATCCAATAAATTTCTCGTAAAAAAAAAATCAACGAGACGCGCCAGCCCTTAAACGATATGAAGACTTTGAGCAGAATGACACGCCGCATGTACGTATCGATCGTTCCTCGTAATGTTTCAAAGCTACAGGGTGCGCAAGACGGCATTAATCAGCCGTGACTCTCGATAAAATTGCCCTCTCAAATATTTGTCGCGCTCTCTCTTTCTCTCCCCTCTGCACACGCGTGTCCGTTAATTGCACGCACACGCGTTAAAGCTATCCTATATACGCCTGGTGCGCTGGCTCGGAAAAGGGCGACCCCTTTTTCTTTCTCGTGCTCGCTCGCGCATCCCTTGATTCACGCGAGCAAGCGAAAATTCATAAATAGGCTCTGGCAACCGGAATTTTCAGAAGAGAGTCGGCCATTATGGAACCTTGATCCGAATTCCAAATTATTCCGAGGGCTGTTTATTTATTCGGCTGCGTGCTTGAAATTTCATCGAGAACAAAACACCTTTTCGCGAATGAATCGATTCGGTTTCATTGTAATAATAAGCTTGAAAATTCCAAATTATATATATTTATTCTTTACATATATATGTGAGTAATCTTCGCAGCTCGACAACAAAGAGAAACGATCAAAACTTCGGAGTACAAAATTTATATCTCAAGCTCGAGTAAATTAAACGACGAGAAAAAATATTTTGGCAGAACGATCTAATTTAAACGCCCCCCTGCTATCCCATTTGAAACAGTAAGTTGATCGAGCGTAAAACAAAAAGCCCCCGTGACGCAAGTTAGAGCACGCACACACGCGCGACCCCCAAGCGCGCAGACAATTCAATTAATGGATGTGTTGCAGTTGCACTTTTGCATGAGAAGGTGGGGAGTGACGATGCGCACTTAGGGGTCGGCTTGAGTACATACTGGTCGATTACGACCCAGGTGATCTTCGTATATAAACACACACGTGTGTGTGCGTGCGTGTGTGTGTATGTGTGTGTGCGTGTGTACGGATACGTTTCAACCTTGATACGCGTTTGTTGGAATTTACTGGCCTATGTTTCGATTTGGGAGAGTAGATGAAAACGAGCGTACATGCACGATAAAGCTCGTTTCATATGTGTCTTTCCGCAATTTAACAAGAAGCTTTGCCCAGGTACTTAGCACGTGAACCTTTATATAGTTGCAGTTTGTTTGGTCATCAGTGCGCACAAGAATGGTATCAGAAGCGTGGAATTGCCACTCGAAGCAAAGGTACGCGTAAATTCAGTTTCGTTTAGCTCGAGTGCAGTGTCGCTTCGCGGCACGTGAATTTTCGTTGATCTGGAAGGCCCACTCAATTGTTCGCGTATACGTCTACGATTTGCATTCGCACGATTTACAACGGCTTCGTGGCTTCGTTCCACTCGGAATCCGCTCAGGCCATTGCCGGCTTGCACGTGCTCGCCGCTTCGGCAAACGCGATCAATCAAAATCGATACGTCGCTCAAATCTGCGCCAACAAATATTGCTCGTCGACTGTTTACATTGGCAATGCGCGGCCGTGCCCCATATTGGCCGCGCGCGATCGCCGAGAACGCTCGCCCTCGCGTGGCGACTGTCGCCGATAATAAATACGTCCGACGTCCGACAGGATCGAGCCCCATAAATTAACGACGCTCTGCCAAGTGGGCCCCCGCGCGCGCGATTCAACCTATTGTCCACCCCTCGCCCCGGCCCCCGTACGTGAAATCATCCGATGCGCGAGATATCATTGTCGAGACGCGACGCGCCCTCGAAAGCTGCGGTTGCACGACTCTTAATGTTGCCCACGCTTGGAGAGAGAGAGAGAGAGAGAGAGAGAGAGAGAGAGAGAAAGTTCACCGATGTGCCCATTGTTTTATATCGCGTGATTTATCGCGGGGGTTGTCGAGGGATGGATTCGAGTGAGAGGGAGAGAGAAAAGCGCTTTGTAGATGATCACGCGCTGCTGGCCTCGAGATTATACGCGCTTCAATCCGACAAAAGGTGAAATGGATTTTTATTTATTTTTTTTTTTTTTGTTTTTTTGTTTTTTTTTTTTAAGAATTGCGATGCAAATGGCAGAAAACTCAAATTCAGTCGAGTGCACTGGCCTATGAATCAGAACTTGACTTTGATTGGTTGAACCAACGTTCGTTAATAAAGGTAAAGTGCGTTTGATAGAGCTAAGTCAGAAAAAATACCGTACACGAATGATATTTTAAATTGATAAATACATATGTTTTTAATATTATTCGCAATTATCACAAGTGAGCGGAATAAGTGACACTTATGAAAGTTAAATTATATATGATCGAACGTAACTTCACCGTCCGTCGGAGGTATATCAAAACCCATGGAAAACTAGTTGATCTGTGCATAATACGTAAAAAAGGGTAAAATAAAAATCTTGAAAAGTATCCGATAAACACTCGACTCGAGAAAAAAAAGAAAAAATATTCTTACATCATCGGTTGATTCTCACCTGAAAAAAAAAGAAGGAAATAAGGGAAGCCATTGCAACAACATTGAATTGGCGATCTAAAGCAGACACTGCATTCCATGAATTTCGCGTTTCTCAAGGAATTCCAGCAGTTGGGAATCCCGGCGTGCACTCAACACGGAAAGGGCCGCAACAGTGCGCGCTCGCTCTTACTCGCCAAGCTTAAGTAAGAAGCGCTATTTCTGTAAGATTCCGGGCGCCGCTCGCGAGGCTTTCTCAAGCTCGTCATTCTCCAGCGAGGAACACGAGCCCTCCATTTTTTTTTCCTTGCAAATTGGGCTGCTCGCTATTCCGCGGCCGTTTTTTTGGCTTCGCGCTGTATCTGCAGACAGGCCGCGTGTGAACTCGCAGCTTACGTTTTAACTTTTGCTCACGGAGGATATAAGCTTGTCAAATGCAGGACGCTTCAAAAGATGTTTAAAAAAAAGAACGTCTAATGCACTTAAAGCACGATCCTTGCATCGCCTTTTACGAAATCTCTTTTCCTACCGAGAGAGAGAGAGAGAGAGAGAGAGAGAGAGAGAGAGAGAGAGAGAAGAGTCTTGGTAAATATGATGGATGTAGAGGTATATTCACTTGTATTTATGTAAAGGTGTTCAGAGAGTTGAGATGGCGGGATTGAAAAAGATCGTGAGTAAAAAAAGTCAAAAGACAACCTGCGCACGCCAAGCACTCGTGTCGCTTTACACACCTGGCTCGCACTACTGTACGGATTATCGTTTCCCTTCTGATTCAAACCGTGGCTATTTGAAAATCTCCGTAGCGAGTATTATTTCAGTTGAATGATATTTTTCTGCGTACAAAGATTATTAGGAAAAAATCGAATAATGAATGTTTTTGTAATATAAAACACGATTGCAGATATAAAGTTAAATTACTGAAATGTACAATGGTGCATTCTGCTTAATTACCAGGATTTTTTAGATAGATGGCGGGCAAAGCTGTGACAAAGCTTGTTTAATTATATCTATCAAGTTTCCATAAATAGGCGAAAACACGAATAATGGCCTATTCGACCAATTCGATCAACGTATTTGGATATCAGTAACAGAGGACATTGTTTTGTACTTAAGTTATCAACGTTAGCCAACAAAAAAGCAAAGTTAGCCCACAGCACGAGCAAACCTATAAAAAAATCATGAAACTTCCGTGCTCTAAATCCCAATGTCCTCCAAACGAAAATTCCATAAAGCTTCATCTGACAGTAACAATTTTGCTATTCGATCAATCAATCACAAAAATAATGACTGTACGTGGAATGCCGCGTATCGATTGTCCATAAGTGATTCGTCGGGCAAGACTGACCAATGGCAAACGAGAAGCAGAATAACGCATTACCAACTATATGTGCCATTCAAATATCGACGTTCTCAAATGCCGATCGCATTAGCGCGAGAATCTCGTAAACAGCAATCAAGCAAATTTGCCGGCGCTGTTGCACTCTCCGCGGCGCATGCCTTAATCAGTCGGGATCGCATGCGATCGTAGCCCGATCGGCAATGCCCCCCCCCCCCCACCCCCCACCCATGAAGCCGCAAAAAGTTAACAAGAAGTATATATCGCTTCCGGCGGGACTGTGCACACGTATAAACGCCGAGTGCGCGTGCCGCGCTTGAAAGGAAAATAACAAAAAGGAAAAAAAAAAAAAACGACGGAAGTCGGCAAGTATAACGTAAATTTTCCAGCGAGGGATGATGGAATTTTCGCTCGTTCGCGCGCGCTCGACTGTAAAACAACTTCCGGGAAATTGACAGATCGCCGCGCCGCGGAGTACCGTCGCGAAGCTCCGAGGGGGCGCTCGTGCGTATTTGCGATGCCGTTACGCATCAGCGAGATGAAAATTCTTTGTAAACTCGTACCTGGCGAAAGCAAACCTGACCAGCTCTCGCGTTGCCTTTATACGTGTGGATTTACGTGTGCCCTTTTGGATGAATAGATAAAAATAGCAAAATTAATGTTTCGGTGCACGTAAAATCGAAGAAGCGTGCCGCACGCAAGTTAGTCTCCGCGAAGCAGTTTATTGCTTACGTCAATTCAATTTGCTCTTTCATCGAGTTGCATATGTTATTTCGGTTGACAGTAATGTAAATAGTCATTCTGCAATAAAATCATTGGTGTTTGAATTGAAAGAATTCAGTTTTCATTGCGTATCTTATAACTCCCATTGTTTTTCACACGTGGAAAGCACGTTAAAAAATAAAACAATTGGTTTACCTACAATTGGTGACCTACAATGTTAGGTCTGTTCATTATTCATGCGTACTTGTTGATTAATTTGAATCTTCATCTATAACGTGTGATATTCAGCTAATGTCTTGGAAAACTCCTATTTTAGATAACAATGATTATTATCTTATGATTATTATATTATTACACAAGTGGATTTGAGCCCGAAAATTCACGGATGTCGCAACGCGATAAGTATTAAAAAGCACAACAACGTCGTTGAATACCTGACGTATATTTCCGCGAAAAAAAGGAATAATTACATCTTTTCAAAGTTACCATCTCGTAGATACGACACGCACACTCGACGCCGATGCACAACTTATTCAAACGTTCGAAGGCAGAAAAACCCGGCTTGACGCACACGCAAACGAGAAAATGAACCTTGAAAAATTTATCGTCCTCTCGCCAAGATTGAAATAACAAAATGCCGCCTCCCCGCCCATTCAACACGCGATACCATCAAAAAACAAACCAATCCTCCTACGCGCGGCTACAAGTCCATCAACGCGTATAAATCGAGAAAACCTTATAATCACACTCCCCCGTAGCTTATCGATCGAGTGAAAAGGAAAAAAAGCAACGAACCACGCTTGCATAATCCCAGCTTTCAGCAGCAATTTATTACACGCGGTTGCGAGAGGCTGCAATGAGGATGTCCTCTCTTTCTCTCTCTCTCTCTCTCTCTCTCTCTCTCTCTATCTCTTCGCACCCGCGAAATATTCCCCCGAGGGGAGGCAGAAGGAGCAGAGTGCAGCGGCACCGCAGCCGAGATAAAATAAATTCCAGGGCGCACGCACGCGCGTTGTTATTAATGTGTAACCCGGCCGACTTTTATTTTTATCCTGCGGCTCACGTTCGGCTTGATTCGCACTCCGCGGGTGATGAGATTTGGAAATTCGATTTTCAAGCGCGCTGCAGCTACGCGTGATTGTTGGTTGCGCGCCGCTCTCCGCCGCGATAATGTTACGGGTTCGCTCGACTCGCGTCCCCGCGCGCGCCGAGCGGAGATTTTCGCGCGCTCGCGTTCCGACGGGTGCCACCGCTGCGAATGCAAATCGAAATGATACACGTGCATTTGTCTTGGCTGAATACGAATCGTCCACCACTAATGATGCGCCGAGCGTATTACACCGTCCGTTCGCCAAACGAGCGCTCGCTCGCCACTGTATTTGTTCGGAAAACTATAATGCGCTCCCGTGCCCATGACAATTCCAAGGAAAAAGCGAAAGGTTCCCTCCTTTCTTTCTTTCCTTCCCATTTTATTGTGATCTTCTGTGACAGAACAATACAGCCTCATCTTTCATTGGTACATTGCTTTGTAAAATGTATCCTCTCGAAGCATTAAACACAATAAAGAGATATGCAATTACACGGATTAACTGGAGCGGAAATTTGCAGCCTCTCTGAGAGCTTGACACAAAGACCACTGTGCAGCCAATATAATTAAGCAGAATCGACCGTTCGCACAAACGCTGATAAAGTTAGAGAAGAAAAGGCCCGCAAGCAAGAAGGATTTTTACCTTTGCGCGAATAAACTCGGCCACGACTGCGATGCTCTCCGCAGAACCCAGTCGTCATTCAATTAAACTTCGCGCAACAGCGAATCATCAATCCAAGAATGCTGACTTTCGACTTGAACAAGCAGGTCCTTCAAATTCCCCTTGATTTTTGCGCTTCGTCCGTTGGTAACAAAAATTGCACACCGAAAAGTTGTCGGAAAGCAGTGCCGTGCAGATCGGACTGGGATTAATGAATAGGACTTGGCGCGTCGGCGAGCGGAAAGCGCGTACTGGAACTTTGTAGTACTCCCTCGTATCGCTTCAGGGGCTGCTTTCAACTCTGCTCTCGCTCGTGTGCAACAAAAGCTCAACGGCAATCGGAAGGAAGAAAGTCGACGCGACGCGTTCGATCAACAGGAGCAACCGCGTAGGTTTACGAGACAAGACAAGAAAAGCACGCGCTCTCTACCCACTTGGTGCTCGCGACCCCTTTTAGCGCACGCCCCCTTCTGTGCGCGTAGCCTGCTAATTCCTCGGCTCGAGTCCCGCTACGGCGATCGCCCCGGGAAATTGGAACGTTCCAGATGCTGCCGTCGCGTGTGCCTCGCGGGGATCGAAGACGCTCGTCGATCAACTTTTTTGCGACGCTGACTAGCTTTTCGCATATTCACGAGCTGCTCTGTCTAAGGCGCAGCTATAATTCTTCCTCGACACTCATACTCAATAATTAAGTACTTCCTTTCCCACGAATTTATCTTCGATAGGAACAGAATCGATTGCAGCGCGACTGCATTACCATGGCCTGTACCGTTTAATTACCACGCGTTCGTGTGTCCTCGCGTGATTTTGGGACGACGCGTCAATTCGAGTTGTTTCGCTGTCGAAGAACATCCTGTAGAGCGCTTCGTCGCAAATTAAGGCAAGCCGATCAAATTATGAATCTGAAATCGTCGAGCGAAACCGTGAAACCGACGACGCGCGATGGAAGTGAATTCCACTTTGCATCGGCAGTCTATCACAGGAATTGCACAATTCATTTCTTGCCGCCGAAGGACAAAAGTGTCCCTCCCCGTTGGCGAGACGAAAACCACATAACAAATGAACGCACAACAATCGCATAAGTTTGAATCCGCAGCAATGGGAAATGTCCTCACGGCGAATGGTATAAGAAAGAAAGGCGGCTTTTCACGATCCTCTTAGTTCCGTGGGATGCATGCGCGCGGTCAAGGTGACGTTGTAAGCACGCACGCGGCAGGAAATTGACGAGCGCAAAATCACCGCGTGCGCTAGATTTCATTGACGTTGGCAATATGTAGGGTATAAGGCTTCCATGACGAAGAAGAAGAAGAACGGGGAGGGGGTGGCCTTTGATAGAGGAAACGTGGTCGTCGCTAGTGTTGGTGTACCACTTTTTCCGCTCCCGTTTATCCGTGGGATTTTCATAGCAGTAGCCCGCTCTCTCTCTCTCTCTCCCTTCCCCTCTCTCTTTCTGGCGATGAAAAGGGGGTCGGCCGTCGTCGTGGCCACGTAATTCCCGGGGAGCTCTTTGAATTTGCGCGGTTTTAGGGCGATCGCGCGCTCAACGCTGTAAACTCCTTTTCCACCCTGGGTTCTACTTATTAAAACGTGTCGCTTTCTTACGTATTGGAGACGGAAATATGAGAAATACATTTTTATGGTATTCGGGATCGTTAACCAAGTGGGGATTTTCAATGTTGAATGTTGACTCGAAAATGCGTCAAAAAACAGTTATCTTATAAAACATCGTAATAATGAACTGATTGCCAATAAAAGCTTGAGCATTATACTATTCGAACTATTATTCCTAACAAATTCCTTGACTCGCATGCTATAACGTCATTTTTGGCATAAATTCATCACGACATGATCTTAGGCGCGGTCTAACGAAAATGCGCCAAACAAAAAATCGAGGACGCTGATGATCGAAGAAGAAGAGAGAAAATTGTCACGCGTTGACGCGCGGGTGTCGGTTTTCCAATTAATTTTAGCGGAAATTGAAGTTAATTTGACGAGAGCGCATCAACGTGCTCGAGGCGACAAGGTAAGAAGCTCACGAGAGCCAAAGAAAAGTGAATTTTTCGACTGGCGGTATTTGGAGCGCGAGTAACTCGAGTAATTCTAAAGAGCTCCCCATTTCCCCGACAAGGAGTGTACGCGCGCCGCGCACCGCTCAAGGCGAAAAACTCGAAGGTCCGCCGACGAGCGCGCTGTGTAAATAAAGGAACCACCCCGTGTTCGCGGTACTGGCCAGAATGCAAACGCGTTTATCGCGTACCTGGACACTCGAAAGTATTATCTTTCGGAATTGAGAATTTCGTATACGTACGTATTTTAATTAACGCGCATATTTGTATGCTGAAATTTAGTTGTATGAAGTCTTTCAGTTGAATAATGATATTCATACTTTTTACGCTGAGCTATTTTTTCATTCGGCATACAAATATTCAATCAACAGTGTGGACGACTATACTATGAACATTGAAATAGCTTTTTATTACGGCGAAAATTTTAGTTGAATAGGAAAACAGATTTAACACAAATCGTAATAGAATTAGTTTAGATGCATCTATTTCTTATGCGACGCAATAGAACGAATAGCTTTGGCTTGGAGTGAGCTGACATTGTAGCAACGTGCCAAATGGAAAGTTATGACAACATTCGTTAGAGATTAAGTATAACCTAGGTATCGCTTGTACGTAACCGACAAGCCAACCAGATTACATTTGTCAGCCACGCTTGCAATGTCGTAGATTTTACCTTAGGTTTCATATCAGAAATTTCATTTATATCTCAGCGTTTTCTTTCGTCGTCTGCTCAAACGTGTTAGCCAAGACAGTGCTTTGACTTGCCAAAATGCACTTGCGTGTATCGGTCATTGAAAAAACTAAACTTGACGTGGTTAAATCTTTCCTCGCCTTGGTGGATCTCCACATGGCTACATATCAATTTTCCAATTTCATATTATCTCTGACTTATGTGCTAATCTACACAATGAGCGCGAAACTATGTATAACTTTAACAGAAATTGTCGACGTTTTTGTTTTCATTATCGATAGAGCAACTCCATTCATGAATTATTCGACTGAGAATAATAAAAGTTGGAGCGAAATTTCATTATTGTTCAACTAAAATTTCGAAAGCGATGATTTGCCGCACGTTGATAGCAATTTTTTCTTGTGTAATAAACGAAACATGCGATTAAGTAAAAGGAATTTTACGAATTAAAGAAAATGCTATCTGCTAAAATGCAAACTAGCGTGTGAGTAACACTTATTTACACGCGGTGCGCGGAAAGTATACAAAGTGGCAAAGTAAAGTGGAGATGAAATGTAGCCATCCGCGTCCACGTAAAAAAATATAACGTGACCGCCTGTCGATTCTTTGCTCGTTTGACGATACGAGCACTCGAGTGCGTTACTTGATGTTCCCTGTTGTTCGGCTGGCACGATTACTGCGCCGATTCAGCAAATTGACGTGCAAGCTTATCAATTTCCAAGGAATCCACACTGGCGAATTTCCGTTCGCATGTGGTTTCTTTCCGGGCTTTCATCAATTACGGCTGCTGTGGTATACCGACATGAACAAATTAGACTTTCGCTGGGTTTTATTTATTTATTTTTATGTCAAGGTTGTCGATTACGTTCGTATGTTTGTGCGAGCTTGACTTTTGTATATTACGTTTGAGCTTTGGCAGAGAAAGCTAAATAACGCCGTGAATCAATAGCGAGAAAAGCATAGATCGTCAAGTAAATTGAATAAGTCTAATTATTCGTTGGACAATTGGAACGACTTAAGATTGCTGAGCTCGCTTGCTAAGTTTCCAAAATTGATTGTACAGTTCGAGAGAGAGAGAGAGAGAGAAACCGGATGTTACAGGTGATAACGTCACCGCTACACGTAACTTCCTGTACGACACGTTCAACAGCACCTTCGTGCAAACTCACGTCTCAATGAACAGAAAAAGGGGTGATTTATTTGCGAGTACCCGTCAGTCTGGCATTCATATGAAGTCATCATGCTTATTAGAACAGTTTATAGCTTTCTTTTTTTCTAAGCTTTTCCGTTGGTCGCACAGCACTGTGCGGCAGTTAATTAAATTAATACGAGTTCTCACATTAGGCGCGATTTGAATGAGTTGTCGAGACGGTCCCACCAGTGTATATTCCGAATTCGGCCGCGGAAACGCCATAACCGACGAGCTAACTCGTCTTTATACAGTTACATGCTCCATTGTTGCTCACTCGTTACGTTGTTGCGACAGAAACGCGCGCGCGATTCATTTTTGCAGCTTATCAGAACGATAATCAGCGTAACCTGCGGATCATCGCACATTTCGTTTCAAGTTGAAAATGACGCTCAAGACATAAATCTTGGAGAGTGAAAGAGAAAGACGGACGAAAAATGTGTCAAGCGATACGACAAAAGGCTAGCCATTTTGGCGCGGAACGCCCGTCGGCATCATTATCTTTCGAGAACACATAATATTTCTCTCTCTCTCTCTCTTTCTGTGTTTCTCATTTTTCCAGCGTTTTTCTTCCACGACAAATAGCACGCGGTTTATTACGGTGTGTATAACGTGCGCGCTGCTTTTCTCATTTCGTGCGCTATCTACAACAGCCAGCGAAAATTAAAAAGAAAGAAAGGAAGAAGGAAGAAAAACAGGCATTTCAACGAAAACTACACAGCGTGTCCGTATCTCTCTCTCTCTTTCTCTCTCTGCTTCCTCCTTGATATCAGAGAAGGATGATGATACGAGAGCACACGGAACATCTCCTGTCTCTAATCGATGGCCCCGAAGAACAACGGGATGTTGTCCTTCCAAGCGATGACGTTCATCAATCGGAAAATGCTTCACAGTGTCTCGCTCTTTATCTCGATTGAAAAGTCGGAGAGAGAGAGAGAGAGAGAAAGATGCTTTGCATCTCGAAGGCTGCGTTAAACAATTAAGGTTCCGTGTGCATTGAATTAATGGTTAATTTGAGTGAATATGCATTAAGTCAAGATAGCGAATGCAATTGGAAAGTCAAGAAGGGAGGAGGGATGGCTCGATTCCGAGACGCCGCTGCGACGAGGTAATATGCTGATTTTGTCCAAAAGTCTTGAATTTTTCAGCAGGCCATCGGCGATGAGACCAATGCCAGCAAGACGAATGCTCGACTTTAGCGCGCAACGACATTCGCGCACTTTGCCCGGACATTAATTCGCGAGCCGCCAAGTATAAAGTCCGAATTACTTTCGACGAAACGAGGTTAGGTCAAGGACTTATTTTGGCCAACTGTTCTCCCGCAACTCGTCAGAAAAAAAAGCCCCGTTTGATAGTAGGGTAGACATCGAAGTCAAGTCACTCGAAGCTCGCAGTCCGAGCGAGACGAGCGAAGAGGAAGATCCCTCTCTTGGCGCGCGCGCGCTTTTAGGTCAGGCGCCATCGTTTCGAGAATCGGCAGCCTTCGAAAAGCGGCCAAATCCTTGCGACGCGCAAGGAGTAAAAAAAAGTTTGCCGGCCCGAGAGCCTCGACGCGCGCTATTGTTCGGCGCTGTCCTCGCTGCCCTCGCGGCAATTACGTGGGCGCGCAATGAAGGATCGCAAAGAAATGCGCTCTCGCGACGTTAAAGTGTGACGCGAGGGCTCGGTAAGCGCCGCCGTCGGCCGAGCTTTCGCTCGGGATAACAAAACGAGTAGCGCGCCGGGTGCTCCAGTTTGACGTCGGGACAGCCGGGGTTGCGAAGGCACAACGACGCGCTGATCGATATATGGTCGCGCGCGAACAAATTTGCAAAGGGGCTGCTGAGTCGCCGAATGTTTCGTCCGGCGGACAGGCCAGCTGGAAAATTGGCTTCTACTAAAATCGAGATTGCCGAGCGTTTGGCTTGGCCGCGTGTCGGCCGCGAGGAAACTGACCTGCTGTTGAAGATGGAGGTGACGGTGATGCGTGGCTCGGGTGAGAATCTACCGCGGGCATTGAGCGAGGGCACCTTGAGCAAGTCGCAGGATGACTGGTGGCGGCGGTAATCGCGGCAGCTCCATCCGCTCGCTACCTCCTCGTCCAGTCTGACGGATTGGCGCCGCGTGCTCTCGCCGCCACCGCCCTCGGACAGGTGGCGGATCAGCGGGCGCCTCATTCTTCACTTTCATATATCCACGGACTTACAGCACACTGAAAATTTCATCCTCCCTTCATTCGTTGCTCCCATTTGCTTGCTCGTTCGTTGCTTGTTCGCGCGGGATACGGATATTTGTTCGCGGAAAGATAGCTACACTTTGATGCGCCTTGCAAAATGGTATGCCTAAACGTACGATGTGCCACTTCCACTATGATGAAAAATCCATTTACTTCACTTTCATGTGTGCGCGAAAGATTCTGTCGTATCTTCGAATTGTGTATACATAATTATCCTGTTCCAATATTGCGCAAAACCTGTTAAAGAACTTTCTTAATCCTACCAATCTATAATGACCAACGTCACACTTTGCTGCGAACAGCTGAACGAAGATTGAAACTAATTAATTTACAACGTTGAAAGAATAACAAATTTCAATTGATGCTCTTTTAAATGAGTAAAACAGCGCAAGTCCATTAAGTTGACCGTCGAAATGAGAATATCGTTTGAAAAACACGTCGTTAAAAAAGTAGTTTACTTTGCAAAATATAAAAAGACTGCAGTTATCCGAAGGCTAGGAAAATTCACGTATTTTTAGTACACATTTATTTGCAATCGGAAATATCTGGTAAAAATTTGAAAACTAAATTTGGTTCTAAAGTCCGAAACAGTAAAACCAAAGTCAAGCAGTAAAACCAAATAAATTGCACGTAATAATGCTACTCATGAATACATCTACGATGCGCACGTCTTATAAACGTGAAATATTCTCTTACTATATCACAGGAGACAATTGAGTTCTAAAAAAAGAACTGCTTCTCTCAGTGACTCGCTCTATCTGACTTTTTATTCCGCCAGGAGTACGTCTTCAAGTAGGATACGTTTGGTATAAAACTGAAACGACGGGGAAAAAGAAGGAAGATTGTAAAAGTATCGTTGCCTATATTTAGGGTCGAGAAGAGCGAGCAAACAGAACGGGAATTGCCGCGCGGGGGTGCGCTATCTCGCCAAGGAGGCGTCTCTTTATATCGCCGTAAAGTGGAAAGTTTCGAAAACGCGAACGGCTTCTTCGAGATTTATTTACTCCTACAATGGCTATCCCGCTGTTTAGTCTTGCTCGCGATGGGCATTTCCAAATATTTGATCGGGCTCGATGTCTCAACATCCGCGCGTAATTTAGGCAACAGATATAGACTTTTTGTCGACAAAATAGATCGGCCGCGATCGCGTATTTTATGATTAATTCGGTAAGGTCGCTGCAATTGATTGAGCGTCTGTGACGTGGCGTTGGGCATTATTCAAATTCGAATAACGAACAGCGCGTTGGCTGAATTCAGGCTCCGTCTTCCCCAAAATGCAAGCTCGACCATCCGAATGATACTTTCATTTTTCATAATTCCATTAAATTTACCGGGGTTCTGAAAGTTGGTCGACGCGGCCATCGGAGGCTTTGGCCCTCGGCAAAGCGAATTAAGCGACATTGAGTGGCCATTCGTCGAGGCTAATGTCAGCTCAAACAGAAACCAAGCGCGAAAGCTCCACACTCACCTGTGCGAACGAGCCGGGCACGGGCGCGTGCTACTAAGCGCGCTGCAGGCAGAGCAACAGCGTCGGCGGCTGGCGGCGCGAGGTCGAGATCGAAAGCCGGCGCGCCAAGACGCGCGCGGGTCGCTCTCGTGCGCGGAACTGCCGGGGCTCGAGCCCGCGCGCGCGTGAAAATTCAGCCTCACACCTTCCTTCCAAGGGGGCGGCGCCGGATTCAGACGTTTCGCGCCCGCGCCAAATCGAGCTCCGAGCTTGCCCAGGTGAGCTTTCGCCGTCTCGCGGTGGCGACACTTGTCGGTCGACCGCAACTGCGCGGCAGGCGACGACACCAGATAGCTTGTGTCGGTAAAGTGGCGAGTGATCGCAATGGGTAACAGACCGCGAGGGCAAAGCAAGCTTCGTTGCTCTGGCGACAGGGTGCTGCCGAGCTTTCGATCGGTTTTAGAAAATACGCCCAAGTGTACCTTTGTGGTCAACAATATTGATGCAATTTCGAATATAATAATGAAATTTAACTGGTCAGTCATGCTGTACAAGTGTTTCCTTTCTTTAGAGTGACACGACTGTCGTTGCCGGAAAGCATTAATGTTAATGTAACACACATTGAGAGAAACGGTCTTATAATATTTATTATTATTGCAGCTAACTTTGCTATTTATCTTAGTAGAGCTATTGTGTACTCGAATTGTGGTGAAAATTAGATATTTTTATCAAAAATTATTATGAGTATAATAAATTTATTATACTTTCATTTTTAAATTATTGAGCCTTTAACAAAAAATATTCCGTACCTATAGTAAATATTTTTATATTATAATTGTTATTGATATCCATAATAAAATGTGATCCAATTATTAATACATATTATTAATTGAGAAGTAAAACTTATAATATACATTACATATATATTACTAAAATACAAAGCAAATTTTGGCATCTAAAAAATATATTATTTAAGTTGTACAATTTTTACTATATTCTATGACAAAAGCTGCTTTATACAGTAGTACAATTTACCATGACAGAACAATTTACTAGGCCAAATCATGTGCAGTCCGATGTTTTGAGGTTGTCGTGTAGTATAGTAACCGTGAAACGTTCATTGTTTCGAATTCGGTAAATGTTGCTGACATATTCGTCAGACACTTTGGCGGACACATGCTCTATATTAAACAACTGTAGGTACATATTTTATAACATTTAAAGTATGACAGTGACTGCATACTCATTATTTAGATTTGTTCATCTTGTTTCATAACATTTTCATTGTGACTTATGTTTTAATTTGTTCTTTTGTCATCAAGGTTCTATGGTTATGGGTTAGTATTGAAGCTTATAATAATAGATGGATAAATTATAAGCATGAACTATGACAAATGTATTTTGCAAGTCAGGTATGTATTGTTAAACAAATATTATGCTATAATAATAATTCGTCACAGATCATTTAACATTCTAGATTTCAATATAAACTGATGAAGCTACGGGATCAGTCAAGGTCAATAAAGATATTATTGTACAAATTAAAGAGTTTGAAAGCCGGCTGCAGGGAGAATAAAATATTTAAGATTGGTAAGTGCTTGAAAATCAAGCTAATTATGATCCACCGGCAATGACACAGTAAGTAAAAGAAAAATTTCTAACCCAACTATTATGAATAACAATAACCACCCAGAAAAAACATGCAAATAATTATTTCGTTTTTATGTAAGGGTTTTTTTGGCTTTCTTAAAAAAAACAAGTGGCGGAAAAGCCATTTTGAAATAGCAAGCAAGATGTTTGGAAAAACAGACGCCTTTGAGGCGGAAGATACGGCCTTGAGATTAGTAATTAGTCGAGAAAAAGTACATAAGTTCAAACATATTAGTGAAAAGGATTGTCTCAATAGTTTTGTGTAAGTACCTAATATCGTCAAACCTCCAAGCTTACATTAAAATCTTATTTACAGTGCTGACAATCATCAAAATACATGACTTTTGAAAGACACTTGGAACTCAAACAAGTGACAGATAATCCAAATTTGCTTTTGACTAATACGAACTTATTTTTGAGATATCCTATGCGCTTCAATCATATACTATCATATATCTTTGTATCTTGAATGCAAACCTAGAATCCATTTGACCACATCGAGTTAGGGCCAAGGAAATTTGAGTATGGGGTTGTCTTTTTAGCGTTACAGAGTTAACAGCTCGAGGGTGAAGAAAATTAGGATGTGGCGATCGAGGGTTGTAAAGATGCAGGTTACCAGACTCTCGAATGATGGAAATTGGAGTTTGGGCGGTCGGATTTATAGCGTTACAGGGTTAAGTAGTTGAGGGTTAAGGAAATTGAGGTTAGGTGTTTAAGGTTATAGCTCCACAGGTTACAGGGCTCGAGGATGAAGGAAATTGGAGTTAAAAGTCGAGCGTTATAGTCACGCAGGGTTATAGGGCTCAAGGGTTAAAGCAATTAGGGCTCAAGCAAGCAAGCAACGACTAGGGTTATGTTTATATTTTTGCAAAATAAACCGGTTCACCTTGAAATGACCTTGTTTCTAACTCGATGGGGTCAAATGGATTCCAGGTTTTTATTCAGAATACAAAGATACATCATAGTTTACGATTGAAGTGCATAGAACGTCTCAAAAACAAGTTTATATGAATTAAAAGCAAATTTGGTCTATCGATCATTTGTTTGAGCTCCGGGTGTTCTCATCGAACTGCAAGTATAAATTATATAGCTTATGGAATTGATATTGTATATCCACTTTTAGTAAAAGCTTACATGAAGTCTCGATATCGTAGCAAGAAACACCATTATATTTTCCTATTAATGAACAAATCGAAACATGGTAGAGGCTCGATTATAGAATATTATTATACATGCGAGGGCGGGGCTAGATATGGTAGTCATATTATGACGATTACATGGTTTCTTGGATATGAACAATATAACGGTATTCAAATACCTTATCTTGATATTTGCAATGCATCAATATCGATTCTTAAAGAGCAAAATAATTCAGCTTCAGAGAAACTGAAGCTGAATGATAATGACATGATTCAAGTGTAAACTGATTAGAAGAGCATAGCGCACAGTAGATTTTCTATATAAACGTATACATTTTAATACATGTGAATACTCTCGTTCATATATAACATATGAACATCACACATACATTTGCTCTCATCAAAGTTATACACACATTTCCAATAATTTTATGAACACGAATAATGTTTTCTTAGAAACACATATCTATATTGTTTCATTCATACACGTAATCAGATGCATCACATTCAAATACTTCACATATAAATATACGCAAAAAATGAAAGAAAAAAATGAAAAACAAATAAAAAAATTATTTTTAATATATACAAACACTTACACTATGGGATCAATCCCCCATCACGTCCTCGTCGTTAGTTCTAGGTCGCGCTGAGAACAGATACACGTGTAAACCTGCGACATCGATGACATTCGTGATTTCCATTAATTTTTAGAAACTCGAAAATTTACGCTTTAATATTGGAAATAATACGGTGATAAACTGTAATTTTTAGTGTTCATAATTTTTATGATAACAATTTTGTATTTTTATAAGGAAAATTTTTAAAAAGTAAAGGATTGTCAAGATTCGTTATGTTTAAGTATATTAAAATTAATGGTTTCGTCACGATAATTTTTATTGGTTGTCAACGTTACAAATTCAGGTTAATCAATACAACAAATAAACATCGAATTCTCTTTGACATGTTTATGCCAATAATATAATTTGATTAATTCCGAAGGATTCAAAAGTAATAATAATTGTAAGATTCTTCAACATCAAAAATTGGTTTTAATATATTTAGTTACCAACGAATTTAGTTACCAACGAATAACATTTACTTAAAATCGAATTTTATAAAATTCGATTTTAAGTAAATGTTATTACTAGTCATATTTTATATGCTCTTAACGTAAGATATAATGTCAGAAACAAAAATTTGCTTCCAAAAATATACAACTTCAATAACAACCGTGAACGTAGTTGACTCGGAAAAGTGGGAAAATTTTTACAATGAACAAAATGAAATTTTACTGAGCGTCATTAAGAAAATTATGCGTTTTCCATGAAAATTTTTAAGATAAGATTTAGTTTTTAAGTGAGTTCAGATAAAAATTATAATGTGTTAATAATTTTTATCGATCAGTCATGATGTCCCAAGATTACGGTTACGCACTGTAATTTTTGTAACGAATTTCGTTATAATTTTTAAGAGAAACTTCTTTCCGTGTGTAAACTAATGTATATTCATTTTCTGCTTATGAATCCATTGTAAGAAAGATTATTCAGAAAATCGCATGCAAAATTTTTCGCATTACTATCATTTTCTATAGGTTATTCAGTGTAAGTCAATGTAGAAGTTTAACCTGTTAACTGAGCGGGACGTATAAATACGTCAAAAGTAAACAATATCGGGTACGGGTAGGACATATGAATACGTCCTCGATATTTATATTGCGCCCTGGAACGGGCGGGACGTATATTTTACTACTACTATGGTAATACGTCATTCATACACGTCTTAGTGGAAAAGGACGCGCCCGTTATATGTTGCGTAATTAGAAAGGGATTTCCCCGGTTAACAAGTTAAAAAGTTGAAAAGTTTAATATGGTTTGTATTACACTACTCATAGCTGAAGTATCACAGGTCAGTATTGAATTGTTTATACTTTTAAAAATTTTTTAAATAATTTCTGAAGACTAAAACATGACATTTAAAATGAATTTACGTTTACAAAATATAGTACATTATATATGTATAATAAATATATAATATACTCGTTTCGCTCTGGCGTAAACGCCACACGAGACAAGAATCTACTTTCCCACACTTGTCTCGTAATGTACTATTCCCGAACATGTGCCGTACCGTATTTTTTGATACGACGTGTGGAAAGTGCGATTCTTTTAGTTTGTGAGCATGCAAGGCTCAATTCTCAAAGTTTTAACTTTAATTTCAAATTGTAAGAACGCATTTAAATCTTTAATACAAGTAAGTTTTATAAGAAAATTACGATTGTGGTCATGAATGTAAATATATGCGTGAAAGCTATTGCGAACTATCGTAAGTTAGATTAAGGTTAGATCGATTAACTAATTAATTTAAATCCAAGTACAAATGTTTAAATAAACTAATTAAACTAGACTTTCATAAAGTAGACGAAAGAATTCGAAAATACATAACGATATCTCATGATAATAGATAGTTGTAGGAAATATTTTTTCGTTTACTTTTTCTGACCAGTAAAATTTATTGTGGTACTTGTAAAATATAAAAATATCCCCTTGTAAATATTACTATGTTAGATAGTAAAATCTAACAGTATTTTGTAGCAAATATAACTATGTAAAAATAAAAACTTGATTACACAGTTCTTATTACTGCATGAGCAGTAAATATTATTCATGTTAAATAATAAAAATTATAGGAGATACTGCAAAAATTTATAATGCACAACATAGTAATTTTTGCTACAGTTTAAGTATGACCTAGTTTTGCTATAGTTTATAGTAAATTTTACTATAATTGCAGATTTTACTACCTCATTTCTGTCAGTGCATGAGAAGTAAACTGAAAACTGTTCTGTAACTTCAAAGTTAACATGGAAAAGCGTTTCATAACCCTTAACTGTCGATTGAATTTTTCAAATTCTGTTGATTTGCTTGTTGATTGATAGAAAATTAGTTAATCGAACTAGTCACGCACAGCTGTTTTTTTTCCGAATTTACGTGTGATGTAAACACTTGAATCGTGAAAAAAATCACATTGCATTTACAAGTAAGATAATATTGCGTCGCATCTAAACTTCTGAAAGTACCGTTACCAACTTTAATTTAGTCAACTCAGACTTCAACGGGATACAGATTACAACATCCGCGCGTAATTCAGCAAACTAATTTTTTGTCGAAGAATAAATTAGGTGCGTCATGATAATAACTTTATCATGATAATTTTGCCATTATAACTTACGAAATTGTTGACACTGAACTGACGCACAGTTTAATGCAGTCTATATAAGCAGAACAATCGGCTATTTATCACGCGCTACACGTGGAAAAATAATCCAGTCAATAATGTCGTTGTCAATATTTTTTGGCCTTCTTATTCTTTCTTTTCCAGGTAAGCCAATTTGTAATTCTGTTAAAGAATTTCTCATTATACTGTCAGCAATTGTTAATATTGTTAAAAAACTGCAGGCCTAGATTCGAAGAATATCGAAAGAATTTTAGACGGTGAGCCGGCATTAATAGAGAATTTTTCTTACATGGTAAATTTGATTCATACAAAACAGTACTCCTTAAAAAGTAAATTAATAAAGTTTTAATAAATTCTTCTCGATACATTAGGTTTCTATTCAAAATTATGATGGTACGGATCACCACTGTGGAGGAATTATCACTCATCCCTGTTACGTTCTGACAGCAGCGCATTGCATAGATGGGTGGGCCAAATTTATAAAACAGACTGTAATTTATTTTTAATTACTCAACACACTTTAATTGGAATATTTAATGCTCGTAGATTCGGACCTGAAGAGCTTAGAGTCGTCAGTGGCACTGTAGATTGGAATAAACCAGATTCAATTCATTATATTTCCAAGCTAATTCCACATGAAAAGTTCAATCTGGAAGATACGTGGAACAACGATATTGGTTTGATCAAAGTCAGTATGTACACAATGTGCATTTTAACTAACGTAATTTCATTGAATTAATCAGACACGCAGTTTATTCATTGTGACTAACTTACAAAGAGCAATGAATTCGATTAAGTAATTCATGTAGCAAGAACTTCGAGATAAGAATGATTTATAAGAATTGTTTCTTTGTGAATGTTTTACGATATTTCATAGAAAGAGAAAGATATTACACCATAATTTATTATAAAAAAAGCACTTATAATTTTTGATATTATAGGTAGCAACACCCTTCCGATTTGGGATTTCAACGAAACCCGCGAGCTTATCAAAAAATAATGATGAAATCGATATCAATACTATAGGCTTAGCGATAGGATTTGGAAGAACATCGGTAATTGATATTTTTTATAATATTAATAAAATAATTTGAATGCTTGATTGTAACAGCATTTTTCGACAGGAAAATTCTAGGTCCTCCAGAAACTTATTGCAAACTAAGCTTATCGTCAGAGATGTGGCGTATTGCAATAAACAATATAAGAAACATAATTTCAAAAATACTCAAATATGCGCTCAAGGAAAGGGTAATGCTGCCATATACAAAGTAAGTATAATAAAATGCCGTTCAAACAATTAATATATGTTTCTTATTTGACCGATGCTTAATCCACTACATTGTTTTCAGGGCGATTCTGGCGGTCCTTTTATCGTAGATGGTACGGTAGTTGGCATTGCACTCACTGGCATGCCTAAATATCCATCAGCATTTACAAAAATTTCAAAATATATAGATTGGATCAAAAGTCATGAAAAATAGTGTGATATTAGAATCATATTCTTTTTTTATCATCATAAAATGAAACACGAATTATGTAATGCAAAGTAATATATAGCTTAGAAAATTGTAGAACTAGTACATTACGATACAAGTGCGGGAAAGTAGATTCTGGTCTCGTGTGGCGTTTACACCCGAGCGAAGCGAGGGTGGAAGGGGACACGAGACGAGAAAATCTTTCCCGAACATGTGCCGTACCGTATTTTTTGATACGACGTGTGGAAAGTGCGATTTTCAACGCACGTTTTCTGCCGAGCGTGCGGGAAAGACGCACTTTGCGCACGGAGTGTCGAAAAATAAATTACAGACAATTTCAATTGTCATTCAGTATTGATTAATAAGTTTCCTTGCGACGCACCGTCGATAAAAACAAACTAGTTGTACCCTTTTCGTTCATGCGATTAAAGCTTTTTTTTTTAAATCAATCGGTAACAATAATAGTTAAGATATTTATTAAATTATGTGCTAAATAAGCATTTTACTCAAATATCACATATAAATTGTTTCAAAGTGGATTTTCTGTAAAGCTTGCGAAGGAAAAGTTTTGTGCATGCACAGTTGATGATTGTAAAATTATTTTGTTCTCAATAGATTTTATCAATTAAATTTAACATTACTAATGGAATAATCAACTTAATAAAAATGTATTAAAAAATTTATATTTACGATTAATTTTGTCCATCCAAAGCAAACACTCCTCTGAACGATTATATGTCGCATTTTTACGCCAATGAAACATCTCCGAGCTACAGTCTATATATAACAGGTATCAGCAATATAGATCTAAATTAGAATGAACATTATTAAGTCAGCTCGTTTCATCACAAACGACATTAGATGAATAAAAGCATAACACAGAACAATACGATTTATCGAGTCCGTCACGCATGATGTAAACATGTGGACTCGAAATGAAAGTGCAATCTGCACACGTGCGTAGACAATTTCAATTCGCGTGCAAGACGTCAAGTACCGATTGTCTAACTGTGATGGAAAGGCAAAGAATTACCGATTTAAACTCGTGTCGACATTTTGTACATGAATAGACGTGCATCATACCAACGAAGCTAGACGCTTAGCGTCTATCTATTGATCATACACCTATGTCATACCTTTATATATACGTCAAGATACATTACAAGTTCTGAATTCCTTTGATTCTATTCTACAGTTTACTTGATCTCTGAAAAATTTAACATTAGTATTCATTTAAAATAATCAATTGGCGCTTCTTCAATTTGTTATTTCAGTGGATATAAAAATATTTACAGCTATTGAAAGGTAATCCAAACCGCTTGACTGTCGGTGGCATTGCAGCCAGAGTTGCATCTGCTCATTATCTGGCTCTATCACCATTTAGCTAAAGGTAACATTTTTACAATTGTACTCCACAAAGTGATGACATAACCCAAATATTGTATCTCATTAAATCTACTACACAAAGTAATATGTCACAGCCATTGTGCATATAACTAATGGCTCGATAATATATACAAGGTCACAGGTGCTAAAAATTTGTTTGCTACTAATAACGAATTTGACAGATTCCAAGGACGTCATCAGCTTTTTTAAAACACTACTATAAGATCAGTACCGTTTTCAAACAGGTTTAGTAAATTTTCTACATATATGAAAGTGAAATGAGGATAATCAAGCTAATATATAATATTGACGTTTTTCTCGTGCATTATAAGGATTTCCATATTTTATCGTAATTGATTAATGCATGCTTTCATACAGTGGTAATAAAACTAACAAACTTTTTTGGCCAATATCTTAAAAAATTGAAACTGCTTTCAAATACCGTAGTCCGATGCTTGGGAGTTCACAAGGGGATACAAAGAGCGTAAGAAGTACAGTAGGATTTAAAAATTTATAATTACGAATACTCATCTGCATTTAACTATAATTTTCCAAATTAATTCATTTAAGATCGCAATACATACTTATTATCTACTGTTATATTTTAATTATTTAGAGATAAGCCCCAAATTAAAACGTAACAAAAAAAATTATTAATAACTAAGAATGGAATAATAATAATGTAGACTTTAATTTATTGTACTTTACGTAATTTAAAATTTATAATACAAAATAAGAATCAGCCATTATGAAGACTAATCATACTTGTTTAAACTTCATTTTACGGGTAAAAAGTTAGGTATAAAAAATTTCAAACAAGGTTCTGAAGTTTATAAAATCACAGAATAAAAGATAGAAATGTAGGTCAATTTTACTATTTATGAGTATATGAAATAGAAGTTTGTACAGTTAATTGAACATAAGAAATTCTATTTTATATTCTATCTATGCTTTCGAAATGAAAATTTACATTTATCTTATTGTCTATCGATAGTATTATTCTAGTTATTGATTTCGGGTCTATACATTTTCCTCAATTTACTAAATTTTTAGCATCGTAATTTGGTTCTACATAACTACATATTAGTTTTAAAATTAATTCTCAATTCTGTTTTTTAATGTGTCAGTTACATTATAATATCAAAATTTAAAATCAAATGGTTGTTATCAAATCCAATGATATGGAAACGAAAGCGATGATTGTATAATATTACAAATTTATATGAAACAATTGTTTGAATAATATTATCGAATTTTTATGTGTACAATTGCATTAAAAATTTCATGAAATTTTGTATTTTAACTTTTGTCATATATTGTTGAATTATGTATGTAATAATTTATTTTCGACGCTCCGTGCGGAAAGTGCGTTTTCCCGCACGCTCGGCAAAAAACGTGCATTGAAAATCGCACTTTCCACACGTCGTATCAAAAAATACGGTACGGCACATGTTCAGGAAAGAGTTTCTCGTCTCGTGTACCTTTCCACCCTCGCTTCGCTCGGGCGTAAACGCCACACGAGACAAGCATCTACTTTCCCGCACATGTATCGTAATGTACTATAGCGTGCATTATTCATTCCAATTGTATAAATGTCAATAGAACGTCCAACAATGATGTTGAAATATTGCATTTGCGTTATGAAATAAGTAAGTTTACATAGATCTGAGTACTTGAGTGTTATTTATTATCGGTAACAATTATATAGCCCGCAGGTTGTTCATGAATATCTTGAGCAAAAACAATCGGACAGTATTACATTTTACAGTTTATCCAAGTTTATAGTTTTGTCACTAGACTGGTCTTGTCTGCGTCTCAGTACAATAATTAGGACAAACGTGCTATCATTTAATATGAAGAAAACAAGAATTTTCGACGATATATTTCATGCAGAACTATGAAGGTCTGTTATTGCATTAAAAATTAAAGAATTTGTTTGAAATAAATTAGGTCAATTTATTGAATATTCAAGAATTCATAACTGTGTGGATTTTTATTTAAAAAACTGCAAAATCAATGCCTTAAAATTGCAAAAACTTGAACGCAGCAATAAAATATCGTACATATTTGAAACTTGGTTTTGAAATATTATAAAAATCAGTTATCCCGAAGGGTGCTAATAGTATAATTAAAATTTTTTAATTTTAAAGTAAAAGCAAAAATATATAAATACGAAATTTTATTAAAATTATTTATGCTAATGTATAGAAACGCAGGGGTAATAAATGACATTTGATATCTACTCCATTTGGGGCCAAAATTTCTTGACGTCTTTTTATAATTAATACATTTGTCAATTCACAAAATTTTTGATTATTTTCTTTTAAGAATTTGGAATCTATTCATTTCCAGCTTTACGGCGAAATTTGAATGACAAAAATTGAACCACTATTTTGTGACATATTTGTATGAACCTCGTATTAATATAAAAATGAAAAGGATAAAATTAGTTTTATATCATTAATTTATATAATTACTTGTATTTTCTACTATGGTCGCCGATGCATTAAAATTGCAATAAAAATAATACGTTCATGGTAAAACTCGTAATGAATCTTTGTTGCTAACTCATTAAAAACATCAATTAATGTTTGCATTTAAATATATTGTGTGACCCTGAGAAATTTATGTATATTTTCCATAAAGACTACACGTATTCTTTATAGAAGTAGTATAAGATAAAAAAAATCATAAGACTTATTGAATTTTCTAATATAGATGAAAGGTCGTTAGACAATTATTTTTATTTTATTGAAATAAAATGTACATTTGAATAATGCCACAATAACTATTAACGTTCCATCAATGTTTCTAAAGACTGATATGAGCAAGATAAGATTCGTAATGAATTAGTTCTGCGTTTATTAAATATCATAATCAACCAATAAAATAAATGTCATTTGATTTTCGGCGATCAAAATCAGTGAATATTATTATTCAACAGTATTCATCTTCGGTTCAACTTCTAATCAAATTCACAAAGGTATACTAAATGAGTTCAAATCCGATCCGTTATTGAGCGTTTTGTAAATATATTCATTCAATCTATTATTAAATTCAAAATAAATTACCTTACTTTGTAAGAAGAATGTAATTAAAAGTTATGTTGGCAAAGCTTCTATTCAATGAAACAATCTAATAAGGAAAACAATGGAAGTGCTAGTGGAGAGTATCGAAGGAAAAAGGATATTGTGAAAAAGAGCCGTGTGCGTGTAAATAAATGCTATGCATCGCAAGATAAAGCAAACAGTTTATTAGTCGATTTGCTCACATAATAATCGTCAAATGTAACATTATCATTCAACAAGGAAACGTGCGCAATCATAGTGTGTATTTTGTCAATTGGATTTTCGTTTAAACAATTAATAGAATACACGTAAAGTATTCCAACATTATGCATTTTTTTGTGTGTGTTTTGATCGTCGATGGCACGTACAGAATAACATAAGGAATTAATAGAAACCAATGGCTTTGAGGACAATGGCGACTGATAAACTCGCTTTCAATGTTTTTTTTTCGATAATTTTTTTGTTATTTTTTTATGATTTTTTGTTTTCTGCGTTAATTATAATGATTTTTTTGTTCAATCATCGTTTTATTATTTCAACAGAAACGCTCCGATAACGTTCTTCACTTCTTACACATGGCAGTCGAAGCTGTTACACGCATTCATAGTCTCGATTTATTTTCTTACATCACTTATTTTGTTGTTCTGTTTGTTATTTTGCACTCACAGCAATCAAAGTCAATTGTGAATCGTCGAGTCGCAGTGTAACGATGTCAGCTTCGAACAGTTTCTTCTTATTTGTTTGCTCTTTCAAAAATGTTATGTATTATGCTGAAGGTCCTGGACAAACGAAGCTCAATGGACGTTTTATCTCGTACGTGGTGTACAGGCTACATTTATTGGCGTATTTAGAGAAAATATACTTATCTCGCTCGAAGCTAACATCGCCGCTCGACCGTATTATTTTTGGTTCTTCGCCAAGCAAACCGCTAACGGACAAACCAGTAGTGAACGAAAAGACAAATTGAGCGTTGATTATCTTTGACGGACATACCACGAGTCAAACTAGTCGCCATGGCAAGGGCCACTGATTCTCGCTTGGACCGTCGATGGTCTAAGGAACAGCGTGTCCTCGACACAATGGCGATAAGTCTGTTATCGTAGTTTGCTCGAGAGTTTTGTTGTGTACGCAGGTGAAAATCCAATGCCTGTGTAGGTGTACGGCTGTGTGTCTGTGTTTAGGTTCAACGCAATAACCGGCAATATATATTTGCATTCTTCACCAATTCGCGGGTAGGTAATACTCAATCGAGATAGAGAGAGAGAGAGAGAGAGAGAGAGAGGGAGAGAGAAAGAGAAAGAGAGACAGAGAGAGATCTACGTAATAATCTACAATTAGGATCCCAGCCAGTTACACTTGTACGTGAGTATATATCGATATATACTTCTAGGGCGTGTTATCTCGACCACTACAGCCAACGAAAAAGCTATACAGAACGATCGACTGAGAATAGCTGCTTGCCTACTGTCCACAGCGCATCACATCGAAGCTCGAGACCCTAGCGAGTTAGGAGAGTGATCCGTAGACAGTAGACAAGCAGCTGTCCTCAATAAAAGAAATAACCAATTGCGCATAAATTCTTGGATTTTTGTTTGCTTCTCTAGCTAATTGTATAGCCTGGGAATGTTAGCATTTAGCGCTCCGTGTGTTCTCTCGTGTAATGTTGTTTGCGGTGTGGAATTCCGTTACGTGTCAATCGAAAATTGGGTGTGTGGATCGGGTTGTCTAGCAGTTGACCGACTGAAGCATATGAGCTAGCCGAAAGACGCGCATCCAGGCGAACATGTCGGTCGACAGTGGCCGGCAGCTGATGACTCGCCTGGCCGCCGATGTTGTTTGGCTCGCTGCCGCCGAGGCCGCCGACGCCGAGCGCTGCAATACACCTGCCGCCGCGCGGGCCGGAGTCGCGTTTACCGAACTCATCTCGCTCTCGGATTTACGGTCCTTTTGCTGCTGCTGTTGCGCCTGGGGCGAGTATTTCATTCTGAAACAATCGACAAAACAGGCCAGATTTTTAATGCTCTGCTTCCTCTCTCTCTCTCTCTCTCTCTCTCTCTCTCTCTCTCTCTCTCTCTCTCGTTATTGTCGCGAATGTGCAACGATCGATTTTTCACTCGGCGCTCTTTTATTTTAAGACCCGGCTTCAGCCGGCAAATTGCATAAAGTATTGTGCTCCGAAGTAACATTGTTTGATTTGAAACAACGAGCTCTTTTGTACACGCGAGGCTTTAATATTGATTAAAATATTTCGAGATTTTATTTTTGTCCAAGTTTTTTCAAAAGACGCGTTGAGAATATGTAAGTTACAACTTGACAAACTTGGGATCTCTCGTGTAAAATTGCCGAATAGCAACCTACTCGAGACGCTCGTCTCAGACGAACGAACTTTTACGTTTCACGTATCACCCTTGAAATATCAATAAACTACTTTGATTTATCCGCGTTCAAGTTATTTAACGAGATGTATTTAGAAATTACGATACTTTATTATCAAAGTCATATTGTTCAGTTGTTGAAGGATGCGAAGAATACACTTTGAATAGTCGTGAAAAAATCAATCTCATTAAAAATATAAATTCGCGCATGTTTATTTCATAATGAAAAGAGTCAAGTGATTTTATATTTACGAGGTAACTTGGTGCAACTAACTGTAAAGAACACCAGAGTGATCGAACTAATTCTTTGAAATGTTCGAAGAATCGATGGTGAAAAAAGAACGAACGGACTGATAATAACGTAATAACGTAAATGGAAACATGAAAATCGTTGACGAACTTGACGATGCGAAAGGCTAAGCCGAAAGTGCCCAACGCGTTGTATATCGATTTACTGATATAATAGATACTGCGCTGTCAGCACATTCAAATTTAGATTAAACTGACATTGGACTCGTTCCTATGCGAAGCAGCCGACCGACCTTAATCGCGAATCAGTTTTTTCTTCTTTGCCGCGACGAACGAAAGAGGAAAAATATCGGTCGAACCTCTTCCACGATAAACGAATTGGAAATTCGAAAATTCATCGATTATCTGTTTACGACTCTCGAGTAATCGCAAGTCACGCGGTTGTTATTAGCATTGAATTTTATCGACGCGGTCACGCGTACAACTAAAAAATTCTCAGAAATCGTTGGTAATTAATCTAAACGTCACGACGCGAGCAACACCGAGCCGTAAAGCGTATATTTTTAGACAAGCATTAATCTCCGACACGTATGCAATTGCACGTGAAACGCGCTAACGTTGCCGTTTGTACGTTTGTTTCGTCTGTGAAATCGGCCACGAGAACGGAGATAATCACAGCCTGACGCCAACGGCCGCGCAGTACCTGCGTCCCTTGAGAATCTTCTCCTTGCACCTCTCAATCGTGTCAAGAGCGCCGCGAAGAATTCGGTGCATTTCCGTCGTGATTCACGATTCTCGCCTGATTGCAAACTCCCTTGTTCGCGGCCACAGCCAAGAGAACCTCGCGAGTCAGCCGCGGCGAGCTAACTGAATAAAAGGCAAAAAGTTGGAGCACGCGCGCGGCCTGGTCACGGCCTCCGTCCGTCGGAGGGACGATTGCTGGAGGGAGCGCCAGCGCTCGTGTTTACCCTTGCGACTCGCACTTTCGCAGCAACGCTCTCGCCAACCTGTAGAACGCCTTCCTTTTCCTCTCGTTTCAAGATCGTCCCGCGTGGGCGTGGAGAGAGTATAGATAGTATAGGCAGTGCTCTTCGATCATTTTTATCTTTCTTATCGGCTCGAGCGATCGAAAATCAACTTCCGTTCGTACATTTGACGTACATTAACGGCGACCGAGCATTTCGTTCGCCGCGACACGCGACCCATTGCCAAAGGAAAGAACGGAGTTCTCCAACGAAATTCCCCCGTGCGTTGGCGTCGCTCTGCAAACATGCCGCTCTCCCGCGCGTGTCGCCAGGGAATGTATATCGAGGCGCGTCGTCTACGCAGGAAGCTCCAAAACCTTATGTTCAAACGCGACAAGGCTGCACAGCTAATTGACGTTGTCAAAGTGAAAACCCGTTAACAAGATCCCAGTTACGTGCGACGGCCATCGACATCTTTTAGGCAAAGAAAGCGCTCTTCCCTTCCCTCCTTCCGTACTGTCACCGCAACGATTTCTTTTTTCGTGAGATATGCCGCGATTGTGCAACATGAATTGTTGCGCGAGGTGGGAAGAAGCACGCGTAATACGTATCTACCGTGCGAGCCGGAAGACCGTATTGTCCGTACGCTCGAGTTAAGCTCAAGATAACGAAAAAAAAAAAAGCAAAATCTGTTGCGTACATGGTTGTACGAATAGCATATACATTTTTTTTCTTCTTCTATCGTAATCCAGTACTACGTGAAAGGTGGATGAATTTAATGGAAATCTAATCCGCGAGCACTTTGTTATTCGAAAATGGGAAATTCGTTAATCGTCCCGGCAAGCCAGTTTACCTTAACCTACGTTTACGTCAAGCGAGTTCAATTATGTACTCGAACGAGTAGCAAAGACTCATTTTTTAATAGCTTCGAGCGTTTTCAGCGCGACAAAATTGAATCCAACGACTTTTCAAATATAATGTCAAACTAGAGCTTGACTTTATTTAAGCTTAGTCTTTTTACAAGGTTTTTCTCTTCGCCAAGGCCGTATTAACTAAAGCCTAATTAGGGCGTCTGGCGTCTATTACTGGACAAACTATAAGTAACTTTCTTTCATTTGTTCTTTCAATTTTCTAGGGAAACTGAAAAGTCCAGCTATAATTTGAGGTTTCGTTTTAGTTTTTGTAAGAGACACCGTATACCAGACTAATCTCGTTGATGCATCCACCACACTATAAATAGACCTTTTTCCGACGGAGATTATGTCAGTCTCAAATGAAAAGCTCGTTAAGCGAGTGATGTACACCGAGTTGCATTTAGAAAAATGTAACTTGAGTCTATTAAAAATAACATCAGTCGGTTAAAATTGAAACTGTGGAATGATAGGCGTCATCGATATTTATAAAAATATACGCCGATGAGTTCATTGATTATCGTTTCTGTAAAAAAAAGACGATGAATTGCTTGTAAAAAGCGTACAATGCTTCTACAATCACATCGTCTGCTTAACAAAGTAATTCAATTATTTAATGATTTTGATTATAATTTTGATGGATATTTAATGAATAAAATTATTTAAACAGATGAAAATCTAACCACACTATTACAATTTAACACCGCTTTCTTCTCCCCGAAAAATCTTTGCTTGAAATACCGATCGTTCTTCATTTGTGATAATCTAAGTGAAAGAAAATAAATAAAAAAGCCAATACCTTGTAAGTTAAACGTGACCGCACCAACCAAAAGCAGAAAAGCAAGAAGCAAGCTGAACTGCACTACAGCCTCTACCAAAAAAAAGTCTGTGAACCTCGGTGCACGCGCGCGCGTTTGTGTGTGTGCGTGTGCGGCAGGTGTGTACAGGGACCCTCACGAAAACGCGTCTAATCTCCGACTGACGCTCGCCTCGGCGCGTCGACTATTTCGCACGTGACTCAACACTCGCTGTGTTTACCAGCGCCACGCGCATACACTGGAGCGCACCAGTTGCAAACTGGGTCGACTGCCACCGCCGCCTCGTGTACTCTCTGTGTCTCTCTTCTAGCAGCTGTACACTTTTTTATGGTGATCGATGCAATGAACTAAGACGACGAGGATATCGCTTGCATCGACGCCCTCGAGGCCGATTAGTGGCTTCAATCTTTCGTTCTTTCTTTTTGTGGCGATGATGATGATGATGATACGCGATTGGTAATTGAATGATCATGCTTGTTGCACTTTTCACGATAGATATTTTCAAGCTGCTGCTGTTGAACGATCTACACTCTCAATAGCTTATTTTCACATCACGTTCTCAAATCTTACAGTTTCGTGGGCGAATTAATGTGTTTTACGAGATCGTACCAGGTCAACTTTCAAAAATAGCCTTTGATGCGTATATACTAACACTGAAAATGTCCATTTGTAAAGGAACGTCTGAACGCGACAGATTTGTAAATCGCAGCATGCGATGATGAAAATAAAGAAACCAGAGAAACCAAAGAAAAAAGAAGCTAAACGCGCCAGGCGAAGTCCTTCGCGTCAAGTATAATCATGTCGAAAAATCGCGTAATCAGGCGTAATTGAAATGAGCTTATAAGCTCAGTAACCTCGCTGAAGGTATGAAACTAGTTTGGAGTGGCGCACGAAACTGTGTCGCGTCGTATAAAACGAACAATGCCCGTCGTTTATTTATCGGTGTCATTCGATTAGAGGCCCGCTCCATTTAAATAATTAGGAAAAAAAGCGCGACAGGAGCGGATAGAGGCGATGATTACGTCTTGATTGCAGTTTCACGCTCTCGCCTCATTCTGTTAATTACCGGCTGACCGTTACATTGGGCTTCCTTCTTTTTCTTCGACTGCAGCCCCTGACCGGTCCAAAGTCACGTCGCCCGAGGCGTTCGTCAACGCTGCAGCGTGTATTATTGTCACTGACGCATTATTCGGGACGCAACGTTGCGGCTCGCGATAATTGCATAGTGGCTTGACTGGAGTGTCTTGAAAAATCAATTATCGGCGGCTTTCGAGTACCGTAACGATGTCGCAATCGACAATTCCATTTTATTTTCCAAGTCTGATCTGTTTTCTCAACGATCTGCACTCAAAATAACGAGCTGAATATCGTGCCAAATATTATCGGAAAGAAACGTTGAATCGAAATATCGGACAGACTCGCGATACACGTGTCAAGCATTCGCGCACGTCGCTGTGTATCTGTAACGAGGCACAGACGATAAATCAGAGCGAAAGCTTGCGAAACTATAACGATTGTTGTTCCTGATAATCGTATCGACGCACACGAGTGCTTCGTGCAATAAATTTCTAAAAACAGTTATTCCGTTGCTCTATGAAATATATGAAATATCCGCTTTTTTTTCAGGGACGTCAAATCGTATTCACATGTTTCGCCGACAACAACCGCGCGCAAATAATCGATCGAAAATTTATATCAGCCCGAGAAATTCATTACGCATCCTTTCAACGAAAAAAAAAAAAAAAAAAAAAAAAAAACAGAAAAGAAAAATGCCGTATAATTTCAAGCCTCCTTTGTCAGAGCCGAACAAATATCGTACACACGCGAGCTTTGCAATTCAAATGGGCGTTGTTGAAGGAGAGTGTTGAATACGAAGAAAAACACAACAGAAATGATAGAATGGAAGAAAAGCACGAAGAGCACTTGTTGGAAAAAATGTATCAAAGGCCTCATTGAAAGCGCGTTATTTTTTTTTTCCTACCAACGAAGAGAATATTTTAAATTTTCATTTCAAACGAAGGATTTTCCTTCTGCCTTTACGTTTTTATCTGTGAAGATAAACGTCATACGCTTCGTACGAATTAATTAAAAGGCCACTGGAGCTGAAGTACTTTGAAACTCGACGCAATTAAGACCTTCAATTCCTGAAATTTGCCCTCTAGGAATAAAAATAAACTTTTTGATTAAATTCTCAATTTATAGCTGCTTCTCTTGTTTTACAACATCTATTTTTGAATAGCAGGCCCTGCTTGACTTTGAGCAAAGATGTTACCCCAAGAAACATATCTCTGAACGAGTGACCCGTAGCCTAACGTACGTAAATAAATGCACTCAAGCGCAATGTCAATAAATTCTCTCGGGACGCCTGGGTGTATACCTTAGGTGTATCTCGCGCGTAGCTTTTGAAATCAAAGCAACGAAACGCATGTTACAAGTCCTTCAAATAAACAAAATTTCCCGTTATATAATATTCGCGATAATTTAACTTTAATGACAATTAAGGTGCTTTCTGGAAGTGGCTGACAATTCGGTTGACATTGATTCAGCATTGAATTCCTAATAACTCAAGGTAGCTTCGAAGCCAAACCTCCGTCGTGTATCCTAAATCACCGTTATCAAAGCATCGCCGCGAACATTCACAGAGCGACGTTTCGAAAGCATCGAAGGAGCGAGAAAAGCAGACGCAAGAGACGCGTCAACGGTCAGCTGATCTCCCTAGACCTACTTTTCAGCAACTGCACCCGCACCCACGCTCTGACTGCCCTAAATTTCATTCGAGGTCGCTGCCGTCCCTCCACGTACATCTTCCTTCATATATAGTACAACGAACGTGTCTCGGCAATTGGACAAGTTTTCCTATAATTTTCGTTTTCTTTTTGTCAAACCTTGTCATAATTATACTTCCTTCGAGCTGCTATTTACGTCTGCTTTAGAGCTTCTCATTCGAATTTTAAGCTTGAGGCAACGCGAGGGCTAAGCAATTAAAATTAGGAAAAAGCATCATCAACTTCTAAAAATTAATTTTCCAAGCGAAGAAGAAAGCTCAGCTTCCCAGCGCGTAATCAAATTTAACAAAGACTTGAGGCGTTTTTATAAAAAGCTCTCTCTCTCTCTCTCTCTCTCTCTCTGCTTTTTTCTTTTTCTTTTACATAATTATTGTGAGCTTTCTCTGTGCACAAATCACTAGGCCGCTGTATTAACATCCACACGGCGGCAAAAATTAACGAATTAAATCTCACGAAAGAAAGTTCTCCCGCTGTAGAAATGCATACGCGATATTGTAATCAATATACCAACAATTCCTTTCTCCGTCTCTCTCAGCCTGATCAATAATCGCATTTCACTTATAATCAATTCCGAATTCAGCTTTGACGGATATAATATCATCCGAGATATCGTATTCCATCTCGAAACAGCTTTTACACCGTGTAAGATGAAACTCCAATGACAAATTTCACATTTGTTAAGATAGCCAGCTTTTCTATATCATCTGTATAGTTGGATCGAAGTCGATCAATAAAGTAAAAAAGAAAAGGAAAAATGGATACCGCCCCCACCCTATCGTTTCCGCGTCCGCGACGAGCATTCAGTTCCAATGAATAAAACATCATTTCCGGATCGTCGGATCGCGCAGGAAATGCAATAGTATCGTCAAAGACCAATGGCGTTTAATCGAGCACTTCTAAATCAAACAGCTGACCAGCAACCGAAAGAGTAAGCGTGGAGCTACCTGTTTTTCGCATACACACACACACACACAAATTAAGAAAACGCGCACGATATATTCACGTAATTCTCAACGAAGTTCAATGTGGAAACTCATTCTCGTTCTCTTTCTTTCTCCTTGCAAGGCCGAGCACGTCGTCGCATGTGCATTGCGACACGCGGGAAAGCCTTTAACTGTTTTCTTTTAACGCGTCGATTTTAATCCACGCACGCACGCCGTGTCGCGTAATTTTCCAGTGCTCCGTGCGAGATACGCTTTTTAGCCGTGCGCAGAGGAAAATTCAATCTGCCGCCGTGGCGTCTCAATGTGACGTCGATTCATTTGCGATGCTAATTTGATTCGGATCGATATTCGAGTTCGAAGTCAGACGAAATAAGCGAACGCCTTACTGCACGGTGTTTTCGTTAGAAAGTTAACATTTAAATATTGATGCGCCGTTGTAAACAGACGTCTTTTATAACCGAAAAGACACGTTGCCGCATGGAAAAAAAGAAAAAGAAAGAAAAAAAAAAACACGCGGGCATTCCCAGCTGCAAAATGACAAAATGGCTTACAAGGAGGTTCCCACGCAAGAACGGCAAATTAATGCAGTACACGTGAATGTTGAGTCCGTCGGTCGTTAGCACCTCATAACACGTATCACCTCTCTCTTCCTTCGGCCCCGGAACGCTACGTTTCCTAGAGAATCGAATCATAGCCTTAAATGCCCTCCCTTTGTAAAATGTTCGCTCGAAATTCATTACTCGCGTAATGAAAGGGAGGAGCGAATTTTCTTCTTTTATTTTTCTTTCCACGGTCACAATTGGAAATTTCTTCTCGTTCTCACAGAATCGCGAGCTGTACATGCACACCTCTCAATTAAACATGCAGCAGATGCGAAATCTTCTTTCTCTCGCTCGGATGCAGCGACGGCCTCGCGAACTGACGTCACTCTCTGCGCACTGCGTGAGATCATGGCGTCTATTTTTTTTCATTGTATAAACAATTGCGCAAGAGCGTATTTGACTTGGAGATCTGCGGTGCACGTGATTGGAGGTGTGCAGGCACTTGGCTTTTTTTCTAATTTCAGAAGAGAGAGAAAGAGAAGATAGTGTTATCACGTTGTTATTGATCGCGAAAGATGTTTTCGATGTTTTAACATTCGTTACGTGCATGTATTTAAGTAAGTGGAGTTTGTAATTAATATCGTTTTTCGATTATGTTATCACGAGATTTTAAAGCTTCACTCGATCCGACATTTCACTATCCACAATCACGAAGTGGAAAGCACATCAGCCTGTTATGTAGGGCGATACGATCGGATCGACTATAATCACAGGGTGAGAATCACAGTGTCATCGCTTTATAAAAATTCACTATCGTTCGAAAAAGCTTTATCCGTTCCTCCCTCGGTAGATAAAATAAGGCACGATTGCGTGCTGCCGCGAAAGAATCTAAAAGAACATCGCGAATCGTCGCTTTCGATAGAAAGGGAATTGGCAGCCGTAATCGCAGACGCTTGCAAGGAAAACTCCAAAAGAAATTGTGCTCCCTGTGCTTGCGCGACGACGATGAACAGGAGCTGATGCACTTTGGCGGTAAACAAAGAGTCGACGACGAAGTTGCGCGCGCTAGCGCGGCGATCGATCGGCTGCTGCTGCTGCTGGCTTGGCTCGAGCTTCTCATATATTTATATATATGTATATATATATATACATGTATGCGCGCGCGTCTGTGTACATTTATGTGTATGCACGTGTATATACATAAAAGAACGACGAGCGACGCTCGCGTTGGAAAGAAAAATAGCGCTGCACTCCGTGTAACGGCAATAATTCACCGCGTGGACGCACCAATGGCAGCGCAGAAGTGTTCTCGAACGCGGAAATTGCACGCGATAAAACGCACGACTGCGAGCGCTCGACGCGAGCTTACGGGTGTCGAGGTGAAAGCGACGAAGAATGGTCGTCGACGAATGGGGTACATCGTCACATTGGTGCGGACGGTAGGCGCGCGCCAAGGCCCGCTTTCCTCGCGCAGCAACGTCCATTGTTCGCAGCGCGAGGGAGCGAGCGAGCGAGCGAGCGTCTAACTGGTGGCAGCCTAGGCGAAGCCTCTCGCGGCGCGAGCAGACGAGTAATAAGCAAGAAGAAGCTCACCTCCGACGGCTGCTGCAAGCCAATGGGAAAGCTACGCGGTCAGCTGAGGCTGTCGTACAGACGGCAGCCCGAACCGTTCCTGACTGGCTCGGCGGAGCACCTTGACGCGACGACGACGGCGACGAGTCGAATGGTCGAATGCGCGCGCTCGAACCTCCCCACCGCACCACCACCAACACCAGCAGGCGGCAGCAGTGCGCGACCGAGTGCTAGCAGTTGCATCGAGCGAGCGAGGAAGGTTTCTCGCTCTCTATGATAGCCGAGTCGGATCCACCTATATTGCCTCCGGCTGGATTTTCGGTGCGGGCCCGCGCACGCGAGCTTTTTAATGAGGGCCGGGTGCGATGCAGCGAGCTTGCCGATAACCTTCAGCGCGAGGCTTGTCCGTCAAAGTTCTCCTTCGTCCAGGCATTGTCTAATCGATCCGAACGACCACTACGATACAGCCTTATTCGTCAATTGGCGATTACAGGGTCTGAGGAGCAAAGATCGATAGGAGTCGATCGATCGGATTTTCAGCGGCGTATATTTAACGTAGCCGCGGGAGTAGGCTAAGCTCAGCGGGCAACAACAACAAAAATTGCCTCACGACAGGCGGTACATAAGCAGAGAGAGAGAGAGAGAGAGAGAGAGAGAGAGAGGGCTGAGACACACACCGCGAGCCAAGAGGAGGGGTGCGCGCGTATAGCTGCATCGACCGAAGAGCGCGCACGCTCTTTCTTTCAACATAATCTGACCTACAATCGTAAAGGACCGCGTAGTGGATGCTGATCCACGGACGCGGCCCGCGAGGAGTGGCCTACCGCGATCGGCGACCAAGACTCTGCACTCGCTACTGTCACGGCCGTGCGCCCATCGAACAGGGCGACAACGACGAGGTGGTCGCGGGCCGAATATTCGTGGCGCACAGCTGTTTGTCCTACCGCGCCCACGCGGATGAGCAGTCTCAGGGACGCGACGCGTTTACATACGCCTGACCCTGACACTGTGACCCTTTTCTCGACTGCTCGCCTGCTGTATATCCATCGCGCGCTTCCGAGGAATGGCGTTACTGGCTTATTACGGACAGCCTCAAGCTTGGGATGACCTTCCGCGGCTAGCGGCGTATTTTAGAGACACAATGGACGTGTCGTGGTTAGTACGGCGAGCAGCCTACCGCGCGCGCTTTTGCAAATTGATGGATATGCCGCAACGTGGATATAACTTGCAGATTTTCCAGGGCAAGTCGCGTGGGCTTTGGCTGCTAACAAAAGCTTTTGGGATTTCCAGCTTGGCTGCGTCTATTTCCGAGCGTTTGCCCCGAGTAAGCCGGAGATGGAACGCCATAAATTTAAAAATCGAGCCGCAAACTCAACGAGCTGCAAAAATGAGTGGTCGCGATAAAGGTCCAAAAGTGACGACTGAACGGGCAGCGCCGACGATTAATAGAGAGGGTGGGAGAAAGAGAGCGCGAGGCAAGAAAACGCCCCGGAGGCGATCTCGCGAAAAGTAGAGCAGCGGCAGCTGGCTGACCGACCATCGTCGCCGCCACCACCACTGCGCGCCCTTTCGCTCGTTGCAGCATCACGCACGTCTTCCCGCAACGCTCCCTCTCCGCTCTACACTTGGACTCTGCCGCGCACCACAATGGATTTTTCCTTTCGCCTAGATTTTACTCTTTTGCGCTGCTCGCAAAATTGCGTGGAAGTGAAATTCTGTTGAACGAGGCGGATTTTCGTTGCACGCGCGGAGATTATCTATCGGGGGAAGAGGAGATTAACTGGGATTTAATTTGTGCGTAAAAAGCCATTGCTTTTGATTTAGCGGGATTCTTAATTGGCCGTTCCAAATTGCGATATGGCTTGAGTTCTGATTCGTCGTTTGCATTTTTAGACAGACTTTGCCAAAGCTTTTCCCAGTTACGAAATATGCGATATACAATTAGACAAATCCATGAGAAGCAGTAACGTGAAATTAGCGCGTCATCGTTTACCCAACATTCATCTGAAAAAGTGAACTCGCGACTGCAGCGAGGAAAAATAAAATTTAAATCAGCGGCAAAGCTGTTGATTGCCACGGGGCATCGACAGAAATCATTGCCGCCGAGACAATGTGACCCTATGTAACGACGCGTTAGTCCCTCGAGGAGGAAATCTGTGCGCCACGTTCCGCGCGCCATATCGCCCTTGATCCGTTTACGGCAGTGGCAGCGAGGCGAATCGCAAACGGGATTAAACAGAGAGCACGTCGTCCACTTTTTCACTCGATTTATCTTATCGTCGGTTTCGAACAGCACACCCTTGAGAGGAGCCTCTTGCGTGTGAACGTCGCACGCGCCGCGCCTCTTTGGGGAGATGTATCTACGACAAATTGATATGGCACTATAGCTGCGTTCTTTTCGCACGAGGGTGCGAACAGAAGATACCTTCTTTTGTTTTTTATATTAAAACACTCTTGCTCGTTTTGATCAAATGACAGACTATATTATAACTGCTGCTGCTTATTGAGATAACTCATGGTACTCGGTATCCAGCATTTATCCTTCAATCAAGTCCTAATCCTGTTTAACGAATGAATTTATCGTATTGATCCCGTTGTTTCGGACGCTTATCTGTTTTGTTGTACGATTAATTTCTAATTAATTATACATCAAGAACCAATTTTCAGATTTTTGATAAAAATATTACGCTACTTGCAGTTGTTATTTACACTTGTATGCCCTGCCTAAATATACTTGTGTTATTTGATCCAATAGATCTAGCTAATCTATTGATTAATTTTTGTCCACTACGAGTGATCTTTCCTCAACAATCCATTTTAATTGAATTTTTGAAAGGACATAACATATTATGACTGAGAAAAATGAGAGCAACATAATACACGACATTAATCTTACTTTAATCAATAAAAAAAAATCCATTAATGGTTGACAAAAGGGAGTGTGCAAATCATGCCGTCACGTGAACTGTACCCGCACTTCTATTCATAGTTGACCTTCTACGCTCATTTAAAAATGAGTGATATTAAAAAATGATCCTATTATTTTTATTTTATGTGAAAAAAATGTTATTATGCACTATTATTAGAGCTCTATTATTATATCTATTATTAGAGGTTGTGTTTATGAAAAATAATTTTAATTAACGCGTTAATTGATGAATCTTGTATTGTAAGAATAAGATTGTTAGGTGAACACATCACAAAGAGCGATTGTTATAAGAAATAATCACAACAATTGTAGACTCGTAGCAACACAAATCGAAGGTTTAAATCGGGATTTCATAAGCATTGGCAAATCGATAATTTGCAAATGAATACACCGTTGAAATACGAATTTTAGCGCGGGTTCAAACAAATTAAACATATAAAGTAATTCCCCACTGTTCTTTTGTTTTGTCGAAAATATACTTTAATTTTAGTGAAAAATTATAAATTGACGTAAAGATATTAACAAATTGTAGACAATTTGTAGATAAAATATAGTTATTTATAATTACAATGAAACCATGCTTTTCTTACTCTATTGTCATTTAATAGGAAGGCTATTTCTGTTTTGCTATTAGCTATAATTAACGTCATGAAAACTTGCTACATATATGTAGCAAGCATGTCTAACTATAAATTTATCTTTTAGCAGAAGCTTACCCAAATATTTCTCAATGTCAACTTTGTACAATTTTTCGTCAATGTCGTTATTAGAACCATTTTATTTCCTACCTTGATATTGTTTATTATCTTTCACAGGTGGACCATTCAAACAATTATCTAAAACTAAAATTTACTTTCATGTTTTATGGAATCGATCTTTGGTAATGATTGCCATTTATATTGCCTACATTTTATATTGCCTGGATTTTATATTATAAAATTATAATAATTGTTATAAAACATATTATTTCTATGTATTTGATTTTAAAGAATATTTTATTTATGTATTTTATAAATTACTTCTCAATCCACCCAAAAATAAAATGTATGAATCTGAAACGTATGCATAAAAAGTTTTACATGACTATAATTTAATTTTTATTTTGAACCATTAAAATTTTAGATTTAAAAAATAATATAAACAACAACAAACATATATTGAACTGACTCTAATTTGTCATTAAAGTAATTTTTACGCAAAAACTTTACAAGAATCAATTGTTTATAAAAATTCAGTTGAGCAGAGAAATTTATTACAAAAGTTATTTTTTACTTTCTATGTATTAATAAAAAAATTAATTATTAATACTAAAAGTAACTTTTCAAAAATGCTGTTTCTTCTCTACTGTCAGCTACCAAAACATAAAACCATGGTGTACCATTTTTAACTATAAATTTTTCATCCTGCAAAATTTCACATAAAGGTTTATCAATGTCTATTCTACACGGTTTCTTATTGATACCTTCAAAATAAACATGTAATTTTTTAATTTGATATCGTCTGTCACTATCCCATGCTGGTGGTTCAACAAAAAGTTCTTCTAATTGTTCTGAAATCAATGTACTTTCATGAAAGTTTTGTATGAAATCAGTCTGATTGTTTTCAGGATACGCAAAAATTACAGGCCAAACTAACATATCACGATCGTCCAAATGAACATGTTGGTTATCGTAAAATATATCTGAATAATCTAATTTTATATTTCGAGCTTTAATGATATTTTTTATTTTTTCTTTAGTTTTGTCAATATTTTTTTCCTTTATATCTTGCAATCTTGAATCTCTCATTTTTAATTTGTTACTTTTCACAGCTTGTGTTCTCAAGGTAACAATTTCTTTATTTAATTCCTTGATACTTGATTCAATATTTAAAATTTTATCACAATAACTTATACACTGATCATAATCTTTGATATAATAATAACATTTAGCTGCTGTATGCATAGCCTTTAAATAATTTGGTTTTAAATTAAGAGCCTGCTTACAGTCATTTAAACTCGATCGATAATTTTGCAACTTGAATTGAGCAAGTGCTCTGTTGTTATACAACTGAGCTAATAAATCTTTATCCTCACATTTATTTGAGATCCCTTTTGAAAAATTGAGAATAGCTAAACGATACTTTTTATGTTTATAATTAAAATTACCATCTTCTTTATAACTTTGAGCTAATTCATTTGGTGTGTTATATTCTTCACTATATTTTAATAATTGAAGTCCTTCTAAAAGTGGAGACATTTCTGCTGGATTTTCAGGCATCTTTGTCATGAAAAAAGGATGCTTTTCCATTTCTTCTTGCCATCGATCTTCTGACCATCCATCTGTATAAACCTTTTTGTCAAGACTATCTATATAATCTTCAAGTTCTCTATCAAGCTTTGCACTCAACTCTAGTCTTTCAGCTTCTGTCCATACTTTTTTCTCTGACGGGTTATTTTCTTTTTCACTCATATTTGATATTCTTAAAAAATATATTCGTCTTGTTTTCAATTGCAATTTGAAAATAAATAATATTAATTTGAAATTTTATTTTGTTTACCTTTAATTTAATTAGAGGTTAACTTTTCATTACCAATTCCTAACACTTGGAGAGACTATAAAATTAAATATCAAAACACTATTTTGAATTAGAAAAATATATCATAGTTTTATAATAACATTTTTCTCAATGGTACAATAGTTTTTCTTAATTAACAAATTTTTCTGTTGCAGCTCTTGTAGTTTTCAATCTATATCTATATATATGTACACATGTGTGGATCTACTGAATGGATCTTCCTGGACCTAGATAGTGGATCAGATCTATTTTAGAGAATATAAAACGACACCACTTTGCTATTGGTAATCGCAAAGTTGACTGCAGCGCCAAAGCGGACGCTCAGGGAAATTGACTATGCAATAAAAAAAATGCTTCATAAAACTTTAAATAAAACCCATGACGATATCGTAACGTATATATTGGATGCTCCTAATAACGTTTTTTCGTGTAACCTCTGTTTATGAACATTTCTATCTTATAATAAGCAACAAGAAGTGCTAGTTAAGACTTTAAGTTTTTTTTCTTTTTTTCTCTTTGTCTCTTGAACTAGTAATCCGCATTTATAATGCCATTGCCTTTATTTGTAAAGAAACATTTTAAGTATTAAAAACAACAACAATAATATTTAATAATAAATCCGCAACACTTCTACACTACAAAATGACGCTTCTAAATTCCAAAATCACGCGAGTGACACGAGTATACTGCAGCTTGACGCTTCTGAGTTGACGCCGCCGCTCAACGCAAAAATAATTCAGTATTTCTAATTTCGCGCGCTCTTATTTAATGGTCATGCTATATAAAAACCAGCGTTCCATGAAATTCTTTCAGTAGAGTTGATGCAGTAGTGTTGCGCTTTCATGATTTATGAAAAAGCTTCACTTTCTTTACTACCTATAAATAATTAAATATTAAATTCATACTTCATCTATTTAGCACATATTATAACATTCAATACACACATCATACAACAAACTTTCTAAAAGTGTTTAAAAAAAAAAACCATTCAAATGCGAGAATAATCTTTGACAAGCGTGTATCATATTGTTTAAGAGCTGACGCTGTATATTTGCCTTATTTTCGTTTCATTATGTCAGTGCAGTTTAAAAATCTATTCTTATGCTTACAATACAAAATTTAAATACCAATTGAAACAATTTTTTTGAAATAATAATTTTGTTAATAATGATTACGTACAAAATAATGAAATAATAAAATATACATATAAAAATAAACCACAGCAAAATAACAATACTTATCGACGTAAAATAATGAAGCAAAAATGTTCTTACATTTCCCACCGTCACTTGCTGTGTAACTACACAATAGAAATTATAATGTTTGTTACTATTGCTAATTGCGATTGCAAGGTTGATTTAATCTGACTTCTCACGAATTGCAAAGTTGATTGTAAATATCAATGTAAAAATTTGAATTTTATCGACTTATCGATTGGCTAGACCAGTACAATTATGATTAGCATTAAGGACAATTTCACCTTCAATATCCAAGATCTTTGAGTTTATTTTAATGATCTTAAAATATTAGCTAATGATACTTCAAAATTAATTACATTTGTCATTTTAAAGTAATACTATTTTATTATACAGTATCGATCCCAGTGTAATGCTAAATACTGCAGTCTGAAAATGTCGAAGCACATCAGAAAATTTTTGTTTCCTAAAATCTTAATAAACATTTTTCTGTGTATAGAAATTGAAATCACTGATGAAAACCGAGAAACACAAAGCACATTAGTAGAATTTAAACTGAACATAATGTACATAGCTTATGCTACAATAAATAATATCGAATTGTTCAATACATGTATACTATAGCACAATCGATAGTAGTTACACAACTGAATAAAATAACAAAAGTTCTTTTATTGACGTTAATTTCATAGGCGGTAATTGTGGTTTTATGAAAAAATTGAATGTATGATCGGTATATGTATCCAATACTCGGCCCTTTTTATAATATAGTCATAATAAACTAAATATTTTTATGCAATAAAACAAGTTTTCATAGGTTCAATAGATTCATTAGATTAGTATTGAATTAATTATTTTGTTTATATATCACCGAAATTTATTCAGTAAAAAAATGTACCAGATAGTGGGTGGGTGCCGGTTATGTAGGAACATGTACTCATCACATATGATTTTTAGGTTATGATCAAAATATTTGGTTATATGTACATACAAACAGAAAGCAATTATATAACACTTACTTTGATAAATATTTATTATTCTGTATAAAAATCAATAAGATGTGAAATACATATATTGTATCTTGTAATTTGAAGTTTCAGTACGTAGTAATAAATGTGTTCACATGATGTCGCTCAAATCGCTGCAAATTGTTATGAAAACGTTAAACTTCAGCCGTTAATTAAACTGTCAATACTGCATTTTCTTACACCCGTGGTTTCGAGTTTCAACCATATAGAGATATTGTCGACGGGAGAGGGATGGGAGAGAGAGAAAAAAAGAAGCACAACAAATACAAACATATTGAAACGTGAAACCGCGACCGCGCGATGTGCGTGTACACATTTTGATCATTTTAAACGAATAAAATTATTCAGTAGAACGACTGTTATAAATATAATGTGCCTGAATAAATAGAAAAGTGGATCAACGAACGAACCGTTCCAAATTAACTTCTACGCTCTGAGTACTCGACGTTATTGTGCGAAAAAAAAACAGCTATCGCTAGACAAGTATGTTTTTTTGGCTGGCTTATACACGTAAATAGAAAAGCGTAATAATATGTTAAAAACAGAAAAAATATGAAAATTGCAAGACTCTTTCATGTCATGTATGTGACACAATTGTAACCGATAAATGAGCATTCAGATGTGCGAGAAAGTGTTTTTTATCTGACATTGATTCGTATGTTTTCATAAGCTGTTTCAAAACCTTTCTCTTTTTTCCAGTTTCACCCACGCATCGTGTTGGCCATACGTATATACGTGTGCACCACGCTACTCAGTAAAAGGAAATATCCGGAGGTCCTATCGCAATAGTTCAATGCTTTGTAACTGTGTAGGTGGTATTGCCTAACTCTTTTCCATATGATCTCCTAATTAACTTCAACTATTCAGTTCGATTTTTTCTCTAAATAAATATTTATTGAAAAAAATTACTAGAATAAAGCTACTATTTTTCATTTAACTCATTAAGTGCTGGCAGTGATGATAGTTTTACAAATGAAGTTTCTTCAATATCTGTCAGATACTAAATTTATAAAATAGCTCTCAACGTAAATATAACAATAAAAGTCTAACAAACACATTAGCTGAATTCTGAGATATAACTAATGAAACAAGGTATCTATAAACATATAAAAATTTAATTTATTTTTAAGTATGTTAATAAATAACAATAAGTAGTTTTATCTTTTCCAGAAAATAATTATCAGCAAAATTAAATAATAAATTATTAGGAATTATAAAAATGCATTTTTCAGTACCAGATACTCAAGAGCTAATTGATGAAGCTGGAAATGCTTATTTAGTAAGTTCAATATTACAATGAAACTTTCAAATTAAAAATAGACAAACACTATTTCTTCATATAGTGGAACATACTTTTATAATAAATTTACTTCATTGGGATATTACTTGCAGGGTTATAATGTGCACATTAATGGGTTATTCCATTGTACAGTCCGGTATAAGCAGCTCCATAATCTACATGAACAATTATCAAAAGATATGGAAATACCTCTGCCACCTTTTCCTCCAAAAAAGTTTTTTCCATTAACAGCCAATCAGCAAGAAGATAGGAGATTATTACTTGATAAATATATTCAAACAATTGGTCAAAATACAACTATCAATAGTACAGAACTGCTCAATGGTTTTCTATTAAATGCTCAGTTGGAAGGTGCAGTGTATCCGATTGAAGATGAAAATTTAGACATATTCTTTATGAATGGGTCACAGGTCAACTTGAATGTAACTCAAGCTGAAAACTCTGGTAAAATTTTAAGGGTAAATATATTGTGTAGTTGCTTTTAATTATCATACCTGGATTATTTTGTTGTATTTAATCTAATAATTATGGCCTATTACAGAAAGTATGCAAACATATTAAATTAGATGATAAATTCCATCAATATTTTTCTTTATTCATTGTTTACCAAGATGAGGGGAATTTTGTTGGTAAAGAATTTCTTTAAAAAATCTTATTTACAAAATTTCATTATTAAGTTTTATATTGAAATTAATATTTTATAGTCATACGAAAGCTGGAAGAATTTGAGTCTCCGATTATAACACAAAGGAACATGCATAAAATTGAGACAAGAATAATTTTAGGGAAGTGGTACTGGAATATTGAATTTGATTTAGATTTACTTCAAGATTCAATAGCTTCAAATTTATTGTACAACCAAGCAGTAGCTGAAGTAGAAAGAGGATGGGTTCTTACATCAGAAGAAATTCATCAAAATTTGAAAATTCTAAAAGAGCAAAATCAAAAAGATGAGGTAAGTCCATAATTAGTCATTAATATTTCGAAAATTCAGTGGAAATGAGCATTATTCATTTATTTTAATGAAAATAGTTGTAAAAAATATTTTGTTTCAGTTTTTAAAAATAGTTAGATCACTAAGATATTACGGATACATGCAATTTGCACCATGTATGTGTGATTATCCTCAACCTGGTTCAAAAGTCTTAGTATCAATAGGAAAAAATGAATTGAATGTAAGGATAACATCACATGAAAGTAATCAAGAAGAAATAGGATTTAAAGTTACCAGAATGCGTTGTTGGCGAATAACAACTCTTCAAGAGGTAACGATTTGAAAAATTGAAAAAATAATTACTAGAAAATTTTTATTTTACTAATGTTACTTTTAAAATTTGTATTTATTATAGGGAAATGATAAATATGAAGATAATACTGAATGTAATCTTGAGTTATCTTTTGAATATTTAATGGCTAAAGACCATCTGCAATGGATAACAATATCTTCTGAACAAGCTATATTAATGTCAGTTTGTCTACAATCAATGATTGATGAGCTTCTATTTAAAAGTGTTGGGGGTATTAGAAACCTAGAATTAAAAGGGAAATCATGGACTTATATATCAAGAGAAGGCCATAGTCGAATTATTACAGGTTCCCATTCTACAGAAAACAAAAGTGTCAAGGTAAAACAATTTATTACAAAAGCTGTTTGCAGTAATTAATAACATAATTTAATTTATTTTATAGGAAAATGACGTTACACCTCGAGTAAGAGCTGAACCAATTATAAGGAAAATTACAGAAAGGTTTTCATCTGCTAAAGTAAGAAAATCGAGCAATAATAGGTCTCCAATAGCACACCAACAGGGAAGAAGGAATGGTGACTTATTAGAGAATAATGCTTTTTGTATGATAGGAGACGATGACCTTTAAAGTCATTTACTATTTATAATTAACAACGTTGCCATATTGATTTATGTTATTTATTGAATATTTCAAAATAATAACGTAAAAGAATGAAACATTACTCTACTAAATAATGAACTAACATAGATGACGATTCGTTTAATCCATCAGTATGATTAAATTTTTGGTTCATGGATTATAGAATGATTTTTGTGAAACTAGTATTATGGGTTATAAAATATCGTGATGTGAAACGAAAACCGTCTGTAATATGCGATCCGTGAAAATGTTATTTCCGTGAATATGTACGTAAAAATAATTACGTAAAAAAGTTCACTTAATTGTTTCAACTAACAGAGTACTTATGTGGAGTATATTTTGGCGATAAGACAGTCAAAGCACTGGAAATCACTAAGATATTTTAATAAGAAGTTATCAAATTCTTCTAATAGATTCATAAGAAAAAGAAATAATAGTGTACGTTGATATGCTAATATTGTTTGAAAACATACTATACGAAGACATATTTTTTATAAGAATATTTTAAATGCTAATGGAGGCGTAGGTGTTTTGATAAGTTTAAATTAAAGTTATACAATTTATTATGCTTTGGAAATTCTTATTTAACAACTTTAAATAAAAAAATTTCTTTAACCTCATCAAACTTAGTAACAATAAGTAATGTATGTGTCATATGTTATTTCCAAGTTATATATTTATATACATCGTAAATTTAAATATTTTTATATAGAATATAATTTTTTAATTTGTAAGTATAATTCACTTCCAAAGTTAATTTTATATTCTTAAATTGATTGATAAAAACTCAGTGGCCAAATATTTATAGGAAGGATAAGCTATTATTCTAATTTCGGACATTAATAATTTTTGTTTGTAAAAAGTGTGCATTAAAAAATTTATTTGATGCATTTTATATTACCTTCATTGCAGTTCGATTATAGACAGAATTCAAATATGAAAAATGTTGACTTGAAAATGTGCATTTAAACTACCTCACTTATAAAAAATTATCAATTTAACTAATTATGTTTTTATAGATTCAATGTTAAAATAAGCAATGCATTTATTTTGTAAAAATAACAACCTAAAGAGATTAAAGGATATGTTTACAAAATATGTATTGTAAAAGCATAATTCGAGACATATCATAAATGTTTTTATACAATCTGTAAACTATGATGTGATGTGTTATCAATGATTATAGAATTTGTTATTCATTTATAAAGAATTATAGCCATAATTAAGATTAATTTTATGAATCTCGATCAAACTTATATTAGTTAACATTTGCTTTACAATAAATTCATGTACATAAATATAACACAGTATATAAATAATATGTAATATTTTTGAACTGCTGCGTCTATATTATTCAGAAGGTCAATAAATTTATACGTATTCATTAATAAAGTTATGAGTTTTTTGTACATTTTAGCAGAATACCTTTGTCACGATCTTTCCCCTATTTCTTTCAACAATGACCATTAAAAGGTTTTATAAGAAAATAATTACACATGCATAAAATGTATTCTATTTAATCGATTTTTGGTTTTATCAACCAAAAGATTTACAACATCTTACAATTATATAATGCTTAATTTTTGTTTATAAAGCAAAACAGTGATACAAAGTATGCCGCACTGATGGTACACTAGTTTTTCTTTAAAAAAGATCTTCAGGATTAATAATTGATTGATAATATTTATAACGGAACCTTATAAGTCAAAAAGGTGTATGGGTTATTGAACCTTTATCAAAAATACGTAACTATTTTATTATGATTTCTTTCCGACCAAACTTTATAGAGTTAGTTCTACTATTATCAAATTCTTGTATAAATACATTGCTATGTGACTTTTACGTTCATCTATAGTGCAAAGATCGACGAAGAATTTTGGTTAAAACGAGCCAATAACATTATTTATCCCTTTAATAAAATCAAAGAGGAAAATAAATACCACCACAATTATACATAACATTTTATCAAACAATAAAATAATCATATGTTCACCATTGCTTTCCGCTTAAAAAATTCACAATCAATCTACATATACAACCAATATTTTAACAATACCCTGGAAATATTTTGACTTAACAATTTCGTATTTCATTACAATACAATGATCAAAATTCATCGTTGTTTTCTTTAATACGTGACTACATGATTCAATTTTATCCATTCGATGTCTTAATTATTGAACAATAAGACAATTTTTTAAATAATTGTAACAGGGAAGACTAATGTAAAAGAATCTACATGTCAATTTTTGCAAAATTCACTGCGCTTTTTATCTTTCTTACACAAAAGATTGATTGATTATTAATCCTTGATATATATAAATCAAAATAAGCTATCGAAAGGAGTTCACGCTGAATTTATTCACAATTTGTCAGAATGTAATATCAGTTCAACGCGAGTTGGTATTTATAAACACTATATGGCAGTAAAATGCAATTTTAACACTGTTTTCAAAATTAGAGTTTGGTAAACGGCGACTTTGTTAATACTGTTGTGAAAATGATTACTTGGGCTTTATGAATGGAAATTTCAGAATATTTCAATATGCATAACAATTCAACGTACAAAAATTTTAAATGATACATGTGTACAAAACAAATAATTTTTGCTTCGACATTGAGAGTTCATATTCGTATTGACTATATGCAATCATTTAATTTCAATGCAAAATATGTTTGAAACACGTTCAAAATATTTTCCTTAATAAAGAAAAATAAAAATTATTTTAATAACAATTCACGTTATAACAAAATCGAATATTGGATATGAAAAAATGAAATTTAAAGTACTGTGATAGTATTTGGAGAATTTAAAAATTGATATAGGATCTATTAAAGTACAAAAATGTTGCATCGAAAAATCAACCCATAAGACTTAATGATTTAAAAACAGTAACTGCATAGAATTAGATTTATAAAATTTAGCTAAATCATAAAAAGATGCTTTCTTACACTGTTTTTCGCCTACATCTTGTCCCTATTACGCTATAAATATTGTAAAAATGTATCCAGTGCAAAAGTAGTAATCTAATTTTAATATATACATACGCATCGACGAATATCACTGCGTTATTTTCACTTTTATTTCGCTACACGGTATCATAGTCTATAAAATATTATATTTCTATAAGAATAGTATATTTAACAATAACTGCATTCAGTTATCAAAAAATTAAGTATTATCGTAGTTCTCCTTATCTGAATCATGTAAAACAATTTACATTGCTGGCGTGAGGCTATCGCTAGTATTTGTGATACTCTCAGAAAAATAATTTCACAAGGAGAATTGATCGAACAATATCTATCCTCCTAAGGAAATCAGGATTGTATTCTAGAGTATCTCTAATCATTTATACATCTGTACAATCTGGCATCTATCACACGCAATTTGAATTAAAAAGTATCTATGCGTTAGAAATTCTGTTGGCGTTTTCGTTTTGTGTCCATAGCGTCAAGAATTGGTTGCCGCTTAGTTTGGTATCTCTTTTTTAATTCGTTAATTTCTTTTTCTAATTCATCGTCCAAATTCTCCATTCTTTGTTGTAATTCTTCAAATGAAAGGAACTTTAACTACCATCAAAAGTAAATAGTATTTAAAATATTTATATTTTATTATATTGCTGTTTATATTTTATTCTAATTTTTTAATGAAATTAAAATATACTCACGAAATCAAATTCACGTTCGTTAAAAACATTTTGCAATTTAGATATATTATTAAGAGGCGTTTCAGGCATCGGATGTGAGATTTGATTAAGTTGTGATTGTAAATGACTCTGAAACCTCTGATCGTCTAACTGATTTTGTACTTCTGTTTTAGTTTCCAATTCAGGATTAGTTTGTACCAAGTGAATTTGACCATTTCCCTAAAATCAATAGAACGTTACAATTAAGCAGCCAAAAATCTGTTTTAGTCATCATTTATATTAAATATACTTTTTCAACTTCCGACGTTTCTTTCTTATCAAAATGATCTAAAAATAGTGGCCGATATTTTTTCCCTGACTCAACCGACCCAGTATTGTGCCCTGAAATTTAAAATATAATTTTAGAATTACAAAATAAACAATCTATAATGGAATAAAATTGAAGTCCCGATGAAATCATTTTAAGAAAGAATTCTAGATAACACACTTTTCATTGTAGCTTCATTATCGGTATCACTATTAATAACCATAGTTCCTAAATCTAGCATAGCTGAAGTCAGTGTGCCTGTATCTGGTAGATCATGACTTGGAACTAAAGTTCCTTGATCTTCTGGTAAAGGTTTCATAGTTCCAGTACAATCATCTTCATCCTAAATCATAAAAAATCAAAACATTTTAATTTTTCATTGAATTTTTGATAAAATTAGATTTAAAAATAAAATGTTTTCCTCACCGACTCATCTGCATTATTTTGACTTTTAATCGCTACGTTATTTATTACATGCGTACGATTAGTACTTTGTTTCTCACGAATCTCATGTGCGTCACTAATCATTTGTCCGAGTATACCCGGCTGTTTTGCATTGCCTAAAACAACAGTAATAATAAAGATTTCCAAATAATTGATAAAAGGATAATACTAATAAAGGAACAAATAGTTACCAATGAATTCATGATTTAATAGTTCACTAGCTGTAGCTCTTTCTTCAGGATTTTTTACAAGGCACACGCTTACAAAATCAATGAATTCTGGACTCCATTGGTCAGGTTCTCTGAAGCTAGGTGGAGGTTTTGTTGGAATCATGAAAATGGCTCTCATGGGATGAATATCTCCATAAGGTGGTTTTCCTTCTGCCATTTCAAGAGCTGTTATACCTAATGACCAAATGTCTGCAACACAATCATATCCAATTTCTTGAATAACTTCTGGAGCCATCCAAAATGGAGTACCAATCACTGTGTTTCTTTTTGCCATCGTGTCCTGTAAAATAAATAAATATTGAAATTTTAAAAATATTTGTTCGCGATATTCTGTTGAATGTCCAGTGATATCTTACCGTTAATTGACCTGCAACTCCAAAATCAGCCAATTTAGCATGACCTTCATTATTTAATAATATGTTTCCTGCTTTAATGTCTCGGTGTATCTTCCTTCGCAGATGTAAATATTCCAAGCCTTTTAATGTATCACTTAAAATTGTTGCAATTTCATCTTCATGTAAAGTTTTCTTCCGTAACCTCATAATATCACTCACAGACCCAGCACCACAGTACTCCATCACAATCTGATTATGGTATCATTAGATGAATTAATAAATCAAACAGTTGAATAAATAAAATACAACTAAACTGTCGTTGGATGAACCTACCCATAAATCTGTATTTTTAAAGTAGCTCCCATAATATTTGACTACATATGGAGAATCACATTGTTGCATAATAGAAATTTCTTTGATAATTTCTTGCAGGTCAGTGTCAACAGGTACTTGTTTGATTGCAAGCACCTGTCCACTTTCTTTATGTAATGCCTTATATACAGACCCATATGATCTGCGTGTGAGTTTCACAATCATTGTTAAAACAATAGATTTCATGTAAATTAATAAAGATATATATCTTTCAATATTTACCCTTCTCCTAATTTACAAATTATATCAAATACTTCTTCAGGTTGCCTAGTCAAGCTCTCTTCCGAAAGCTTTTTTAGTTCACTGAAAACAAAACATATATTTATCATATCTCTATGTTGTTTACGACTAATATAATATATTATTTTTCAAAAATTCTTCTAAATCAATAACAAAGTTTTCTGAACTTTTATTATTAGTGCATTTTCCTTGTATTTACAATAAACTATGACATTAAAATTTGAATATACTGAGCTGTGATTTTCCAATATTGGATATTGATTATATAGCTTTTGTAATAATGAACCTGAATGTAAAAATTATTGAAACAGACTAAAAAAATATATTATTAATGAGAAAAAAATTTTAAACTATGCAGAAGTATAAATATACTAAATTGCACACACTTCTCCATTAAAATACTACAGACAATCAAAAATCAGTAAAAGAAATATTGGAAGTTAATAGTTATCCGTGATGATCGAAAGATAAAGTGTAGGTTAACAAAGAATTTGCAGTAGGTTAAAATTTTGATGCAATTCTGTCAGGAGTAAGGACAAGCAGTAGTGTAGCAAAATCAATTCAGTATGGTAATCGCATGAATTGGTGTGGTTATGAAATTCAATATCTAGATTTATTTATGGCACATGCCTTCTTCGCCACAACTCGCAAGAGTAAAAAGGAGCAAGCAAAAGGACAAAATTAAATACCTCTTAGAAGACATCTTTGCCTTTTACGTCAACACGTCGTGAGTCGGTTTAATCTTGTCCTCAAATGCACATACGGAGATCCGTGCAAGTTGCAGGTTCGTCTTTTTTTTTTTTTTTTGTTGCGACGGCCCGATTGTTCAATTCGACATGTTTGACTGACGTTGGTCAATTACATTTTTCGCTTTGAATTCAACGTGTGTTACAATGTGTACGAGACTGCGGAGGCCGAAACTGAGAAATTGGCCCGACATAAGAGAAACATTGAAAACTACCAATCGACCGTCGGTCATCATATAGGTGGCGCTTTGGCATTCTCTCTCTCTCTCTCTCTCTCTCTCTCTCTCCTGTGCGTTCCTAAATTCACCACACCTGCGCATGATTTCCTTTTTGGTGCTTGTAGGCTCTTTAAATTTAGATTCTCCGAAATGCAAATGAGTAATAAAGATTCACCTGTAACGCCGATTGTTTCCGTTGTACATATTCAAGTGCTTCATTCCGCTTTTAGCTTAAACATATAATTCTGACTTTTAGCATACTTATTGTTTGACTTATTTCCATTGAGATTTTTTTTATTACAAGATATATTGTAAACTGTAGTCTTGCATTTTTGTATATTTTGACCTTGCATAATCATTTATTTTTTTCCTGTCAATTATGTGACATATTTTAACAACATCTACGTTTTTCATAAAAAATATAAAATTGCATCAATTTTCTTATTCTAGTATTAAACAATTACAACATTAAAAATTAGTAAATAATTTTCGTACATCAGCGTCAATTCGAGCAATAATCAGCAAAAAATAATTAAATTCGCGTCAGCTGCAATAAAAAAGCCTTTTGGAATTTAAATAGACAATTTTTTCGCTGTAGCGTGTCACTTTAAAAATGGCCCCGCCGCTGCACTTGCCTTGCTTGCGCTGCATGCACAGGTGCAATCCATTTTGGGAGTCAGAGCAGTGGCAGCATACCTCCGTATGTGTGTGCGACGCATACTGCACCGTAGACTGCACGGAAAACTTGACAACGGGAGAGTTGCAGGAGGGCAGCAGCAGCAGTCAAGAGAGCATACGCGTTTGTGTGTGTGAGAACCGAGCGCTCTCACGGAGAGCCGGCGCTGGGTCAATTTGCCCCTCTTCTCTTCTTCCATCGGTTGAGGCATACACACGGAGCACACTTGACTATATTCTCTCCCTCTTTCGACGCCGCTGCTGCTTTATCCCTCTCTTTACCTGTCTAGTCTTCTCTTACTCCCCTTTTCTCTCTTCTCTCTTTCTTTCTCTCGCGCAGCTTCTTTTTTATTCTCCCTCTGGGCTTCGTATCTTTCCTTCTCCTTTATTGCCGCCTATCATCTCTCCTCTTTGTTCCAGCACCCTGCCTCTCTCTCTCTCTCTCTCTTCCCCTTTACTATTATTCATTAATTTCTTCAAATGTTGCATTTGTGACTTCCAAAAAAAATTTACTTTTTTCGCGAATAAATAGTTTTAATTTTCACTTAGCGAATCGATAAAAATCCATAGTTCAACAAACTCAGGTGCGCGTAACACAGCAACCTGTTGATCGCCTCCACTCTAGCATCCCCATTTGAATACCAAGTTACTTATTTAAGAAGTCGAACTAGACGTCAACTATGGGAACAACTATAGCCCCGTGTAAGAAAGTAATGCACGTACCAATCTCCTCGCAAAAAAGCTTATTCTGAAAAGCTACTCCCTTTGACTTGTATTACGGAGGATATATAGAGCTATACCTATATCCACACGAAGTCGCGCCAGCTCGTTTTTCTCTCTCTTCACTGTCTCTCCCCCCGCGAGTCATCGTGTTAGGTCGCGACAGTGGTTAAAGAGTGGGGGAGCTAGGCAGTCGCGCCTGCTCGGCTCGCCACCGCGAAAGAGCGCAACAGGCCAGTGCACGCCTCGTGTTCGCGACATCAGCAGCCGTGCTGTCCGTGGTGCTCCGCGAGCTTAGTGTGCAGTCGCTGCTGCACCTAAACATAGCCAAATCGAATAACGAGCTGATTAGCAGCAGCAGCTTGAAAGCACATGTACGTATATTTCTTCTATTATTCGCTCTCTTCTCTCTTTCTCTCCTCTCTCTCTCTCTCTCTCATATGTAAGCACGCACACACGTTTATATGCATGCACCTACCAAGTCGTCGACTCTCTCTCTCTCTCTCTCTCTGTTCGCCTTATAAACCTCTCCGCCGCTCGCTCCCACTCTCTCCACGCCTTCTCCTTAACCCCACACTCATACTCTGGCACATGCACAACGAGTAGACTCGCGCTCCGACTTCTTTACACTCGAGAGCCAGACTTCTCCGAAGTGCCTTGTACATTTTTCATCTCTTCGTTCCTATCCTATAGTCGTCGCATCGAAAAGAGAAATAGAGAAAAAGAATTGTTTTTAGAGCGTGTGCGTGCAATACACGAGCATTTGAACAATAAGTGCGAACGCCCATAAATATGTAAAGTTATGTACATTGTCGGGTGTTTGTGTGCAGCAGCAACAGCAGCAGAGAGTGGTGCCCGATAGAGTTCACGGAAGGAGGAGAGCGAGAGAGAGGAGAGAAACAGAAGAGAGTGGACGGATGTGCCGCCTTAGCTCGGATGAATGAAGGAGGCTCAGGCGGGCGCAAGGTGCTGCTGTTCTCTCGATTGTTCGCTGCTCGTCAGGTGTATACGTAGCTGCCGTCGCCACCGCTGCCAGAGATAATCCCGTCTGGTGTTTTCTTCTCTCTCTCTCTCTCTCTCTCTCTCTCTCTCTCTCTTTCTCTCTCTCTCTCTCTCTATATCTCTGCCTCTGGCTGTGCGTGTCTCGCGCTCGCGACCGACTCGCTCAAGTCGTCAAAATGGCGCTCAACCAGGAGAACGCTAGCAACGCGAACGGCGCCGGCGCCAAGAGCAATCTGGTGGTGCGCATCGGTCACGACTCTGAGATGGATCTGCAAAAGTTGTTCGACTCGGTGCTCAAGCCGGACTCGAGCCAGCCGCTGCAGGTGCCGCTGCGCATGCGTAACCTGCCCAATTCTTTCTTCAACCCGCCCAGCACCGGCAGCAAGTCGCCCTCGATCTCGCACTCGCGCGAAAACTCGGCCGATTCGGCGTTCGGCCAGCCGAACGGCGCCGTGGCTGGCGCTGGCAGCAACAACGGTGGCACCACCAGCCCTAGCGCCTCGAGCACCGGCAGCAACGCCGGTGTCACGGCCGTGCAACAAGTCGCGTCGGGCCTGACCGTAGCCCATAGTCGCGCCCACAGTTGTCCGGCCGCCGTCGAGCCCAACAACTATACCGCGCAGCAGCACCAGAGCCAGCACGCGCCACAGCCACACCCGGCCAGGCACGGGCCCAACCACGGGAAGCAGCGCAGCTTCGACGTCATCAGCACCGTCGACGACCTCGGGCCACTGCCCCACGGCTGGGAGCAGGCGCGTACCGCCGAGGGACAGATTTACTTTCTCAAGTGAGTAACCCCTGCGTCGCTCTTGCGCGCTCTTCTCCGAGCGCCGCTACTCCGACCACTCGCCGCGGGATTTCCACATAGATTGCTCGTGACGATTCATCAATGCTACAGTCTCCGCGACAATTGGCTCCGCCGCGTGCAGGTATATCTTGCCGCTCTTTCCCGTTATCGCGTAAACAAACCAATCTCGCTCCCCCTCTCTCTCTCTCTCTCTCTGCAGAAGTCATTGTTTCGCTTCGACGTGAGTTACGATCGCAGAAACAAATTCGTGTCATCGTGCGCGCTTTGCCCCGAACCAAAAGTGATCGTAAGCAGCATCGAAATATTAATTGTTTCAATGAGCGGGCTCGACTTGGCCTTTTTTTCTTGCTCTGTCTCTCGGCGTTTTTATCAATGTGTTTACTTGTAGGAAGAACATCTGTAACGGGTAATGATGCGTGAATTGATACCGCACCGAGCTTTTTCTTATAAAGAAAAGTATACTTGGCGAGTTAAAAATAGCACTCTCTCTCTCTCTCTCTCTCTCTCTCTCTCTCTCTCTCTCTCTCTCGTTAAATTAATTTTCCTCTCGCGATGGCATAATAAAATATGTATACATTCGTGCACTCGAGCGAGGTCACGGTATTTTCTCATGTTTTAATGTGTCTTGTCGGGCTCGATTTTTTGGTCTTTTGGTCACCTAATATTTTGATTGGAGATCGTCCCGGTGACCGTTATCGCGTGCAACGGCAAAGAAAAGACGCATTTTGTGCGTTACTACGCGCGAAAAAGAGCGTCGAAAAACGCACGGCAATATTGAAGAAAGGAAAAAAAATAGCTTTGTTTGTGGAACAATGACCCTAGTGCGTCAACCTTGGGCGGCAAGTGTCTGCCGCGCGATTTCTACGTCAGTGCACGTACTACAAGCACAAGCGCGAGTGAAGTTTTTCGGTGAGTGCGAGAACCGTACGTGCGGATCTTGTCTTTCGCTGCTTACTTCATCGTTCCGGCGGTTCAGTCTTCCCTACTTGCCTTCGCTGTTGCTGCTTCTTCTCAAGCCAGCTCCGCCGAGAGGGGAAAGAGGAGAGAGAAAGAGAGAGGCTGTGTGTAGAGTAGCCTTGGTTACCTTGACGGACCACCTTCGAAGCTGCTGCTTTTCGACTGATATTTTTCCGTTGCTTGGAAACTCCGGTCGGTTTTTTTATCTTCCTCTCACTCGCTCACGAGAGCGGTGTATATATTTGTTTCTCTGATTGACGATTGCGATATACGACGCTTCTATGTAACGGGACTTTGCTTTATGGCTCTCAGTCTGACGACAAAAAAATATGTGTATGCTGTCGATTGAGATATATCGGTGACCTTTGATAGTCGATTCAGCACCCGAAAAATTAGAAAAATATTCAGAAAGGCCGTCGACTATTATAAGTCGATCGTTCGTTGTGAAACTCGTCATTTATGTTCGGCTAGGAAGACCATTATTGTCTTAAGATTGGTAAATATTTCTGGAAATCTTCCTCTGCGCATTAGTTATAACCATTGCGTAGCGATATGAAAATAATGAAATGACTAGAAGAGGCGACGAGTCGCGTAAAACTTGTAAAGTTAAAAAAAGTAATCTGTACGGCGTCTACGAAAAATCAAGATCTCAGCCGCCAATACAATATAGCTTGTAGCCGCAAGTGGGCTATCAAGTGGCGGCTTGACGGTGTGAAAAAAAAACTCGACCCCCGTGATGCGTGAGCGTGCTACAGGTGATGCGCGTGCGCGCGGTACACAGAGTGACGATTCACCTGCGGGATTCCCACGTGTCACCTGTCGTGGGAAACTCCAAGCCGCATCTGAGAGTTGCTCTCTCTCTCTCTCTCGCTCGCTCCCCCCTTCTTTCTACTTCACACACACACACACACACACACGCGCGCGCGCGCGCGCACACGTCCGCGTATATTCGACGCCCACTCGTGTTACCTGTTGCTTTAGCCCTTTAATCGGAGGCCGCATTTCCTCTTGGCTTTTTTATTACTTGCAGCCCTCGTTGCGCGCTCACTCCTCAACGTTGCTTGCTTTTTTTTTCTTCACCTCGCGCGTTTATTTGTTTCGCGCGGGAATCTCTATTCATTAAAACGCGCACGAGAGAGACCTCGTTTCTTTTTTCTGCTTTGATTAGGACCGAAGCTCGCTCGGCCTTTTCATTCATAATTCTTGAGCGTCTCGAGTTACCAGTGATGCGAGCGCGTTCGTTTTGTTTGATGTGGCTGCCGATATCCACTAACTGTTTCCATTCATGAATGGGAAACGTAAAACTTGTCGCTTTATCGCTCTCGGAGGACGTTATTTTCTTTTTATGAGGATAATCGTATATAAAGACCTTTCTAATCAATTACAGTTGTTTTTTACTTCGTTTCAAACGCAGTGAATGAAATATGGTAGTTTTTTATCGATTGCTTTATTATGAGCTTATAATCATATTTCCGTTTAATTTGTAACGCCGGCGCGCCATCGCGCGATCGTGGATTCGAATACTGGATAATTCAGCGGGCACGGAGGAGCAAGGAAAAAGAGGCTCTCTCTCCGGAGCGCAATCGAGTCGCAGCGAGCGATGGTAAATTATAAACATTGGCCGAGTAGGCTAGCTCGCAAGCCGCGCCGTTGTATTTGTGCAAGGCGAGCGGCATTTCAATAAATAGCGCTGCATCGCGCGCGGTGCGCTCGGTAAATCACGGCATCGGGAGACATGCAAAGTACGTAGCCGTAAACCCGACTCTCTTTTTTTCCTCCCCATATCGGCTCCGCGCTCGCGCGCCAATTTCGCAATACAGACGGCGGCGACGGCGGCGACGGCGGTCGATCGATGCGCTCATTGTCTTCGAGTACGTGTGCAGGCACGCACGCGTAGCATAACAGAACAAGAGAAAGTGGCGAAGGCAAAGGCAGATGAACCCTCGCGCGATCGATAGAACTCGCGAGCCGAGAGGGATCACCTAAATGTGTACCGCCCAGCCACCCACCCGCCGGCACGCACGCACGCTCGCCTGTAAACTTGGTGCACATGCACGAGACTGAAAGGAAAGTGGGTGTATACACATAAGCGCCGATAAGCGCCAGATTTGGCACACGAGCACGCTGCAACGCGCGCGCGCGCGCGCGCACAGACGCTCGACCGTATCGGGGAAAGGGCACACACGTGCGCGACTCGCCGCGCTATACGGCACGTAAGCCTTATTACTCCGTTCGCGTCTACATAATGAGAGCTTACGCAATGAGCCTCGGAATGCCGTTTGTTTATTGTTAGATTGCACGGTTTTTCGGGCGTTCATTAGGCGCACCGGCTGCCTCGTAAAAATCGAACGGCTTTCCTTGCCCTTTTCGATGCTACGCGCCGGAAAGCAAACCCGACCGTTTCTTATACTTCTGGAGGCACTCCGAGACAACAATGCGGTGGCATTATGCGTCGCGTTGCGAAACCTGTCGGTGTGTATACGCGCAAAAGTAATTACGCAGCCTACGGCTGTCTATAAGCATATTAAAGATCGATATCGAGCGAAAATTTATTGCACAAGCGTGCGCTATAATCGATAGGTCGCGCATGCCAGTTGGTCTCGGAGCTGTGGCGTGCCGAAGAAAGGCTTGAAGAAAGAGAAGCACTTTGCCGGTCCCAATGCGAACGCACTGAGAACCCAAACACTCCAATTTTCCCGCAGCCCCTCGATTGCGACTACGCGGGCCCCATTCATCGGAGGCGCGTTTCGCGCGCGCGGGACCCCTTTGTGCGATGACTTGGTCCACCGGCGTCTCTCTGCCACTGCGAGACTGCCCTCTGTACGCCTCTCTCACGATGCTTTCCGCCGCGTACACTTATAGTGGCCAGAGAGATGAGCCGACCAATTTTTTGACGTGTTCCCAGCCCAAGGAATATATCCGATCTTGATCTCGCTTTTACGCGGGGGTGATGATCTGTTTCTTTCCCTTTTAGGCGGCTTTTCCAAAGCGCCACTTTCTCTTCCTTCTACGTATAAAAATATGGCTTGTGGATCACTGGGAAGCTCTTTTTTTTTTTTCTTTGGCGATCGATTTTTTGTTAATGCAAGTCGCATTGTTTTGCTCACTTGATTGATCCACAACGTTGGAAATCATTCTTCCGTTTGAAGGGATCTATGGATAATCCGTTGTGATTAACCACATCAATAGACAATCGGATATCTTCTAATAATAGATGTTGTAAAATTACTCGTGCAAATTAAATCATTTGAATATCAAAAGATATTTTTCACTAGTTTCAAGCTCGAAATTCGGTGAAAAACTAAATGTCAGGATATGTGTATAAACGTATACTTATTCTGTACAACAGCAGACCATAGAAACAAACCGCTCGGCTATTTATCGCAATTAAGTATATATATATATATATATATTATAGTAGCTTCAATTTTCTTCGTACTATCATTTTAGTTTGTCGAGCACAGCTCAAATAATCTTCTGTTCAGGAAAGGTGGGTTTGTTATCTTATAGGAATATGACATTTCGCTGAGAGAGTGTAGTGTGTATTCATTTAGAAAGTCATTAAGAGAGGAGCGGGAGAAGAAAAAAACGTGGAAACCCGGATGTTGTTAGCTTCGGGCGTAACCTGGTGTGTTCCAACATTTTTCACAAAAATATAAGCTTATGCCTCTATTTTTCTACAAAAAAGCCGAAAAAAAAACATGCGTAGTCCCTTGGGTTGGTGTGAGTGAGTGTGTATATGTGCGTGTCTGCACACGCGCTCGCTAAAGAGAGATCTCAGGGTCGAGGAGAGTTTTCTACCTGGCGGTTGCGGGAGAGAAGAAGAGATGAAAAATCGGTGAGAGCGCCAAGAAAGAAAGAAAAAAAAGAGGGAATTGAGACAAGTTCCATGGAAATCCGGTCTAATGCCATCTTCCGCGGCACTCCTTTTTGTTTTTCCCAGTACGAGACTTTTTTTTCTCTCTCTCCTGTTGATGCTTTTCCAAGGTTTTCTCCACTGTGATTTCCGTTTTGTCAAGCGTGCGCTTTCTACAATGCGCCTTGTAGACTCGTCAAAATCTCGTTTGAATGAAGCTCTCTTTCAATCAGTTTGCGAAGCGGGAACAAACTTCTTTTTGTCGCTTCGGTTGATCAAGTAGGTTAATTCGATTCACACTGACAAATTGTAAGCTTGTTGCGTCTACGGAAATGTATTCAAAGTATACATCTTTTACCTGTAAGTGGTCCTTGCAAAAAGTTATTCAATGCTAAGTAACGCTGTTCGCCATTAAAACATTAGTTTCTATTCAAAGACCCTTAACATTTTTTCAAGCGAATGTCAACGAAAAATTAATTTCTTCGCAAATAATTACAAATTCTTTTCTTATTCATCTTATTGATTCAATTACATCGCGTTCACCTTTGAAATAATGAATGGAGAAGGAAAATCCAAGTGTATCAATCAAGTGTCGTCAAACTTCCAACTTATCGCGTCTGTAGCACTGATAATGAAAAAGAGATGCGTCGAGTCAGCGCAAAAGCATGTAATTAATTATGCACATACGTTCGAAAAATTACAACTAAGATAACAGTGCCATTTTTGGGTATCACGAAACACTCCCCCCCCCTGCCGTTGATAACTATGCATACAATATGATTCAGGCGTCATAAAAGACGTGCTTATTTAACTTATTGTCACGCAACTAAAGAAGCACTCACACATACATACTGCGCCGATAAAACGAGAAAAAAACGAAATTGGTATCCTTGAGCAGAGTTACCGAGGCATGATAAGAGTCCGCGCACGTGTATTGTGTCATCACCTGTTTTATACGACGATAAAAGAGAATTGCGATTATTAATGCATGAGAAAATATCGAGTACGGATCCATGTATGTTATTTCAACTGGAAAGAATAACAAAAGACCTTGGAAGGTCGCGCGGGTAAATTTTGGATTTTTTCATCGCTTTAATGTGCCTATACCAGCTTAAACTTTTCTAGTGTCCGATTTCTGTGATAAGCCGCACTTGAAACCAATGAGCTAATATTCGCCTTATTTTTTCACGATCATTATTATAAGTTCTGTATCACAATGCAAAGCAATTCACACATGAGGAACACGCGCTCAATAAATTTTAAATTTTTAGCCGCTTCATGAGAAAATCGTTGCGTGTGCGTGCGTGTTATACGATCAAAGCTGGCAACGCAGTCCAAGCGAGAAGGAAATATATGCTACATAGATCCCATAATAATTGCAAGCGGATGTAAAGTTTGCTCTTGAAAAGAAATTAATAACAACAGCAATAACAACAAGAATAATAATAATAATAATAATAATAATAATGATAATAATAATAATAATAATAATGATAATAATAATAATAATAATAATAATAATAATAATAATTGGTGCGCGATTGAAATCGCGTGATATAACCTCAGGATGCGCTCGTACACACAAACCGTAAACACACGTAACTGCGCCGAGCTGAGCTGAGCGAGGCGCAATTGTACACCCGCGCGCTGCGCCGCTTGCGTTTCGGGAAAACAATATTTTTTCCAGATAACCGCAGCATGGACAAGCGTTACGAGAAATCCTCGTTCGCGAAAATAAAAAAAGGAAAGGAAAAAAAACGGCGGCAAATTTCATCCGATGCGCTCTGCGCGTTGTGTTGATCTTTTGTCACTGTGCGTGGAAAACGGATGTTGATACTCGCACGTTACGCCAGAAACGATGAAGGAATCTATCTATAAACAAATTGTTTGTAAATCGTATTAATGATTGGGCTAAAATTATATCGCGCGTGAATCACCGTTCGCGATTACGTAAAGCGTCGATTATAGTGTAGTTTTTCTGTGAAGACAGAAAAACCCAAACAAAAACATCATTGGAGTTGTAATTGGAAGCAGGTGACTTCCGCGCGGGTCGGAAAAAAAATCACCGGAAGCATGTGTGTGTGTGTGCTGGCGGGACGGGAAGGAAGTCGGTCCGCTTGGCGAACCGCTTGGGTATATGTGCTGCTGCAGCCTGGCAGCGCTCACGTGATTATGCTGATCAACATTAACACACATGCACGCTGAGAGAGAAAGATAGAGAGAGAGAGAGAGAGAGAGAGAGGCAACGCGATGACGCAAGTCGCGTGTGCTCTTCTCTCTTTCTCCGCGCTGCTTTGATACGTGTATTTTATAAAGGTCGCGCGTGACATTTTCTTACGTCTCCGGCACGCGCGAGTACGTAAGTCGATGAAGAACCAAATGAGTTTTAGTGCAAAATCATTGGAGAAGTACTGTGAATTTATTAGCTTACAAATGAATGCTAAGTGATGGCATGATTCTGCGAACTTTACCGTCCAAATAACTGGACCTGCGTCGCTGGCCATCTTTTTTCGTCTTCATTTTTTAGGAGCTATAAGGCACCTTATTAGACAGCAATTAGCATTGATTGAAAGGTAACTTGAGATAGCTACGCGGCAGCTTGCTTTTGGTCTACAGAATTTTGAGAATTCGACACTTTTTGCCTTTTCTCTCTTCTCAACTAATTTTGCAGCTAAAAAATTTGCCTGTAAATTGGGAAACAATGACAAAAAACCTTATGAGTATCATGGCATTTCAACATATCTAAGAATAGACATTTGAAACGAAAGAGTACTTTATTAGTTTACATTTTTATGCATTATGATAAAACAACGATACGGCAAATTAAAGCGAAAAAGCGCAACTATATATATCGGTATGAGAACAATGCGGCGCGAAGTGCCATGTACACACCGTGGCAGGCAACGGTCGTAAATTGTATTCGTAAATTTTAAGTTTTTCGCGATAAAGCCTCGTAAATCAGTGATAAATTGATGGCATATATAATGAACATTTTGACACTCGCGGTATACAGACAATAAGGAGCTATTGCAACTAAGCATACTTTCGATGACATTGTCATTTCCGAGAAAAATGATGATTAACAATCATCCGATCGCAGCGATTTTTCGTAGCAGAATCTAAAACAATCGTTATTGTATAGGTGCAGAGCGATAACCGCACGAACATTGCTGGCTGACGAAACGAGCCTATATATGTGTGTGTCTGTGTGTATGGACTTGTGCACGCATAATCAGACTGTACTGGTGTGCGTGTGCACACGCGGTGAAAGTTGCCGCAGCGGCGCGGCGACGGCCATTATCTCCGTAGCGGCGGCAACGACACCAGGGTCGTGCGTGCAAAAGGAACTTTCGCAAAATGCCCTCAGGGTCGAGCGCTGTCTCTGTCCGCGCATACGCTTACACTGCCAGCCGAGAGCGGGACTGTTGCCCTCGCTGCCTCCGCGCATTTCTTTCCTCGTGCGATTCTCGGACGTTCGTTCGCGCACCGACGCTCGCTTATCGTTCGATTCGCGACGCCGCGCTAAGCCAGCGCGCGAGAGAGCCCGCGGCGGCGAGGCCAGGACCGAGTTCACGATCGTCGGCAGCCCGAACGAAGGAGGCATCGCGCCAACGGTGTCGTCGATCGCCCGTACAATTGTTCTTCCACTTCGTCGCGTAGGATCGCATCCGACGCGTCGGCGGCGCGCCGCCGCTACCCACTGTACGGCTTTCGTCACTTCCTGCCTCCTTCTCGTGACGATGACGACGATGACGATGATTCCGTGAATCAATGGACAAGAGCGCGCGGATTTCTGCCCGACGAGGCGTCGATCTTGCTTCGCGTCCATCGAACAGAACGCCATTAATCTTCCTTCGACTTGGCGTGTGTGACGCCTTTCGAGAGAAACGCACGCACGTGCACCGCTACCGTTTACTTTATTTTTTATTGGTCGCGCACACGCCCTAACGGCGTATTATATTCTCGTGCGGATCATATCCCTCGATTGGGTCACCGAACGAAAAATGTCCGATTGTATTTCGTGTTACTTCCGATCAGCTTTGAGAACCGTTCGCTCGAGTACATATTATTTTGTTTTTCGAGCGAGCAAGACCTTCCTATTGTGCAGGTAAACTCGCGTTTGATGATGACCGTTGAGGTCACTGTATGATACGCGTGTGTTTTTTTATCAGCTGCAGATAATCGAAAGATTACACGTTGTAGCTTCAACCCGATCGGCTTTTTTTTTATCTTAGTCGCGACACGATTAAACGCGCGTGGAAAATAAATGTTGTACTCGGTCTCTACAAGTTAATCTTTCGTGACCCGCGCACGTGAATAAAACTTTCCGTATCCTATATCCCTACCCCTCTATCTATCTATCTCTCTCTCTCGCTCATTGGACGATCGCGACTTTTTCACGATTCTTTTGCAGATTTTGAAAAGCCATAGCTGCACCTAAGTGAATAGTGGATTGCCACTGTTGACGTCAACTAGTAAAATAAAGTTCACGAGAAGAACGTTTTTACGAAAGGCAAAAGAGAAGAAATAGTCCATATGCCAAATAAACTGTTTAGCGAACATGTGTTGCGTGGTAAACACGTCTTCCCTTGCATAGCTATCTTGAGTGTAAACAAATGCGTGCATCATACAACAAGCGAGCGAGCGAGAGAGAGAGAAAAAAAAACACACCTTGACAGTGGAAAAAAAGTCGAAGCGAGAGAGAAAGAACAGCAAGAGAGGAAATCGGTTATTTACAAACAAGCGTTCGATCTTTGTTCTAGAAATTAACAACCGAATAAACAAAACTGTCACTCAGATGCAAGCGTAAGTTTGTCTACGATGCAAGCTGTGCGTTCGAATGGCCGCCGACGACGACGAGGAGAGAGAGGGGCTAAGGACCTCTCTCTCTCTCTCTCTCTCTCCTCTCCCCGAGCTATACGCGACACACCTGTCTCTCTCTCTCTCTCTCTCTCTCTCTCTCTCTCTCTTAGCTCTCTCTCAATAGCCAATCGCCGGGAGGCATCCGTTATACTCTAGGAATCTCGCACCGCCACTGCTGTAGCCGTTCATTCTGAATCGCTAAGTAGCCGGTGTGCATGTGTGTATTATTCTGTTGCTGCTGCTTTTCCTTGAAAAAATTTTTCAACTCTACACACACACACACGTGTGTGTGTGTGTGTGTGTGTGTGTGTGTGTGCATTACGTAACGCGCACGCGATATTTCGTGCTGCGTGTATGTACGTACTAAACTGCGTACGCGGCTTGAGCTTTTTCCTTTTCTTTTTTTAATAAAAAGTTATTTTCTAGCTTAACATAAACTAGGTTGCTTTCATATATGTTTTTGAAAAGATCTTATAAAAGCAAGTTCATCTCACAAATTCACTTTGTCTAATAGAGGATGCAATATTATTTAGATTACTGTTACATCATTGTATTAATAATCACCATGCTTTCAGTGAAACACTGATCTTCGTCATTTTAATTTGAATTTTTTTTATAATTATCTAATGATGACTTAAAGCTGAAGTTCTTCTTCCTTCTAATAAAGATAAACGCGCTTTATTTATCAAATATCATCAACTCGTTCGGCTATTGTCCTTGAAAACAAGACTAAATTTTATACACATCATCCGTGGAACTGAAACCGTCGATTTGCCCAACAGCTACTTTTCAAAAGGCAGTATAGTATAGCAAGGTACGCGAAGCTGATACGATAAAAGTTCTAGGTCATTTCTCGCTGCGAGCGCGCGCGAGTTTTCTCGTAGGCGTTTTATTTTACCGACGTTATTTTTGGGAGTCGATCGTGTGTGTGTGCGTGCGTGGGTGTGCGTGTAACCCCGCTGCCGCTCACTACCAAATTGGCTTTTGTAAAAAAGAAAAGACAATGAGAAAAAATCGTGCTCGGTTTCGTTTCGATTGGCCGCGTGCACCTACACAAACACGGATGCGCGCATTATGCACGTGTTTTTGCTTTTTATTTCTACCTTTTCATAATCCTCGCACAAACACGTAACTCACGTTCATTTCTTCATCACGGTATTTTTTACACGTCGAAAATACATGTGTACGATATGGGCTTTGGCTGAAAATAAAAAAAAAGAAAAGTGAAATCGTGTCAATTTATTTCTGCTCGACACGCACTGTATTAATAAGATCGGTGTATTTTTGAATCACGCCCGTGAGCGCGAAATAATATCCGTCGTTGACCCCCGCCCCCCTCCCATCATCCACCCTGTTTCCGTCGGAACGGTAAACACATCGGAAGAAAAATGTAGGGAAAAGAATGTTTTGTAACTGGTGCGTAGGAATAAGGCACTGGCAATAATCTTACGAAGGTCCTTAAATCATTCTATTTATGCGTATGGTGAGAAGAGAACATAAGTGAGCTCGCGCGATGGTCGTTCTTGCCTTGGCGCAGTTACACGCGGCGAAGACGTTGTCGTTGGTGGGCGCCTCTTTTCTTGGCGCCACCTTTTATTTTAAAATGCGCTTCTTTATAGCAAAGCGCTGTCAGAGAAAAGCGCACGCGCGCGCAGCAGCAGCAACGTCCTTCGCCAAGCAGCGAGTCTTAGAATCCATTCGTCGTTGCGGAAAAAAAAAAAAAAAAAAAAAAAAACATACAGCTCGTTAGGCGCGTATTGTGTTGCACCTCGCGCTAATTACGCGTTTCTTGCGGCTTTATCGCTCCAGCGCGACTTTTCCAAAATACGGCCGCGCTCGTTTGATCCCCAAGAGCTTTCTCTCTCCGCGCGTAAGCGCCTGCAGCGGGTGCATTGAGAAAGTGGCCCGGACAACGCAACTCGGTCTTTAGAGGCGCGATAAGGGCGTCGCGATAGCAATTGAGAAAGCATTTCGAGTGAATCGGTCTTTAGCGCGCTAGCCGTTGCCGTCGCTAATCGATGCGACGAAACGACATTTAGAAATCGTTATCCGCTCTCGCTGGAGAGGTCGAAAGCTGCTTCAGCTTCGGCAGTCGTTATCCGATACCTCTGCCTCTTCGCTCCGCGCTTGCCTCGCCACGGGTAATTAGTTATCTCTTCATTTACGACGCAACGCTTGCATTAGCACCGCGAGCACTGGCGATCGTACTCTCGTTTTCCGAATGTTATTTGGAGCGCGCTCGCGGCAACGCCGTAGTTTCGCAAAAGTCACTACGCGTGACGCCGCGAGCGTGAGGTTCGGCAACACCACGCGTATGCTCTCGCGATCGATGAAAAACAAAAACAAAAAAAAAAAAATAAGAAAAGCTAATAAAACAAAACGACGCGCAACGCCATCGAAGATGAGCTGTGCAGTAGTAAGCCTATAAACAAGACACGACTCGCGTTCGGAAGGAAGCAACCGCGCAACGCGCGCGGAAACCGTACGTGCATATAAGCAGTGGGTTCGCAGCGGAGTGCTGGAATGCCGCTATAGTTGTTCGACCGACGAGCAGAGAGAGCGAGAGAGAGAGAGAGAGAGAGCGGAAGAGAGAGATGTCTATTTTGCGCTACTGCTTGTCTGCGGCGCCTTAGTGTCCCGCGAGCGTAAAAATATCGTAAGACTCTCTCTCTCTCTCTCTCTCACGCTCTTTTTCACCGGGAGAAATGGTCGTAGTATATAAATACATTTATTTATCTCTCGAGATTGGTTTCGCCTATTGTAATCCGAATAAAAGCGTCGGCGATGTTTTTTTTCCGCAGGGAGACCAATCTCGAGCGAGCGAGCGAGAGAGAGAGAGAGAGAGAGAGAGAGAGAGAGAGAGAGAGAGAGAGAGAGAGAGAGAGAGAGAGAGAGAGAGAGAGCTGCGTTAAATATAAATCCAGTGCGCGCGCGCGCGCGCGCTTGTGTGTGTGTTCGGGGCAGCAACGTGCGCGCGCGTGATTCATTTTAGCTGTGTGTGAATGAAACTGATCGGTCGCCGGCGATTCGCGGAAAATAACGTCACGGGAGCGCGAGGCGAAGCGAAACGAAGCGCCGAAATATCCTCCGCGCTCGCGGCCCTCCCACAACCCCCCTCCGCCAATTACGGGCATCCCCCTTGCCTGAGCCGTCCGCTCTGCGCGTTTCACGGTTGCCCGCCAATTTGCTTTTCTCTTTTCCTTTTTGTTTTTTTTTTCGGCGTGGCATAGCGCCGCGCGACAACTTACCGCGCTGTGATTTAACCCAGATTCGCGGTTGGTAGAAGCAACGGCGCATCGACGGTCATGAATGTCAAGTATACGACAATCGCGCGGCCACGAGTTTCAAGCTCCTTTATCCTCGTCGCCCGTGGCGGTGATCGTCGAGTATTTTCGTAGTGGCGACGAGCTCACCTCGTTCCTTTTGCCTGCTGCTGCCGCCGCCGTCTGCACGCCATTGTTTTGTGTCTGTGTGCGCGGCGACGACGACGACGCCATGGACAAAAAGCCGGCGCCCTTTCGCGTTTATGATATTTTTAACGCTAGTGTCGCGGTCGCCTGATAAGCAGGCATAGACGTGCGCGCGCGCGCGCGCGAGAGAGAGAGAGAGAGAGAGAGAGAGAGGAGAGAGGACGAAGCGCGAACCAAGTTGTAGTAAGACAGCGAGTCGATTTCTTGCATTCCTACCAACTTGACTTTCATTCATGCAATTGTTCATTGAACGTTTACGCGTGTGCTCCGGAGAACGCCGAATTGCCTTCTCGCGCGCCCGGTTTTCCGTGTGATTTCTCACTTTCTCTTCCGAGCCGTTCGACGCTTGCATAATATCCAGAGCAGCGGCCTAAATTTCCATCATATCTATCGCACGAGCGTTGATCGCGTAGACGCCGAGCCACTCGACGAACGAATCTTCGTCTATAGGGGCTTGTCGCCGCGGCGCGACACGTTAAATCTAATTGTCCCATGTACGTCCAGAGATACCGATAGCGAGCATCATCGTGACAAGCGCTCGTTCGGCTGCCCGGTTACGCGTCGCTCTCTATTCTTTTATCTTTTTCTCCGTCGATCGCCAAAGAGGACGAGATAAAACCGCCTCTTATCTGTCGTTTATCCGCGCGCGCGTATGCTCGCAATCAATTTAATCGAGTTTCGCGAGCACTCACTGGGAACAGCGACTGCGCCCGCGCGCTCGGCGTGTTCCCAGCTCGAGCCGTGGAAATGAATGGATTTGCGCGGCGAGCTCGCGCGGCGTGACTCGCAAAGACAGGAGGGTGGCCGTTGATCCCCGCGACTCCTCCTCCTCCTCGGCATAAACAAAATGGAAAGAGCCGAATGTGGCTATAACGGGCGCTCGGCAATATGTTTTCATTGACCGCAGCGCCGTGCGACGCGCCCGTCGTGCTCTCGAGGCGTTTAGCGGCTCTTCGATTTTCCGATTTGCGCCAATCGGGCTGAACTTATTTATAGGCGTGCACGCGTACCCACGGCGAGCGCAGTCAATTGGGAGGATCGGATTGCCGAAAGGGCCGTCTCGCGCGCGCGCGCCACGCCGCCGTGGCGCCATTGATTGGCCTCCTTGCACACACGCCGGACGACCCCCGCGCGCACGATCGCTGCGCTACTCGTCGCCGAGCGCGTGCGACAGGGGTGCGCGCGAGCGGCGAAAATTAGCCGACGATCGCGTATATATAGAGCGCACGCGATCGCCGCCCGTGCGCCGCCTGTGCGCCGCCCGCCTGACGTCACGCGCTCGCGCGCACATTTTCGCGGCGACTATTCTCGTCTCCTACGGCCGAGCGCGACCTTAAGTGTTCTATGTACGCATTCGCGCACCGCCGGACAATGATGGATTTTCGTGAGCGAGTTATCTTTGCTTTTCGATAGCTCGCACCGACAGCCAGCTGGAAATTAGGGACCGACTAGAAGTAATTAAATGTCAATAGACTAGATACGCCACATCGTGCTTCTGACTCACGCCGCAAACTCTGTACACTTTTCGCGTCAATATTGTTATAAGGCGCGCTAGTCATGTACTATTTTACCAACATTATCTGCACCTGAACGTGCTCCAGTGTCACCGGCGTGCAATGACAGTAGCACGACAATTGTTGATTTGTAAATCCCACGAATCTTGCTTTGCAGTCACCTAACGAGGACAACGACATGGGAGGATCCACGTAAAACGGCAGCGGCAGCGAGCGTCGCAGCAGTCGCAGCCGCGGTCGAGAGCAATAAGGCGACAGCCGCCGGTACACCAGCTGCATTGGGTCCATTACCCGAAGGTTGGGAACAAGCTAGAACTGCCGAGGGTGAAATCTATTTCATTAACCATCAAACCCGCACCACATCATGGTTCGATCCACGACTCCGTGAGTAATCTATTTTCTTCTTCTTCGTTTGCTTTTATAATCGACGTTCATGTTCTATCGTTTGATTTAAATGTTTCGGAAAATTGAGTAGCACGTATTTAATAATCTTTTACTTTTTGTGTTAATACACTTTTGTGTGTATTTAATGCACGGTACTAGTTATAAACCGTCTAAAAATTAAAAAAAATGCTACTTTTTCGCATTTTACACGATATATGAATTACGATTAAGCAGGTCGCTACATAACCGTTGGGTATTTTCGTTAATAACCACAATTGCATATTTGCGTAAAATTTCAATAACGTTCATGTAAAAGTGTAGAAAACAAAAAAAAGACAAAGTCGCAAAAAGGAACCAAAAAAATTAAAATAACATATTTCGTGGATTTTTGCAGCGCAACATCTTCAAAGACAACCGACCACTGGTGCCATGTTACCGCAAAGCTGGCAAATTCAGCCGCAACCCGGGGCTGGTGCTGGTATCCAAAGCAGTTCAACACTGCAGGCATGTCAGCAAAAATTGCGCCTCCAGAACTTACAACTGGAACGTGAGCGCTTGAAGCAGCGACAGCAAGAGATCATACGACAGGTTGCTTGATCTTTTCATAATTTGCATTCTTTTCCAAGATCTTTTATTGATTCTTCATTTCATTCATAAATTATTTGACGCTAAATCTGTGGCTTTTGAAATATTGCAGCAAGAGCTAATGCTGAGACAGAGCACAACTGACGCAGCGATGGATCCCTTCTTGTCAGGTATCAACGAACAACACGCCCGACAAGAGAGTGCAGACAGTGGCTTGGGTCTTGGTTCTGCCTATTCATTGCCTCACACACCTGAGGACTTTTTGGCAAATCTCGATGATAACATGGATGGTACAAGTGGTAAGTGTCTGTTGATTTAGTTGGACACTTTCCATGTGTTTGTACAATTAGAGTTTGCTAATAAAACATTTTGATTAGAAGGAGCTCCCATGGAAACTCCGGATTTATCACTAAGTGATAATATCGACTCGACTGATGACCTTGTGCCTCTCCAGGTAGTTACGAATTCGATATTCATTGGAGTCTACGATCATAAAATTATAATTTACAATTTAACTTACATGTGCTTCTGCTATTTCAGCTTGGCGAGGATTTCAGCAATGACATTCTGGAAGATGTTCAATCTTTGATAAATCCAGTAGGTAACACCGCTAAGCCTGAGAACATTCTCACGTGGTTGTAGTGTTCTTAGTCGCTGCAGATTCGAAATTGTAGCGAATTCTAGCGAAATGGAAAAAAAAGAAGAAAAAAACCATCAATTAAGACTCTAAATCGCGATAGCAAGTCAATACTCTTAAACGGGACATAAGTGCACATGAGCTCGTCGAATTTTTTGAAGAAAGCCTGCGGAAAGAAACAATCCGTAGTCAACACATTGATTGTTCTAAACGAATATGTGCGCACAATAATCAAATTTATGTATATAACTCGTTCATTGCTGCCGATTGTGCAAGCGAAGTTGGGTGAGAAATGAAAAAAATTTCAATTCAGCAATACGCTAACGTTAAGTACATAAATTTAGGTCTACAAACAAGAGAGAAAGAAGTCAAAGTTGACACTGGCGCGAATCAATTGACGTTTCTGTCCACAAAAAATATGTACGACTTTCGCATTTGCTGTAACAATACAAATTTGATATTATTTCTGAGACCACGTGGTATCAGATCTACACGGATTTTACATGTGCGAATTGCTATTTGATTCATTATTGATTAATTTTGCATCTAATGCAAATTTAACGTAGATGAACTTTTTATTTCTTATTTGCTTTTTGCTTTCATTACCAGGATTCGATGAATACTTTTATTTCACTTTTAATTCATGATGATATAAATCGAGAGATTTTTATCTTTCATTTTAGATCTTGAAACGTTTTACATTTGAAAAGAGGACAGTGACGTCAAATACGAAGCATTTTTTTTTAGCAATAAATGAAACTTCAAGTGTAGAGTTTTAAAAACAAGCGACATGTGTTATATAAAATGGCCAATAAAAAAAGCAACGATGATACATGCGCGTATCACAGCCTTAAAAGTAATATTCATTAGTAAACGAAAGTGCCTTGACCTTGCAATCAAGTATATACATTTACGCGACCCCCGGCGACAGGGATTTGTCGTTTTTTAAAGGTAATGACCGTCCATATCAATTTGTTTATACGAAGAATTAGCAATTGTTGAAAAGCATACGTCATGTTTTTAATAATCTTTTTAATAATCGAAGATTAAGCAGTAAGAGCAAAATGGAAAAGTATATATATTTTTTTATATATATATAAAGTCTATACTTGTTACGGATTACCAGTTATTGGAACAAAGACAAAGAAAAAAAAGATGACACAGTGTTTAAATTTTTAGATTGTAAAATTTTTTCTTATCTATACAATTGCGCAGCTATATATCAACGGCAGTTATTAAGAAAATAAATTATATGTTATTCACAGAGTATCGAAATATTTTTAGCTTTAAGAATCAGTTCTCCTGGCTCCATTTCACGTAGATGTGAAACGGAGGGACAGGTCAATAAATGTACTTTTTCTTTTAAATAGGAAAACATATTGTATTAATTTTATTATATATCGACTGCTCCGATTTACTTTTACGTATTGCATATTGTCGGTAAATTTGATATTACACCTTTACATGTAATTAAGTATATGGCAGTTAAACGTACTTGCACAATTTCGAAAAAAATGGCATTTCATAAGACATTGACATTGAAATGTAAAGAATACAGAAAGTGCTTTCAATAAAATAGACTTGCCAATTTCGTGATTTCGAGCGTCGTTGATTTGCATTGTTCGATCGAATTGTTTGCAAGTATCTGATGAAACTAAACCTTGATGGTATTGTTGTAACGAAGTATAAGCGAAGGTCTTATTGCAAATAAGATATAAGACATGTTCTCTCGTTTTTTCCCGCACGGAGTGGAAAATTCGTGGAGACTGTAAGGCAAGCGATATAAAAAAAACTACAATAACATGTGCGAGTTTTAAAGTCTAATTTTTAAGAGTTTGAGTGCCGAAATCCTTGATAAAGGGATAATGTACATGTTGTCAGCTACATGACAACTGCCTTTTTTACTGTGCTTTATCGAGATAAGCGTGTGAATTTACATCGCCTACGGGCGATTCCTTTGCAATACTATATGTAAACGTAGGTTGATTTCCTGTGTTTCTTCCTGAAAGTTGTCAATTGAGTTGATCATGTTAGAATGAGTTTCAACATTGGAAAATTAGATTTCGTGCTATTATTTTTTATTTATTACACAAAAGGCATTGTGGCTTCTAGATAGATCGATTTTTTGTTACATGTTTAATGCTTTTTATGCGAAAATTATTACTGCCCAGTCTCAACTCTTTATAACTTTCAGGAACTTCTTATCTTTACAGACTCGTATTATGTATGATTTAAACTTTTCTTTTTTCTTTCTTAGATGATACTTTTTGAATGTAATATCCTTTTACCTAGCGTTTAAGCTGAATACTTAGCTTTCGTCGAGGAAAACATTGTATTTTCTTTTTTTTTCGTCCAGTCAGTAATGGCGGTGATTTATTATTTGTGAATCAATTTTTGTCAAGGTTTTCTCGTCTCGCGAAATCAAACTAATTTTTGTATTTATTTTGTAAAAAGGTATACAAAAATACGTACGGTTTGAAATCATCGACGTATTCGTAACGATAATACCTTTGAAAAAATCGATATGCAATTTTCATATTATCGCGGGATGACAAAAGCACAATTGATTCTTTTTTATTTCTTTTTTTAAGTATCAGTATTTAATTATGTTCATCGGCAATTTGTGGCGTACATTTTTATATCGGTAACATGTGCCTTAGCAATAAATGTAACAATAAATATATTGTTTACTTACTTATAATTATTGTATTTCTATTCAAACCATATTTACCGTAAAGTCAAATTTTATTATTTAATCATAGTTACATAGATTTTATCTGCAGATGCTTCTAAATTATCATTATAGTGGAAGAAAATCTATATTCCAAAGATAAATCTTGAGTACAATTATAATCAATAAACTTTATTTTTCTTGAAAAAATGTCTTCTGCGATAATATTCACGACGCCAAATTACCTATAACAAAAAATAGTGTTGATGGAAAACTTGATTATTGAAGAAATGATTATGAAATGCAATTAAAAGTTATAATTTAATATGATAAATTATTATTTGTTAATTATTATGTAATCGAATGTAATTATTAATCAAAACTGTAGTAATTACTCTATCATTTAGAACGTCGAGTGGACTTTGGTACATGTTTTTTCAACTCTTCAAAAATCAGTCCATTTTCTACATTTTTTGAAGTTCTACGCCTATCAAATAAAAGATTTTACTCGAGTTTCATAAACATTGGTTGTTCTGTTCTTAAACAAAGTTATAAGATTGATGCGAGAGCAATAATTGTTCGTAATTTCGCTTGTCGTGGGCAGTTGCAATCTCAAACGGAACGGCAGATCGAGAAAAGGTTGCACGAGTGCGAGCTAGCCCGCGCTAGGTTGGTAAGGAAGAAGCGTTTCATTCCGGTCTTGCCAGCTGCGGACTCGTCAGTGAGGCTCGACGGCCGGTAACACTTGTCTCATATAACTATTTTTGCCGATCGAAGCACAAAGCAGAAACAGCATGTTACCGATCGAGCCGCGGTCGGGATGTAAATACTTTCGTCAGATACGAAGGACATCGTCAATATCGATGGACATTCCTGTTTTATCTGCCAAGATATTCATATAATTACTCCGCCCGAACATTAATTGGCGACGCGCAAAGTTCAAAATCCGAATTATTTTCGATGATTGAGCATCGATGACGCCAAATGAGATTAGGTTAAAAGATTCATTTTTGCAAACTGTGCTCCTGTAACCTACCGAGGAAAACCTATTCTAGCACAAAAAGAATTATTTTCCCGAACAAACTAAACGGAATTAGCTCGTATGCGATTTGTACTATCATAAAATAACTATCTTTTTTATCTCTTATCTCTCGGGAAAATAGAAAAAGTGAAAACCCAATTAATAATAGTCGTAAGTATATGGAATCTTTAATGTGTTCCAAATTTGAATCTCTTTAGCAAAAATTTTTACGACACTTGAAATTCAAACGTGGCCAACAAATTAACATATCACAATTATAATAAGAAGTATAACATATTTAAAATCTTATATTCTCAAAAAAGAAATTTAAAGTTGGAACAAATTTCGGAAAATTTCGAACTTACGACTATTGTTAATTATTTCGATTATTTGTCCAGAAATTTGACAAAATCCCTCTTGGCTCTGGATACATAAGTGCGTATACGAGCATAAACAAGCGTACGCATGCGTCGCGTGCAGAAAAGTTACTAGAAAATGTAGTACAGCCAATTGTCGAATCCGGATGAATAAAAATAGTTAGAGCAAACGATTACACCACACATAATCATAGCCTGAACTTGTGTGTGATTATTCATGGTCTCAAGTATTCTCTTCTTTGAACAGTGACTAACTTCAAACAGAGCCTTTTTCCCCACAAAATCAGCGCTGCACAAAATTGACATCGTAGGTGGGCATGAAGAATGCAAGTCGAGAAGAAATATTTTTGCATCATATTTGTACCTAGCTGCAACTCGACACCGTACCAGTTTTTTTAAAGATTCCACGATATCCAACCCACGCCAAGTGCACCTACACGCAAATAGGTATAAGAGAAAATTAAACCTGAATGAATCTCAGGCTTTGATTCGACATTATGGGTAAGTGAGGGAATAGGGATCCAGGATGTCATAGGAACGACTTTCTGTTTTATACGAAGGCAAGTATCTTGAGTTTCGATGATTTTTACCAACGGTCTGATTCTAATGCTCAGAATTTCATGAAATTTTCACTAACTGAAGCTTGTGGAATTATGAAGCGAGTTCGATGTTTAATGTTATAACTTTTTCCGGATAAATAAAAATATATACTGATTTTCGGCAAAGATTATAAAAAAGTTGTCCACATAAGGAATTTTGCCAAATTGGTTTGGATTCAATATATCGACAATTCTCGTCATACGAGCGAGGCAACGCAACAATCAATTTTTTAATACACGGGAGCTCCAGTTGAGAACCTCGGAAATAGGGGAAATTGAGACTCGACTGTGAGGTCAGTAGCAGATAGTCCCTCTCTTCCCTTTTCTGATGGCTTGGTTTACAAGTAGTCATCGAACTCCCTACTTAGAATTCTTTAGCCCTACTTAGAATTTTCGAATTCGCTCTCCACAGCTCCTTTGCTATTTTCTTTCGAATTTTCAATCTGCGCTTTACGTCCTTTCCAAATTTTTGAACACTATAGGCTTGTAGGATCTACTCTTTTAGAAGTATCTATACTCGATGCTAGCGAAAGCATTAGTGGTTCATATTCGCCAGAGGCCTGTTTTTTCTTAAAAGCAAAAATTTTCTTAATGCGAAAAATGTTGAAAGCAAATAAAAAATACCTGGAATACTAAAACTGGCAAATAATTATTGAATATAGCCTGGAGTTATTAATAAACAGAGTAAAATTCATCGAGAATGAAGGTATGTACTTTCCTTCGTATAAAACAGAAAGTCGTTCCTATTGCCTCCTGTAACCCTATTCCCTCAGTTATCCATAAGGTCGAATCAAAGAAGCAAGCTACCAAGACATAGCGCCAAACCCAGTGACGGAACACTTTCAGAGTAATAACAACGCTTTTATGAGTCTATAATTGATTGACACTCAACAATTACATTCAACAATAGTTATTACTCTGAATGAGTTCAAGACCGCACCATGAGGTCTGGCGTTACTGTCTTGATCTGCCAGTCTTGTTTGCTACTAGGCCAGTCAATATTATATGTATTGAGGAAATAATGACTCATCAGATAATATGGACCACCTTCTGTTTTATATAAAGGTGAGTACCCTGGGTCTCGTACATTTTTTATTGTTTTAAGAAACCACATTTCATAAGTTTTTAGCTATCGTCTGCGATCCTGCTATTTTTTAAGTCATATATTGCTTTCCTGTACTTTTTTAAGTACAAAAAGTTAGATGCTTCTAGAAGAGCATGTACCGTACAAACCTATGGTGTTTAAAAATTTGGAAAGGACGTGAAACGCAGATCAAAAACTCTCGACAAAAAATTTTTCTATGGAGAGCGAATTCGAAAATGCTCAGTAAGGCGAAAGAGGGAGTTCATTGATTACCTGCAAACCAATCTTTACAAAAGAAGGAAGAGGGACTATCTGCTATTGACAGCATTCATGTTCGTACGGGGCATGAATAAAATCCCAATTAATATATATTGCTTTTCTATATTTTTTTCATGTTGTTTTATACTCCCAAATTTTTCAACTGGGGTAGTTGTGTACATTAAAATGTAAATAGGGTGAAAGAGAAAGTTAGTTGACTACCTGCAAACCGACTCTTTTAAAAGGAAGTAGAAAGAATATGACAGCACTTTGTTGTACAAGGCAGGCGTCGAGTCTCAAGCAACTTGTTAATCGTTAACTATTAGTTTATGCTAAATGGAAATGTGTTATTCATTAGACGCATATTGACTATTATGCATTTTGTGTATAATAGTCTGTGTAATTTATCGAAATTCTATAAAAGTTAACGAGGTTAAGCACAAAATCCACATTTTCTTCTCAATTAGGTCCGAAATTTTACTTAATTTCGGCAAAAGAGAGAATTCGATGACTACCTGGAAACCAAGCCATAAAAAGAGGGAGAGAGGGACTATCTGCTACTGATCTCGCAGTCGTACGGAGTGTGCTTCTAGTCTCGATTCCTCCTATTTTCAAGGTTCTCAACTAGGACTCCCGCGTATTGGAAAAGCGCTGGTTGTATTTGCCTCATTCGTATGCAAAGTGAGTTGACAATACATATATTGAAACCAATCTAATTTGGAAATATTCCTTCTATGGTCAACTTTTTTTATAATCTTTACCAGAAATCAATATGCTGCACTTTTGTTTGTCCGTAGAAAACTATGAGCTGAAATTGACAAAATGCGTAACGTCGAACGCCAAAACTGTGTTACGAATTTTCAAAAATTCTATACTTATTGATGCTACATTGTTTATAAATATCCCAAGAATGACTGTATCAATTATGAAATTCTAATATTTTTTTAAAAAAATATCTAGGATTAATTTAACGAATTAGCGTTGCACCACGGCACCGATTTTTATTAACATTTTCGTTAACAACGCTTGAATTATGTATCTAATTATTATTTTTAACGCGGTACTCACTTCATAATTCCACAAGCTTAGGTTTGTCAAAGTTTTCTGAACTTCTGGCCGTTGGATCTATCTTATTAGTTGAAAGTAAGGAAATATTATTCCAAATGTATTTTCCCATAAGAAACGAAATATTCTCGTTTATGTAAAAATAAGATAGATCCAACGGTTAGAATTTCATGAGACTTCGAAAAAACGAAGCTCGTGGAATTATGAAGTGAGTACCGTATTAAAAATTATAATTAGATACGTGATTGAAGCGTCGTTAACGAAAATATTATAAAAAATCCTTGCCGTGGCACAGCGCCAATTCATTTTTCTAATCAATATTAGAACTTCAAAATTGATATATACATTCATCGGCTGTTTATAATCAATGTAGCATCAATATATATTGGATTTTTGAAAATTCGTAACAGTTTTGTCGTTTGAAGTTACGTATTTCAAAAATGTTGAGGCTATAATTTTTTGCGGACAAAGAAAAATATATACTGATTTCCGGCAAAGACTATTAGAAAGTTGATCATCTAAGGAATGTTTCCGAATTTTTCCATTTTATTATATCAACAATACACTTGATAAGAGCGAGACAAATATATTAACGGTGCCCCGATTGAGAACCTTCGAAGTAGGGAACTCTCTAAGTAAAAACAGGCCCCTGGCAAATATAGAAAATTAATGATTCCGTTAATATAAACGAATGTAGACGCTTCTGAAAGAGTTGATCCTACCAGCCCATAATGTTTAATAATTTCGAGAGGATGTGAAGTTCAGATTGCATATTCTCGGCAGGAAATTTTCCGCGGAGACCGAATTCGAAAATGCTAAGAAGAGCGAAAGAGAGTTCGTTGACTATCTGCTACTGCCAGCACGTGGTCATACGGGGCACGCGCCGAGTACCAAGCAACTTTTGGATTTTTAGATATTAACTCCCTGTTTAAATCTAATTAGCATTTTCTAATTTGTTCTTCACACAAAATTTTCTGCCAACAGTTTTCAATTTGCGTTTCACATCCTCTCGAAATTTTTAAACGCTCTGGGCTTGTAAAGTCTACTCTTCTAGGAGCATATATATTCCTGGATATTAACGAAAGCATTAGTGGTCCACATTCACCAGAGATCTGTTTTTACTTTAAAAAGTATAGGAACATTATTACATTCATATAAAACAGAAAGTTGTCCATATTACCTCCTGAATCCTTATTCTCTCACTTACCCATAATGTCGAGTCAGAGCGCAAAAGTAAGCGCTTCGTACACAACGACATGGCGCTAAATCGTGTGGCGAGGTTTTTTTTTGAGTATTAACAATGTTTTAATGAGTTTATAATTATTCCACACTCAATAAATTTCGTCAAACTACACAGCTGCCGCATTCAGTTTGAAATTGGTCGTTTCAGCTAGCTATGCCGGGAAACCCTAAGTAGGTCAGAGTTTGGGCCTTTTTTTTGCTGACCACCGATGAACCACTTTCATTGTAACTTGGGGCCTCATGAATTTTTGCACAAACCCAATGCTTGACTGTTTTAAACAATTTTCATTACAGTACATACTAATGCATTATTTAATATGCAACGGCAAAGAGAGTTTTTCCTGTATATATTTCCTTTGAGTGTTAAATAACATGATTCCTTTAGTTTACTTTTTCATAATTTTATTAACAAATGATTTGTTTTTTTACATTCGAAGAAAAAACTGTTCGATTCTAGAATTCATTTGGATCGAGTAGCTACCACAATTTCTACGGTCACACCAAAAGTTCTACCGGGCTTATACCTTCATTGCGGCTTCCCGCAGTGCGAGCATTTTTGAAAATAGTAGTTCACAACTTTCGCTCCAATAAATAATACGATTATCCGCTGTCCCAGGATTTATTTGTTTATGGCGAGAATAAGAAAGAAAGATAGAGGGTACTTTTGAAATAGAGACATAGAAAGTTAGTCAACATTTTCCGCAAAACTCTTGCTTATTCGAGCGTACAAGATTTAAGAGGGACAGGCCGTCGTCTTCCAGGGAAAATGAAACAAAAGCTGTGCGCGTGCCTTCAATAAGCCTCGTTGACTTCTGGCCGCTTCAGTGCTGCTCTTTATCACAAAATTCGGCCGTTCCTTAGAAGATGAAGCATATAAATTATCCAAACGGCCGGCTCTTTAAAAGGATTGCTTTGTTGAAAAGGTCACCATTATTTTTACTCGGTGAATTTTTTTTCGATGTTCCAATTACTCTGACGTATTGTTAATGCACGGGGGCCAGTGCACTGCTTATTATATTTGTCAAACTTTGAAAGTGCTTTATTTTCTGACCTAAAAACAAAACGCTCACCTTCAAATTTAATGGATGCTTCGCATCGGTTTTCTCATCTAAGAACAATTTTTCATTTTCTAAGCGAGACACTGTATTTTCGAACGTTTCTCTAAAATATGCCTGGTGAGCTTGGCATCGATATTTTTTTCAACTTGACAATTTGAATAACATTTGACAATGTTTCATTACTCACTTACGAGTAATGCGACGAAAACTTGAGCATAGCAACTGGCTCAGAAGAAATCAGCTTAGATCTGTTGCTAATTGGAAAGATTTCTATCGACGGCTACAATACTGAAGAGAATCGGAAAATCCGCCAACAATAATAACATTTTCACCCGCCGACAACCAACATTTTCAGGTGTCGATTTTCCCTTTTAAAGATATATGTCTGGTTTTTCATTGACACTTTCCCAGTTTACCAGTAAAAACATTTGATTGACGTTCGCAAATTTCGGGAGTCTCAGATATGGTACATTTATAACGATTCCAATGAATCAAGCTCGTCCGTTGTCATCGAGCAGCGGTAATATTGAGTCAGCGCTTTGCAAAAATTATCAAAACCACATACAGACCAGGCTAATTTAATTTCCAACTATCTTTCCACGGCTATTGCCACGGAATTGCCACAGCTGCACCTTCATCGAAATCATTTTATGACGCTGTTATAATAATGAAGCTTCTAGATATGATTTTGCAAATGATACCAGCGTTTTCCTCTTCTACTATTTTTCAAAAAAAAGCATTGACAAATTAACTAGTAGTGAAAAACATATAAATGTAAGATTCAATATTAAGAATTCTTTATCAAAACGAATATCTGAAAAATTATGCTCGTTTTTATTGATTCAACCCCTTTGAAAGGATAAAAAGGAACTTAGCGCCCGCCCTGGGGGTTGGATTACGCGTGCGCGTGTGGTAAAACGTGAGGGATATAAAACATTGGTGTTCAATCAACCTGTTGAGAAAAGGGGAAGACAGCTCGATTTTTTAGGTTTGTCCGAGGGACCATTCACGTGAAGGGGAGTTTTTTCTGTTGGCGCCATATCATATTCGTTCCGATTGGTTCAGCTCATTCTAGTCGCATTTTTTTCTAATCGACCAAAAAAAAAAATGTTTTCCCCTTGTATGCTCGCACAGGTGGCGAGCATAGAGCAGGTTCTTCTGTTTAGTACAACAGAATTACGAATAGAGATGAATATGCGAGCATAATCCATTTTATTTTTGAAATCGCTCACAATATTATGGTAATTAATCAATTTCCTCGTGCATTTTGCATAATAAATGCTCAAAGTAAAAAAATGTAAGATCTGGCTTTTTTTCTGCACATTTCTTTATTTTACTTATAAACTATCACCCTAACGATCATTATGGTTATAATCAAAGTTGTAGAGCGTTGCATTTGTGATACGATACCGCACTTCAAAATTGTACTGCCGCAGTGGCAGAAAAAAAAATTATTTTTCAAAACAGCATTTTACGCACTGGAATTGTTGATATAACATTAAGAGATATGATAGATGTATTATTTCTAAAAACTATGATCTTTAGTAGTAATAATAATATAGTAATAATAATAGTAATAATAATCTCTTTTAGTTACTGAGCTATTGCATTTGTTCATTGAGATGCTACGATTATCTTCCAACGATGTACAAGTTAGAAAATACTTTGATTGCGACGATTTTTTAACGTACGTTATGAGATTTCAACTATTATATGTCGTGATTTGGTCAGTACTTTTTTAATATTAACCGAGAAAATTGATTTTTTTGAAAAAATTTTCCAATTTTGACTTGCCTAAAACATGTAATATTTTTAGAAGTTTTCATTATAATTGAAATATGAAAAAGCGCGCGTATTGCTAGAGAAGAAGAACCTTATGATGCTTCAACTTTAAATTTTAATTATTTGATTCAGAGTTATCGGATCCCAAAGTCGGTGAGCTGTACTAAGTAATCGAGCAGCTTCTTCACAAAGAGAAAAGTGCCGTTCTATACCTAATTTCTTTCATATACTTTAACAAATTATACATTGCACTAATAATCGTTATACTATTAGTTAACAAAGAAGATCCAACGCACGCGAAATCAACTCTTTGGCGTCAGAGTTGCAATGGACGATTCAAAATCGTCGGGTTCTTTATATCGACTTATCTCAACTTCTAATTAACCAAGTTTGACGTTTTTTGAAAAATTCATATAGAAATTCTCTATAGCTTCAAATATTAAATTATTTGTATTATATATTAGTTAATGAGATGCTGCAGCACTTTAATTAAAAAAAATATTGAATTTGTTTAATTAAAAACGGAGATAAGTCGATATAAAGAACACGTAACGATTTTGAACTCGCGAAATCAAATTTTCGTCGTATTGCGCTGAGCTATCCCCTCACCATTGCGACTCTGGAGAGCTGATTTCGCGTACTTTGTCAACTAATAGTACAATATTTATCAGTGTAATGTATGTGTTGTTAAAGTACGTGGAATGAAGTTGATCAAAGGTATAGAACGGTACTTTTCTTTTTGTTAAGAAGCTGCTTGATTGTTTAATACAACTTGAATACTTTTAGATTCAATAACTCTAAATCAAAGTACGTACTTTCCACACGCTCAGTCAAAAACTTGCATTCAAAAACGAGCTTTCTCGATTTGCTTAGGCATAAACGCCACGCGAGACAAGAATCTACTTTTCCGCGCTTGTATCGTAATATACTATTTCAATACGACGTGTAGAAAGTGCGATTTTCAACACACGTTTTCTGCCGAGCATGCGGGAAAGTCGCACTTTGCGCACAGAGTAAAGTACTGTACGACACATATTCGGGAAAGAGTTCCTCGTCGTCGACAAGAAACTACTTTTCCGCACTTGTATCGTGATGTACTAATTCCTGACTTGTCGTTGCAAAAAAATCGTAGCATCTCAATTTACAAAATGCAATAGCTTAATAACTCAAATAGATATCAATTTGATTTTCTTTCGTTCGATTGTTAAAAGTTTGTAGTTCTCATAAATGATATATCTATCATGTCTCTTAAATTTATATGGTAGCCATTCAGAGTGCTGAACTAGTTGCTTTCTCTTACAATATGGCAGTCGGAATCTTTAGCGTTCTTCATTCCTCGAGGCTGTGTACCTTTACTTTTTGTCGTCGTATGCGTCTAGGGGAGCCTTCCTAATTGTCACAAGTGAACTGGCAATTTAGCTCGTTTGGATCATAATGCGATCAAATATTACTTATCATTGATTAGGTATGAAGAATAATCCGCATAAGCAATGGATCTCATTGAAACATTGTTCGCCTGAACACAGCAGAAAAACAAAAACAAAAAAAAACAGTCTACATCTTCTAATTCCGTTCTAAACGAAAAGAGCATGACAGGTCTTATCTCGAAAATGCGAGGCGGAAAAAACACAAATAATCTAATCCCCGTTTCTCGTCACCGTCGTTGAAGCACTTAGGCTCATCTATTTTCATAATTTTTTCTTCGCGCCCGTATCTCTAAAAGATCAGTGAGATTAGCGAAATCTAAACATTTTCCGTGAGACAATAATCGTAAGAAACAAAGGATTGTGGAGAAAATGAAAGAATCTCGACGGAGACAGAAGCTCAGGCAGACGAGTAACGTGAAACTTTCGAAAAAATTATGAAAGTCGTTAATGATAATTTGATGTTTTTTGAAGTCGGCACGTCGATCAGCACGACATTAAACAAAACCACTACGTACACCCCATGGTCCTGTCGCGACAGCATTTATTGCACAAAAACCGTAAGGAGCCTTACGACGTCGCTGTAATTTTAGAATAATGCGTAGCTATCTCAAATCACTAATACAGTCGTCGTGCAAACTTTCCGTACAGACACTTGAGCATTTTATTATTCATAATATTCAGTCTGGATGTCTGCACGGAATGAAAGAAGCTTGGACAAACAAGCCATTGTTGTATGCAAGTTGTAAGTAAGTCTTACTGCAATTTGTCGTTATTTTTCATATCGTTCTTTTTACATAGCTTTCGTGCAGTTTATCTATATCTGTAAGGATTTATTGCGCTTTAATATTTAAAGACATTAATTTGGCCGACTTCAAACAAGAAAGAGGTTTTTTTACATCTCTGAGATGGTTTTAACAATTACGACATGAACTCGCTTGAACAGTATACTGGCCAGTTGGCGCTATTTCAATACTACCTTCTGCAAAAACATCAAGTTCAACTTGTCCTTTTTTTTGTAAAGATGTGTGGACCTGTATACATTTTGTTTCTAGTTGTTGATATTATGTATTTCCCACGTTTCTGATACATAAACATCCATCTAAATTAATATTTTTACGCTTAAAGTAGCTTTTTTTTCGAAATTCAGTTACACTGTTAGGGCAACAATAAACATGTTAATATTTTACGGATAATTTTTCGTTCGTTTTTAATGGGCCCCTAGTTGACACGACACTGCGCAAGGAAACTATCTTAATATTATTTGTTAGGTAGTAAAACACAATTTTTACAACAATATTAGGCAAGTAAAGAAAGAAAAAAAAATGGGAAAATAGCAATAAAAGCGAGACACGCAGGAGCGTCTAAGTAAAGCCTGCGGGCCGCCAAAAATGGCCTATCTTTATCTGTGGAAATAAAGAGGCTTAAGGAGAAATACGCTCATATCCTAGAGAGAGAGAGAGAGCAAAGACGGTGCACGTACACGCGGCCATGCCTGTCGTTTTCTCGCTCTCTGCGTCTATGGCTCAAGTGCGCGCAGATTTGTGATTCGTCGAAGGGGTGGTAGTGAGCGGCATTGGTCGGTCGCTTGGGGAGCGGCATAATGCGAAATGCGAGGGTGTATAAGCTCCCCCAGCTGCACGATTTTTACCGAAAAACTCTCTCTCTCTCTCTGTCCTAAAAATATATAGATATATCGACGCGATCCCAGCGCACATGTATGCGTATAGCCTCCCCTTCGAGAGAGAGAGAGAGAGAGAGAGAGAGAGAGAGAGAGAGAGTGAGAGAACTGCAGAGCACTACTTACTGGAGATGGTGGTCCACCCCCTCGACCCCTCTTTTCAGCTCATTTTTCGCTCAAACATAGAAATCGAAATTTTCTTTTCTTTTCTAGCTTTCGTTTTCTCTCCCCGATCTGTGTGTGCACACACGAGGGCAGCTCGTTTTAACGATCGCTGTTCTCGCTCTCCTCCCGTCGCTACTTTTTATTGATAAATTGTCAGATGCTAGAGCAATAATTTATTTCGTTAATGGGCTTCTCGAAAGTCCGTCATTGGCCGCAAAGCGCAGAGAGTTACGAAGGCGAGTTCGACGAGAGCGTTGAAAAATCCGCGGACGCGCGCGCACGAAGCTACGTGTTTTCCGTATTCCCTTCGCCCAGGAGGCACGTCCCCCGAATCGTTCGCTCTCGATCGTTCCCAAGCGAGCTGCGGAGCGGCACGTCAATTAGGACGTTTTCATACACAAATCGAGCTAATCAATATCGTTCGCACGCGCACTCGGCTGTACATTTCCCTGGGCGCGTCGCTCGCGAGCGACCAGCCTCGTCGAGACGCTTCTCGATGGATTTCATCGAACGTAAACGAGAACCCGGGGACGCGCGCGCGTATACCTTCCGAATGCGTGCGTAGATTTATGACAGCTCGAGCGATGATTAATAAGCGAGAGCTCGCGCAGAAGAGGCAGGGGAAAAAAGCCGACGACGAGAGAGACCATTCTTTCGCTTTGATAAAGCGAGCGTTATTTATCGGTAATAGCCGGCCGATTGCGTTGGGCCGTTGGCCGTATTCCACCTGAGGCGAGAGCCGTGCATAGTTTGCATTTTTTGCGCCCTCGACCCCGGACGCGCAACGCGCCGCGATGTCCGCTCGTAACTCAAGCGCTTTTTCAGCTCGCGCCGCATCGGAAGACAGCCATCGACGAGGCAGTATACGGAAAAAGAGCTTCGACCGTCCGTCCTCGCTCTCTTTTTCTTTTTACGCTGTTTGTTTGTTCGTTTGTTTTTTTCTCTCTTTTTTTTCACAGACTCAACCCTTTAGGCAGATTTTCTCTCGACCGGCAGGGCAGACTCGACAAATAAGTTACGAAAGCTTTATTACCAAGAATAAACAAATGCAGCTGGGCGAGTTTTGGAAAGTAAAAGATTCCTCTGTATTTTTTGCTGAGCTGCATTTTTTCGGGTGGCGATAAATAAAACATACTAAAACATAGCGCGCCAGGGCCATGGTCATTGCCATTTATTACTTAACTGCTACTGAGCGTCATCGTCCACCAGCCTACATAACGAACTTCGTGACTAATCTCGTCATCAAAGAGGATGCAAAGCCATTAGTCTGCTCGCCGAGCGTGTTGTTAATTTTTACAATCTTCGGAGAGAGGAGCCAAAAAATACTCGTTTACTAAGCAATCAGTGATCGTCCTAAGTGATCAAGGCTTCGCTCCTCGTGAAGGAAAACCCGCGTGCACAATGGGCATGTGACTGCGTCAGCCAGTACATACCTCTGTTCGCGTCACGTGCCACGCCGTAAAACCCAAGCGACGTCGGTGAGTGACAACGAATAACCAGCCGCGAGACGGCTGGTGAAATCTGTCGCGCCGGGGAAAGCCAGTCCATGTGGTCGCTGCCTGCATATACTTTCCGGTCAATAGACTTTTACAAGCACCCGAGGATCATCCGAGGATCGTCATAATTTTATTTTTCTACACTTTCATCGGCACGATTTGAAGTGTTCGCCCGCCCGAACTTCTTTCGCTTGGATGCAGATTGTTTCACTTTCTCCTCAACCCTTTGCTCTCCGTGATTTTTTCCCTCGCGAAAGATTTTTCTAAACTCACTAATCCCTCGAGGACACGGCCTTGAAGATGAAAATTGTCAAACAAGGAGGACCCCAAGTGGTTTGACGGCTGTGACACGGAACGGGGATTAGCATATTTCAGTTTTTTCCTACTTCGCTTTCTAAGGATCTACAGTTTTACGAGATAAGACGTATTTCATGCGTTTTTCGTTTACTATGGAATTAGAAGATGAAGACTGTTTTTTTTTCTTTTTTTGTTTTTTTGCTATGCACAGACGAGCGACGCTTCAATGACATTCATCGTTTATGCATGTCATCGAATGCAAGTAACATTTTATCGAGCGATGATCCAAACGAGTTAACAAACCAATTCACTTGTCGCAACGATTAGGAAGGCTCCCCTCGACGCACACGACGGCAAAAAGAAAACGTTCGCAGCCTCGATGAATGAAGAACGCTAAGGAATCCGACTCTCGTGTGGCAAAAAAAAAGTAACCGAAGAACCTGTTCGATGCTCGTCACCTGCAGGCGCGTACAAGGGGAGAACGAATTTTTTTTTTTGGTCGATTAGAAAAAACGCGACTAGAGTAAGCTGAGCCAATCGGGGCGAGCGATATGGCGCTAACGAAAAAAAACTCCCCTTCGCGCCATCGTGCAACGCGTGTCTCGGATAAACCTAAAAAACCGAGCGTGCTCCCCCCTTTTCCAACAGGTTGATTCCAGACCATTGTTATACAGCTCGAGTGTGTTTTACCAAGCGCGCACGCGTAATCCAACCCCCAGGGCGGGCGCTAAGCTCCTTTTTTTCCTTTTGAAAAGGGGTTGAAAAAGGCGTCGCCGCGATGACGAGTCTATTGCGCTATTTTCGAGAGACTCCCATGCCGGCAAAGAAATGGGTTTCTCTTTACACTTGTTAATTGACTGCTGACACACGTGTCATTTTTCAGACTTTCGTTTTCATAAAGAATTGTACAGCGTCGATTTTACATTGGTATTTCTTCGACTAATGGTTTAAGTGTATTTGAAAGTATTTTATTAACGAAATCCTTATTATATTAACTGAATCCGAAATAGTCTTTTGGCATGGAATGGAAATTTGAAAATATTCTGCAAATAAATGACAAACACGGTTCTACTTAACGTTAAACATATGTGGCATCTCTGTCATATTAAAAACTTATACGCCTGCAATTCTCGGGTTCATGAGAACATCGATCTCTCGTACACGAACGCGTGCCCGCAACCGCCTTAAAAATGACACAATAAATCAGAATGAAAGCGTGAAAAAAGTCATCGTAAACGAGTGAAAAGCCTTGACCCCCTGCAAATGCCCCCGAAAAGTGGATTTAAAAAAAGAAAACCAAAGAAAGAGAAAAAAAGCTTATGTATACATTGGCATTCCGACTATTCATCAACGCCAGCGAAAAAAAAAATGGAAATTATGCGGATCACGTTTGGTCGTTCGATCATTCACACAGCGACGAAAGTATCATCGTATACATTCCCTGTGAAGCGGTACATACGTATATATGTATATATATATATATATATATATATATATATATATATATATATAAATTCGTACGCCCGACAGCTTGTGATGATGACGCGGCTCACGGCAGATCGATCACCTGACGCGCCGAGCGTTTTTTCTCTCCCCAAACGCGCGTGCACAGAGTTTCGCTCTCGCTCCCTTATATGCATACATCGCGCGCACTCGCATTAAAAGGCTATATTCCCCGTATGAATGCGTTTCGGCGTGGGCTCACTGATGAAAATCACACGTTAGCGCGTGTGCGTTTTGTCGTTCTTATAGCGGCCCATTGTAATTCAAACGGTCGCCTTTATACGTCAGCTTGGCGCGATTCGCGACGCGCGCTGTTGATTTATCGAGCGATTTCCGCGATTGCGCTTTTTATACGCGTGAATAGCGCTCGACTCTTTCACGTCAATCGATATCGGATTTTTCTTTGATTCTCTTTGACTTGTTATGTAAGTCTTATCCCTTAAGACGGCTTTTCACGTGAAACTAAATCTATTTTTCAGAACAGATTTGCAAATCAACAGCGTAGCGTCGAAATAGAACCTGCAAGTGTTCGTTCCTCAGTTTCCCGAAAAAAAAACAAGAAATCTGAAAAGCCCAACAAAAAAATAACAGCGCATATGGCCACACAGCGCTCTCGGTCAACAGCCAAGGCGTACAAATGACTTCGAGTTAGAGAGAGAGAGAGAGAGAGAGAGAGAGAGAGAGAGAGCGCGAGCGCGCGCGTATGTGTGTATGTGTGCGCGCGGCTGCACTTTTGGTCTGTTCTGTACAAACGCAGCAAGAGAGAGGCTGCTGCACTATGCAGATCCCTAATGGGTCTAGCGGTGCTATTGTCATCTCAAGGCGGTTTTTTTTCTGGCCTCAGCTCGTCGCGCACACGCGTGCATACGATGATCAGCAAGAAAAAAGGAGGTTTCTTTTCAGGAAAATGAGAGGTCAGCTATACGTTTCCGGTCTGGAAAAAAAGAAGAGGAGAGGCTTCTTCTTTTTTTTTTTCGCGCGCGGACGTCGCTTAAAAGACTCAAATGCTTTTCACCGCGAGTTTATACAAATTCGTCGTAATAGTTTTTAATGGCGGCTTTTTTTGTCGCTTCTTAGAATGTCGTTCTTGCATTTTTTGGTCATTCTTCCGATGATCGTGATGAACTTGCTAGAACTTTTTTTAGCGCTTGGTTCTTTTCTTTACCTGTTTGACGAGGAATTTGTTCTGATCATGGAAGGACGTGCTCACAGAATGAACGATAAGTTGGCTGCTTATGGTTGAACTTTCGAATTATTCTCTTATTTGCCAATCAATGGACGCTCAAACCAAGATTTCTGAGAACGTTACAAGCATTTTGCATATGCTCTCATTTGATAAATTATGATATTTTACAACTCTTTTAACGCTTTTTTATGTATACTAGTCTCAGTGACAAATGGTTACGAAAGGTATCATGAAAAAATTCTAAACTGATTTTTTTGCTATCAAAAAAACCTCAATCACACTTGCGCGCGATCCCCAGCAATTCATATAAAACTCTCAGGCGTTTTTTTTCACAAGTCAATTACGTCTCAATTACCCGCAGTCAATATTCCCAAGAAGCATAAGAAAAAAACGCTCGTGCGTGGAAAAAAATCTCTCGTCATAACGTAGCCAACGATCATTGGTAAGGAAAAAAAAAACAAGGCACTTGGATCACGCGTCGTACACGCGCCCTAAACGGCCACGTCAAACCGCACAGAGCAGGCCCCCTCGGAAGGTAAAAAAAAATCGAGGAGACGCCGGCGAACAAAAAACTCAGCGTCCAAAAATACCTATGCATCACGCGCATCCCCTCCGGAAAACGGAAATCAGCGTTATACGTACGCACACTTACGTATCGGGTGTCCAGGCACAAAAAAAAACGAGAGAACGAAAAAAAAGTAAAAGTAAAAGAGCGAGGGGAGAGAGCATTCGCTCGACGTTTGAAAAGTGGCCAGAATTAACGCGCTCGAGGGGTGAGCCGCTTGCCTGTATATCGCTCCGCCTTCCCGAGAGAAAGAGACGCAGAATCGAGAAAATCCGATTAGCGAAGCGCATGCTTTTTAATCCAAAGCAGATACTTTTTTTTCCTTTTTTCTTTTTATTTTCTGATTGAGTCGTTGTGTTGGATTAAGCAAGTTTTCTGGCTAACCGCAGTTTTGTTTTTTATCTTGTTTCACAGCTTGTTTCGCGTCATTCGACGGAGAGGGGGGGGGGGGCAGCTTTCACAGTGCGCTCGCGAGGGAGAAAAAACAAGACAGTTGGCACGGGCGAGATAAAGCAGGCAAGCCGAAAATTTTAATTGGGCCTTCGCGTTTTCAGGAGTCCAAAGAGCCCTCGTTCCAATCCGTATGTTGAACAAAAAAACAACGAGGGTGCGTGGGAGTGGCAAAGCCGCACACTTATTAGTGCGCGCTGGAGGAGAATCTCGTTTGCGTGATTATTGATTGATTCGGCTATTGTAATTAAACCGAAGCTTAATACGTTTCTCATGGTATAATGAGGTCGATAATTTTTCTTTCCTCTCGGAGAGTAAAGCGTTCGGCGATTACAACTATACGTATATTGACGAGCAATACCAACAAGCATTTATTCGATGTAGATGGAACACGGCAGCTTGATCTTGATTTCATTGCTATTGTCGCATGTTATATATTCAGAATAGCTGATTCGATGCTTATATATTCGGCTTGTTTCTCTCGTCCCGTCAAATCAGATTAGAGAAGTAGATTTCTCAGCACGAGAATGCGATTCGCATTACCATCGCTGGGATTTTACCAATTTGACAAATTCTATCTAGTCTACATAAACGATAGAATTACACTACGATAGTAAGCCTCAGTGGGACATCGTTAAAAGATTAAAAATGATAAGTACAGGAGGCTCAGAGAACTATACGTGTAACGTGGTTTCGTAGGGAATGTATATGGATAATTTATGTCCTTTTGCGATCTTATGCACTTTTTATCGTATGCAATAAAATCAGCGCTACTTCGGTAATAGTCACATTTTTATTGTAATTATACAATAGCTTTTCATACGCACAAAATACTAATCTCATCAAACTTTTCCCGCATCGATTGTATATATAGTGGTTAAATAATAGAAAAAAAAAACTGAAGAAAACTGACAGGCTGCTGTACTTTGTTGAGAAATGAAAAATTAATATTGACAGCAAGTCGCGCTGAGATCATATTGAAAGCGGAATATATGTGCTGTTGACGCTGATAACAACAGCCTGCTGTGATATGGCTCGCGTATAAGACTACGTTTTGAGATGAACGTACAGTTTGTAATCAAACACCGAGCCAACTTCCACTGGCAGTCGAATTTCTTTTATTTTACAAAACAGTACTTTTTTCCGATTTTCAAAGTGAAGATGAAGTTGTACGGCTGTATTTCAATCCTCATTGTCACTGTGGTCACTGCACAATTGTGCGCGAGCACCGAAGCTGAGAAATTCGCGTACAATTTATCTACCCACGCGTTGGATATTGGCAAAGGAAAGCCAGCATCAAATCTTTCCGTGACTTTGTTTAAAATGGAAAATAAGGATTGGGTTTTGATTGACCGGGGGTGCTTATTTATTCTACTGCTTTATCGTGGCTGCCTGCCAGAACACTGCATTTTACTCTCTTTTTGCAGATCAACTCAAGAAAACGGTCGCTACACAAATTTTGCCTCGAACACTAGAGAGTTTACAACGGCAACTTACAAACTAGAATTCAACACCAAACAATATTACGACAACACGAGTGAAAAAACATTGTACCCATTCATAGATATTGTTTTCAATGTCGATAATCCTAAGGAACATTATCACATTCCCATTCTGCTCACTGCTCATGGTTACACAACGTACAGAGGTTCTTAATATTGATCTCATTTTTTGAGAAACACTTGTTTCAATAAATGCTATAACCATGTTCAATTATGACGATGTGTTTGAAGCGACTTGCACGTTCAATAAATACATTACAACTGAGCAAGCTGACTAATTTACGTGTCACATTCAATTGTTGAACTTTTCAAGGAAAAGTCAAATTTTCGAAATACATCATTCGCCCATTGACGTGACTTTAATATTTTTTTACGAATTCAAAAATTCGTTACTTTTCGACTTATTCGAATCGTCGGAAATACCATCAAGCAAATGTCACTCTGGTATTAATCATTAAATTGACCAAAAAATTTTGTTACAAAATAGAAGCAATTTTTTCTACTAAAAAAATATATTTGCTGAACTAGGAAAGTTCTCGATTACTTAGTTAAAGAGCTACTCTTATTACAATATATAGTGTTGAATTGGCATTTGAATTGGTAATGAAGCGTTAAACCTTAAGTGATGTGGTTTCTTACGTCTCTCCTTCTATCAAAATTCGAAAGGAAATTCGTGCGTCTCTCTTTTGGTGAAGCAGGTGAACGTTAATTTTTAGGCCATTTTAAATTGACAAAATGCTGAATATTCAAATATTCGGAATTAGCACATCGACACCGAGTTATTTTCAAAATGCAACGTAGATAATAAGATAATCATGACTTTCTTTGCTTTGAGAAGATAAGTTTCGATCTGTGTACGTAGAAGCCGTGTATGCCGATGCGCTTATCAGTGTAAAAAGAACGTTTCGATTTGAAGCTAATCATCGATTCGCATAGGCTTGCGCGTATTCAACTCCACTTCTGTAGATAAAAAAAATCATAATATGAAATACACTACATGTATCTCGGTAGCTTTCGTGATATTGCAAGCCAGATCGGTAGTGTGTGCACGAGAAAAACGTTACGCATTTGACGTGCTTGCTTCGATTAAAGATTTAAACCAGGGAAAGCCGGCTCCTAATGTGCCAGTTTCCCTTTATAAATTGAACGCAGATCGCGAATGGATTGTCGTAGACGAAGGGTAAGTATTGTGCATTTTGGTCTCAATAAAATAGGAGCGTTTTGTATTCAATTGTTCATACACCTTTAAGGAAAACTGCCGATGACGGTCGGAAAAGAAGCTTCACTTCCGATAAAATCCAATTCATAGTCGGAACGTACAAAGTCAGATTTTACGCGAAGGAATATTTCGATTCGCTGCACAACAAGACTTTATATCCTTACGCGGATGTCGCATTTGAAGTGGACGACACTGGAAAAGAGTACGCGTTTCCATTGCTGCTGGATGCTTTTGGCTACACAATTTACCGCGGCTACTCGTCGTGGTAGTCGCCTGATAGACGTTAGAAAACTATAAAAATGGAGAAAAAAAAAAATTTTCTTCTCGACTCGGTTCTCCGCTGAGCTGCGTACCGTAAACTTTCAACGGAAAACTGTAATAATCGTCAATTTCGACTAAGCATCGATCCACGAGTATGTGCATCGGCGTCGCATAATCCTTGCGCGAGAGTGCGCATATGCCGGAAAAGGCAGATCGGAGTGCTACCGCGAGGCGAGAACCGATTGGTAAAGGGGATTGCAAAAGCCCCGCGTATCGTTCGGCGCCGCTGATTTAAAGAAACTGGCTGGAAATTGGAGCTGCGGCGCATGTATCGTAAATAGGCCCCGAAGTCTCGGACAAAAGGAGGCCGTTTCTCATTGTGAGATGGCGTGTCCGAGAATCGGTGAAAAACGATTAATCGTCGGCGCGCACGCACGCACGCACGCACGCACGCACGCACGCACGCACGGCGCGCGCGGAATCGCCATTCCAGCGGCGGCGCCCGATGTGTGTGTGCATGCGCGCCGAATGAAAGGGGGGAGAAATTGATCGGCGGCTCCCGCCGAGAGTCGAGCAATGGGGCGAACTTGCCGGAGCCGCGCGCGCTATGTAAAGCCGACTTTTTCCCCGGGGACAAAGTTTTTCCCCGTTCACGGCAGCCACAGCGTCCGCGTTCTAATATCTGTGCGCGCGCGCGCGCGCGCCTGCGCCGAAAGAGTACAAGCGTGCGAGCGCGTGTCCAGTTCTCGCTCCATTGTCCAATCTGTCGTATTTACGCGCCTGGACCCGCGGCTCTGTGCATCTGCGGGCAGAGCGTCGCACGCTTTGCACTCGATTTTAGAGCGCGCGCGTCATATGTACCGCGTTTATCCGATGCCTGCGACAAAAGCCCTTTCGGCTTGATTTATTCGATTGCCGGACACGCGCGCAGCTCGACTTCACAGATTTCCACTATCAATTTGCTCGTTTTTCGGGGGACCAATATCGCTCGTTTTGCCGAGACCGTGAGTCACAGCTATAGTTTAAGTTTTACGATATAATTTGATCGTCCGATGCAGCAACGATTACGTTGTAGTCGACTGATTCAGGGTGCAAGCCCAGTCATAACCAAGATGAATTATTTTGATGGCGAAGCTTCAAAAATCCTCCATCGCTGTTTACAAATTCCGCTCTATCAATTTCATACTTTCCTAGAATTTTCTGATCTGCCGCTACATTGGACTTCCCACTGACGTTGAGTCTCGGGCGGGAAGGTGGCGGAAACGTGTTTTCTTGAAATACATGGGTGCGATGCCGTCAATCGTTGTAGAACTAACAATATTACACTCTAGTAAAAAATTCAAAATACGAAACACCTCGATTGAGATCGCTATTTTTGTTTATTCTTTGCTAAGTACTAAAATCATCGTAACTCTTATTTTCATATAATTATCTACACTGACGATGTAAAAATAAATTGACACCCCGTAATTTCAGTCTAATCAAGTCAAATAAGTTTAGCTTTTGACAAATACTTTCAGCATTATCGAAGTCCAGCTGCTAATACGAACTAAAATATTCCCCAAATTTTGCATTTTTTAATTTAACGAAAGGAAATATTCTCAATTTGAATTTCTTCACACAAGTAATCAATTTCAAATGTATGATCAGTTTTATTTGAAAAAACGTTTTATTTAAAAGAAAAGGGATGTACGTTTGTGATTTTCAGACTGGATTCAAGAGTGCAATAGCCGCGAGTTCTCAGCGATTTTTGCGTAACCCGTCTGCAAAAAGAAACGTACAGCCAAGTCTGAAGAATTTGCCAAGCTTCCCGCGTAGGCATATGGCGCAAAGTCGACCCACCGTGCTAATTACAAATGGCAAGGCATCGATCAGAGCAAAAGCGCGGCGGCAGAAGTCGTTTAAAACTGTAATAGCTTCTGATCAAACAAAACGCGCACGCGTCAAGGATTACACGCGCAGAGTCAGAGGTAATATGTGCACAGCCGACGAGCGCGTCTTTTAAACCTTTTGTATCCGTGCGGATCGTCGAAGCGGACGGCTTCTGTCCGCTGCCCACGTGGTTTTGAGAACAAGCCGAGAAGGGAAGCTCCGCGCGTTCATATAGCGAAAAATCGAGCGAGTAAAACAGATCTCAAGCGTACAAGTTGGGGGCTGGACAATGGGCAGCGGCGGCGGCGGCGGCGGCGGCCTATAAATCGTGGCATTGTCCGCCACCTAGCAAACTCAATGTTTAGCTGCCCGCATATTAACCTGGGGCGAGAGTCGGTCATTGTTGCTCCCACGAGAAGTCCTCCCTTCGGCTTTTTCCGCGTAGCTTTTCCACACGGCACACGCGCGCGCATTCATCGGGTTGCGGAAAAACCATTGCCGAAGAGAGAGAGAATCGCCCGTTACGAGCGTTCGCAGGCCGCCTAAAAAGGCGCGCGCGAGGAAGGACGGAAGAGCGTGCTTAATGCTCCAGATGTTTTTTCCCTCCCCTTTTCAACATCGCACGCAATTGGCAAAACATTACACGCTCTCGGCCCGATATCTCGAGTGTGTTGTGACTTATCGCTCGTCAAGGGGGCATTTCGCTCTTTCCCTCTGTTCCTTTGTCCGACCTTTGAAACTTTTTCAACGAATCCGTTCCCGGGAACTCTGAATCGTCATTTTTTTTTTTTTCTTCTTTTTTAACATTCCTCGGCCCCGACCACTTTCGTCTTCGACACGTTCGATCCGAGGGTATTTCCGGAAGAAACGCGTCGATTCGACGGCGCTCGACGGCTCGTTCGAACGAAACTGTAAACGGCAAATTAGAACTTCCTCTTTGGAAGGCAGCCTCTCCGCGTCGATCGGTCGTCGCAGCGCTCGATAACAATGCGAAAACGCGCGCGCGTACGTATAAAATACGAGAAGCGCGCGGAGCCATTGAGCTTCGTATAAAGCCGCGCCACGCCTCGCTCAACAAAATTCGATGATTTAACGAGTGAACTGCTGCGGAAAAAAGAGAGCGAGAAAGAGAGGCTGTGAATTGTCAAGTGCGAAACTTAACAGCTCGTTCGCTCTCTCTCTCTCTCTCTCTCTCTCTTTCTCTCTCTCTCTCTCTCTCTCTCTTTTGGTCCTTCGGGGTGTGGCGGTCGAAACGTATCCACCTTTTATGTCCCGCTTTTCCTTCTCCGGTTGGCCAGCCGCAGGAAATTGGCGCCGCCAAGCGAAAGAAGAAAAAAAAATCGCCTCCGGGGCTTTTCGGAAAAATCGACCGCTGAGCGTAGCTGGTCCGTTCGGATTGATGCTCGCGCAATTGGCCCCGGAACGGCTGCGTCGCCGATCATTCGATTCTTTCCGACGCACCTATGTACTGTGGGAAATGCGGCTCGCTCGTGTTTGCGCGATCTCTCTCCGAGAGTGTCGATTGATTTCGGAAAGATTTCATTCGGGAAGCGGCGCGAGTGATCGGAGCATGCCGTAACAACTGCGATCAAGCCGATAATAAAGTCGACGCTTGTCGAGGAGGTGTGAGATTTAGTCGCGTGGCCACTTTGAAAAGCGAGATTAATCGCGCGCCGCGAGACTCGCGCACGCAGGTATAAGGAAATTTACATGCCGAGCGCGCTCGCCATACATTCTCTCCCCTTGACAGCAGCCGCTGGCTCTGTGTCTCTCCACTTATATACATATATTTACGTCCTAAGAATGCGGTATATACTCCCCTTAGCCCGTATCCTCTCTCTTCTCTCCCCTTAATTATCGACAACGTTTTTAAACAGAGCCACGTGCCGTGGACATTTATAATTTCGTGCATATGGATCACTTTACATGCCGACACGCAGACATTTACACAGCAATTCGTTCAAGCGTCGAATACGCCACTTGCATCCTTTCTCTATTACGCTTGGCCAACTTCTCTTTTCGCGAAGCAATTATAATCCTATACACGTGGCGTCACTGAAATTTCACGTTCAAAAGTTAAAGCGTGAACGAATGAAGAAGCGAATGGCGCATCCACGTGCTGTTGGCGATAATGCAGGGAAGTCGCGTATAGACGTAAGGCACTTACGATTTTCCGGGGCATCGAGCAAACATAAAAGCCTTATTATACGACCGATACTAAAGTTGATTGCGGCCAACTACACAGATAATCTTCGAAGACGTCCAAGTGCGTATATCTCGCGCTCTTGTATCCAATCAATTCTACATGACGGCTCCAGCTTGCCCCCCCCCCCTCCTCCTCCCCCTCCCACACACCCCCCCCGCGGATCCCGCAAATTTCCCTACTCTTTCCTTTTTCATTCGAATCCGCTGTTCGCCCAACACACTCGCGTTCCAGGTCAATGAGCTTCCCAGCACTCCAGCCAAGCTTTGGCGAAACACGGAAATGCGCCCGCGTGTCTTTTCTCTCTTGTACTTTCCGGCTCTGTACGACTGTCCATGCTGTAGAGAGACGCGGCCACCCTCGGACACTATATACGGCATAAAAAGCCAAGTCGAGGGACCGAGAGAGAGAAGGAAAAGGCGAGCGAAGAGAGACGAATGAGATCGGAGAAGACGCGTAGCGTACGCAACAGCGCATTTTTCGGAGGGGGAAACTGCCGCCCGATTCGAGTCCTGAATATATATATCCGTGCGTGTGTGTGTGTGTGCGGAGAGAGAGCCATTCGATTGCCCATCGTATACAGGGACGTATAGACGCACACACATACACACTCGCAAGAGAGAAAAAAAATATCAATTTCGAAAAGTCCGAAATCGTCGGATGACCAGTGCGCCACGAAGCTGTGTGTGCCCTCGAAATCATTTATCTTTTTCCCGAAGGACAAAAAGGAAAAAAAGTCGCGCGCGCACGCCATTGTGTGCGAAATTATTAGGGAAGCGATTGTTGAGATAATGAACCGAGAGAGAGAGAGAGAGAGAGAGAGAGAGAGAGAGAGAGAGAGGGAGAGAGGAGTGCGCTGTTAAGTTTTTCACTGGTGCTCTTCGGGAAAGGGGGAACAGAAGAATGGACATAAAATGGCCGTTGACAGTCTTATTTTTTTTTCTTTATTGGGCAGTACGGTATTGTACGACTCCGTGATGGAAAAAATATGGCGCAAATGTTTCTTTCAGTTCTGAATTTCCTGTTGCCAATGATTTTTCAGTCGGGGTAATGTAAATCTTTTGATGTCTATGCCGAGAGAATTGGCCATGCGTATAGAAGAGTAGAAACGGTTCGGATGTATGCACAAAAAAATGCACGAAATATGTTTAATAAACGAATAAAAAATGATCTAAAATAAAGAATGCGGTTGTTCTGTCATAAATGACCATTTGAATATTTTCATTATTTTAATGATCGCGCATCCTCGTGGACACTAGCGACAGTCAGTTTTCAAATAGAGGTACGCAATGCATACAGTTAGTCACACTAGGCAAATACTTGGCTCGACAATCGTATGTATCTATTCTCTCGATAATAGCCTGCAAAAAGAATTATGAACGTTAATGAAAGGCTCAATTCCAGAAATGGCGTCGGCTTTCGTTGTCGTCATGGCGTCGGCACCATATACCAGAAGGAGCAAGAACAAGCAGCGAAAAAAAAAAGAAAATACAATATAAAGGGGGAAGGGGGCCGGAGAAAATGTCGCCTACGATCGCATTCACCCCCTCCCCCCAGATGGACCGACGGGTATAAAAAAATAGTCCCCCGACGCAGGCGCACGCCAAAAATCTCTCTCCCTTAAATTGTACGCGCTGTAGCTCTTCGACGATCCCGCCCGTTAGGAGCACGGCACTGCCGATATATTGCCAATATATACGTACGCTTGCTCGGACGCTCGCGCGCGCTTACAAAAATACGTCGGGGACCGAGCCTGCGAGGAGAGGCAGAGAGAGAGAGAGAGAGAGAGAGAGAAAATTCATCGGCGGTAATGGAGGCGTCGCCAGTGCGATGCTTGCTCATCCGAGCTCAGCTTCGCAGGCGCGTTAGCTTTTCTCCATAAGCTTATCGACGTTCGTGATGCGTGCGTCGTAAATCTTGGCTGCTTTCGCGGATGACGGCCGGGCTCCCTTCCTACTCTTTCTTCTTTATCAGCTCGCCAATGATTCGTTTGCCCGTACGCGCTGGATAAGTCCTGCTCGTGTTTTACGGCAAAGCCAAGCGTCGACTGCAATCTTAACGAAATGCAGTAGGTGCAACCTGGCTATGCCGTTCGTGTCCTAATCGTGCACTTTCAAATCCCTAATCGGCAGATGATGTTGCCTTAAATAATTCCAGTCGTCCTCGGATCCATCAAAAAGTAGATCATTAAATCTCTCTTTAAAGACATATCGATAGTCTAGAAAAGAGAGAGAGAAAGAGAGAGATGAATTTTCAACGTCGCATATGGATACTCGAGGAGTCTTTTGTATTCATTCAGAGTTAAAATGTGTGAAGATCTGTCAGATATGATTGATCTAAGCAGGCGGAAAAGATTATTTAGGATCTGAAGCTAAGAAGAAAGCGTGAAATTTCATAAGCGGCGCAGAGAAATGAAATCTCGCGTTTACGCTGACTTTCACGCGGATTTTCGGAAACGTTTCAATTTGCTCGACGACGTTATACGTTAAAATACAATCGTCCACAGACAAGAAATATTCTCAATCGTTTTCAGCACCAATTAGTTGGATACCCCGGTAAAGGGTCATCGTTCGTTGCCCCGAGAAGCATGCGCGCGAAAAAAAAGGGGAAAAATAATTTTCCGGGCATCCATGGGCTCAATACGACGAGAGAAGGAGCCGCGCACAATACATATCCGCAAAGTGCACACCTTTGGCAATAAACTCAATCGAATCGAAGCGAATCGAAACGGCCGTGTAAGTGCGTACAATGCTGGCAGTGCGCGCGGGGTATAGGAAAAAAGAGATTTCGGAAACGTCGCCAACCGTTGGTCGCCATAAAAAGAAGTCCGCTACACAAGCGCGTGGCACTTTTATTGTCCGGGCCGAACGCGCGCGCGCGCAAGAGAGAGAGAGAGAGAGAGACAGACAGACAGAGAGCGAGAGAAAAAAATCCAGCGGGCGCGTGGTCAGCTCAGCGCGTTACTTGGTGGCGGCCGGCCATTGTGCGCCAGTGCGCGTATATGCCTCTGCAGCAGGCATCCCCCCCCCCCCCCCCCGGCTTCATCGCTCTCTTATTTTTTCCTCTCCTTTCTCATCTGCAGGGCTCGCGCACATCAGGACAAACAACTGACAGCTGACCCGTGCGCCGGGCTTGACCCGAACTTATGGCTCATCTGCTGACACCACCCCTGACTTTTTTTTTCTCCCTCCTAATGTGTGTTCGCGGATGAAAATAGTATTCGAGTGCTGACGCTCTACCAAATGACTTTTTTTTAGAGGAACGGGTTTTTTTTTGTTTCCTAGAGGGGAGATGAAGAGCTTGTATACGATTGCGCTCTCGATTTGAAGCTAATTGTGGTGAAAGGTGTTTTGGGAGCGGAGGGGAGTGGTTTTTGTCGAGTTTTTTAGGTAGCGAAAAAACGTGTGAATCGACTATCCCACGTACTTGTTGCTACGTAAAAAAAATGCTGTAGCTACACACGACACTTGTTTGACTTGTTGATATCTTTTTTATGCGTTTAGAAATTTATGAACGCCAAAATAAATTAAATGGAATACTTGTTTCCATACAATTTCTCCCTTTGCTGCAATTAACTTAATTAAGGAAGTACGGTAGCTTTATCAGAATTGTTTATACTGTCGAGTATAGCATCCTGGAGCTGTTATTTATTTTACAAAATCATATATGTCACGTTAACGTAAACTCCATGGAGATGCCATATCCCATCGCCATATTAAATAGATAAAATTGCCCAACAGGCCATCTCATGCAAATCAAACAATATCTCAATAGAGAAACACTCCACCGAGTTCGAAAATTGCTAGGCGGATAAACAATCGGGCGATCGGAAAAGCTTCGACGAAAGATCGATCCCCCATTTGAGTAGATCAAATCAGTTTTCCCGACGAATAGCCCGGAAAAAATAACATGCGCGCGCGCGCGCTCAGCGGTCCCTCTCGAGGGTCCCGGCGTATGAGTGGCACACGCCCGGCGCGTGCGATTTCTGGCGCATTTGCGCTGCGGGCAACGGGGAAACTTCATCCTCGCGTCAAAGGGGTCAGCCGATACACGTGCGTCGCTGCCGACGGCCCACGGCTCTTCTTTCCTCCTTGTCGGCTTGCAACCGAATCCTCGCCCGCTTTTGCCGTTGTCGTTTTTGCCACCGCGCGTCTTGCCCTCGTTCCGCCCGAGTCGTCGCTAGAACGTTGTTTCACGACGGTCGTCGACGGCTTCGCTTTCGACGAGTCAGCGTCCGCCCCGCGGACATTCGGTTTTTTAGCGGCTCCGCGGCCGAAATAAAGCCCACGGACTGGTCCGCTCCCGCGCGGTAATGTTGACGCGTGCCGTTCGGCAAACAAGCCGCCAAGCGGAGGAGACGAAGGCCGCAAGAAAAGAGGATGACTGGTCGGTCGCGATTAGCCATCGCTCTCTCGGGAGCGCGTCGCTTGGCGCACGCTTCTCTCGCGTGGCCTCCGGCTTCGCGTGCGCCGTCCACGCGGCTGCTTCGACGATCGTCTCCGACGTCTGTGCACGGCCGCGAACGAGATGGCGAACTAGCTTGGCCCATTGCTGCCTAGTTTTGGCATTTTCGTTTGGATTTTACGAGCGTGCAAAAAGCCGTTAAGTGCGTCGCGCGATTTTTCATAGCGTGCGCGGCTGACGGATCATGCGTCGTACGCTCGATTTTTGTATACCTGAAAAAGGGATGAGATGACTACTCGAGAGAAAGAAAGAGAGAGAGAGAGAGAGAGAGAGAGAGAGAGAGAGACCGAATGCGTGGGCGCATGGGGGCGACGTTTAAACAGCTGCGATGCTTTTCACCCCTTTCACCGTTCCGACCAACGGCTCGAATTTTAGCAGAAAAATATTTTTTCTGGACAAAAGCGAGCGAGTGTTACAGCCACACACTGGCTTTCTTCTTGACTAGCACGAGATTTTTTTCTCCATTTCGTTTCTATTCGACGAGCGCGAGACCCGTGATAAGATCGATCGACTATGACCGAACGATTACGCGAACATTCCCATCGCGGACATTATGTGGCTTTCCTAAAGAAAAAGCGCGTTATCCGAATAAGAGTGACGAATAACGAGAAGCTTATCGGGACGAGAGCAATCATTAAGTGCCTGGATAGACGGCAAAACAATTTGAAAGTCGTTACATTTGTGCCCGTTGGCTTTCTTTTTTTTTTTTTTTTTTTTTTTATTTAATTTACTTGGTGCTTTAGAATTCCTTGTCGAGCGCACAGGTAAGGAACAATATAAGATTTTAGATTCGTCTGGCATAAATATCAAGGCAAGTTATATGTCTTGAAAGAAAACTAAAATGAATAAGGGCCATGGACCTAAAATTGCTCTAAACTTCCGACAAGTCAATATTTTTTCTTTCAAATTTTTTAAATTCAATAGGAGTGCAATAAATAAACAAATTAGAGAGTTGAGTTGCCTAAATGGTTAAATTAGACGATAGAATGCTGATGACTGAAAAGGTATACTACGGTAATTGTTATTCCTTTTATAATTGAATTTTTCCTGTCGACGAACGATGGGAGTGGCTTTTCTAATCCTCGTTGAACCCTCGTCTCTTCGAGAAAAGTGTATCTCTCGGCGCGTTGCCACGGCGTATAGTGCATGCAAACAGCACACGAACTACCTGGATGACCTCTGAAAATTGTATTACCTACAATGTATAAAAACTAATATACACAGAAACAAACTGATCCCTTCCGACAGAAGATTTGCGAAATCGCTTTTACGTGCCGAAGCACAAAGAAGACAAAACCACTTAGTAAAGCCTTTTCAACACCAAGAACAATAAAAAAAATCATAAATTTCAAGATTTTCTATATTTGAAATTAATGACGGCACAAACGCTTCACTGCGCACTCCTGTAGGGTGGTCCCGCAGCGTGGCTTTACTTGCTCTTTACCCCGCACATTGTTCTTTCTCTTTTTCTCGACTCGTTATTTCGGCAATAGACGCTTTCAGATAATATCTTCTGTTTTAATCCACCGATTAGCCACGACTACTCGGACAGTTTCGGTATTTCATATTTATGTTGGATAAACTACAATTATGAATTACAATTAACCGATCACCTCTTAGTCCAAACGACAACCTCTTATGTAAGCCATTGCCTAAAATTTGCTACACATTTTCAATCTCGCTTGGTTCGGACGTATACCTGACACGATACAGTACGTGTATACGGAAAACACGTTCAAAATATTAACATTACGATACGAGTGCGATACAAAGAGATTCTCGTTTCGTGTATCTTTCCACCCTCGCTTCGCTTGAGCGTAAACTCCACACGAGATGACAATCTCGTTCCCGAACATGTGTCGCACCGTATTTTTCGATACGACGTGTGGAAAGTGCAATTTTCAACTCACGTTTTCTGCCGTGCGTGTGGGAAAGACGCACTTTGCGCACGAGGTGTCGAAAAATATCAACGAATATCCACTCTAAGACAGTCTGTATTTGTTGATAATATACATACCATTTTCATTTTTTGACTAATATACTCGTTTAATATACAACTAGTCTTGACAATACTCCTGCATTCATTCTTTGTGAAACAGTATTTATTGAATTGTGAATCCTGAAATCAGCTTTATTTTTTATCTCTGGAAACATTTTAAAGCGTTTCAGTTGAAAAACTACGAAGGATTTTCCGAGAGCTGTCGCGGGATTTCAGAGCTCTGCGTCTTTTTTCAAACTGTGGGACATTTTAACCGGTGCCAACGAAAAACAAAAAAAAATACAAAAAAAGGAAAGAAAAAAGAAAAAAAATGAGTCAACCGCTGAGAAATTGACGTGAGACGTTTTCTCTTTGGTATTCAAATTTTCGCGAAGGTCACCTTTAAAGCAGAAACGAAGGCGTAACCCCAACCACGCCGTGGAGCCCCGTAGCAGGACGGAGAAAAACCAGTCCGAAAAGACATGAATATAAAGAAAAAGCTAGGAACGCGACGCGACACTCGACCTCCCTTCTAGCTTTCACTTTGCCTACAGCACCGTTAACCCCGTTGCACTCCTTTTTGTCAGTCCTTTTCGCAGAGTCAACGAGCAACAATAAAAACTCAGCCGCTGCTCTGACCGTAAATTTTAGAAACGCGAGACCTTGGGCGCGTGTCGCGACTGAGTTGCAGCCTCTCATTTTTACATATAAATTCTTCTCGTTGAAATTACTTTACGTTTCTTTTTGTACGCATTAGACCCTTCGACTTTGACCATTGATTTTAGCTCGTTCGAGACAAGCGCGACTGACTTAATTTTGACTACGTATTATTTTCCATTTTTCGTCCGTTTGCTATTGAAAGTGAAGCGAAAATGACAGATTGGGAAACTAGCTCGAAAATAACGAGTGAGTCACGAGACATAGCTAACCGTTTCACTTTTTAGTCAAAAAAATAACTATTTTCTATCTCATTAGTAGTTACAAGTCAAATGCATACTTATCGCGTGAAAATAACTGAATGAGAGTCACGCGTACACACATTCTGTGTTCGTTCGTTGCCTGCCAATTAAATCATAAATATCGAGAATATTAAATAAACTTTAAAACTAGTTCAAAAATCTTTCACTGACTAATGCTCCCAGATATTTCATTACGAACAATATCTTAATAAACCTGTAGAAATGCTAAAAGAAACACATGGATTTATTATATTTCAAAGGTTTCTCCGCCTTTTTAAACTAGGCTTATCATAAATTCCTAATAACACCACCGAATCATAACGTAAAAAACACTTCGAAAACATGATTGGAAATTATTTTTGTTCAATAAATATCGTAAACAATCAATTGCATATTCGAGAGACATTTCTATGTTCATATAAATAAAATAAGAAAAGTGCCTACAGAAATAAAGTATAATAAGAGTATTATTACCTAAATAAAAGTGTAATAAGTGTTACTACTTGATATAGTAGAATGAACGAATTTGCCTTCATAACAGCCTAATGCAGCAACAATTCTCTCTTTCGTGTGCGTTATTTCGTATTATTTATATTATATGTTGTTTTAATTTTAACAAAAACATAACAGAAAAAATTAACTTATGAATTCCTTCGTCAATATCACTGTGATGTCAAAAAAACAATATTTAGGTCAACTTCTCATTTTATTCGTCTCATATTTATTATGTTTTTCGTGATCGTATTATCGTTTATGTGTGTGAGTGCGAAATAAGTATTCAAGTTATATTATAATATAAATACTTGTATAAATCTGGTAAAAACGTACGGCAGTCACAAATTATTTAGTCAAGTGCGTGTAGTTACGCGTGACAATATGTAAATTTCAGTAATTTGCAACAGTGTATAATGATATGATATATATAATTTGAATAGTTTATGATACAACATAAAACATCAACTAACAAACATCAACTAAACAACGCCAATTAATAATTCCTTTAATCTCATGATTCAGTTTTTGAACAATAGCATAAATAAAACATAATAGATATTTTATCTATTGCGTTTTCGTTTAAAAAATAAATCGTGGGTTGAATAAGATCATGAGTTGACGTAACTTTGATGATTATGCTGAGCTGCAAAATTTTCAACGTTCTGATAATTCGGTTTGAATTGAAAAATCGTTGAAAACCATGTTATTTGGCTTGTTTATGTTTGTGTTTGAGCGCCAAATAAATATTGTGCATTGTATATATACTGCGCATGAAAAAATAACTTTATATATGAAAAGTTTTATTTTTTTTTTTGTGACTATTCCCATTTCAATGGAAATGATATTTAGAGCATCGAATCTGTGTCTATTTCAATTGAATGTTATTGCTACTGAAGATAGAAAATAATATATTATTTTGTACCTTTTCCAACACTCTTAGTAATCCGATTATGAAAATTGAGCAACACTGCTACATTGGCCAAAGTATAAATATGTTATGATGAACAAGTTCCTAATCCCTTGATTAGCTTGAAAGACAGGTCCCGTAAGTATCAACATAATATAAACAGCGATTAACAAAATTATTCCGAGTTTTATTAAAAATTTCGAATAAAAAAATGTTCCTAAAGTTTTAGTCGCACAGTGTATGTAAAATTTATAAATAATTTGGCTTAAAGAGAACTCCTGTACAATTTCAAAGTAGATGAAAAATAGAAAAATAAGAAAATACTTACCGACATATAATTAGGTAGTATTATTGTATAAAACTTTTATTAACACAAAAAGTATTAGAATACTTATTGTCTACTTCAACAATATTTTGAAAAAGTAGCTATCATATTTTGCTTAGGCAACAAATCTGTTTGAAAACAATTTTTCCACATACTTTCCAAAGTTAGAACGTCTATCGAGTAGAAAAGTCTTATTGTTTGCCAGAACTAACACACACTGACCTTGTAAAAATAACTGTCGCCTCCTCATTATTGTCAATGAAACGTTAGATGTAGAAAACTGTTATGCATTCAGAATTTTAAGATAAAACGATAAAGACTAAGAAATTACATCTGAAATGAAGATTTCTTCAAGGAAGGAAAGAAAAAAAAATCCAAGTGTCTTTGAAATTATTAAAATCGTTTTTGAAACGCGAGCATTGCAATAGTGCCATAGAGATATCGCTGAAATGTGCCGTCATTGCGTGCCGAGGAAGTAAATCATGTACAATATTGTCGTAATAGAGAGAGAGCGTGTGTCGACGTATTGGCCAGCGTTTAAAGTTGTATCTAGGCGTCGTCCGCGGTTTTTGCTAATTTGCACCAAACACTAAATGATTAATCACTGCTCAACGACGATAGGCAACTTCAACCAACGTTATTCTTTGCAAAGTTACCACGTTCGCTTGGGGTAGCCACGTTTCGGGATCGCCAATCAATTATTTTATGCTCGCAAATTGGGCGAAATGAATAAATATATCGTCCGAGAGACCGACGTCTGCGTGCAATTTTTCGCAGTCGTTCGCTTAAAATTGTACTATTGTTAGGCCAACGCGTCACGAATTTCCCGATCCCGTTCAATTTCGTAGTCGTCTTTGCGAAGTTCTTTTCAGCCGGCAACAGGTCTAAGCGGATTTAATCTGAGCTAGCTGCTATCGTCAACGTTCCGGTGTATATTACTCGTAAGCGAGCAACGAAACGTTGGCTAATAATGTTACTCGAATCGTCAAAAGTTATTGAAAAAAATATCGATGGAAAGTTGAGCGGGCGCGTTTTACAGAAACGTTCAGAAATACAATGCAATATCTCGTTGGGAAAGCGGAAAAATTTGAATTTGGAAGAGAGTTACGATGAGGAGCATTCGTTATAGTATACTACCGCTGGAAAGTCATTTCACCTTCGCGGGCACGTTTCCGCCAAAGCGGAGAAAAAAACTTGTGAATAATAACGGCAAAACAATCCTTTGAAAGGGCCATCCGTTTGGATAATTTATGCCGAATCTTTTCAGGTAAAAACGGAGATTGGCAAACGGCAGCAGCTTTGAAGGGTCGCTAATAAACCGAAAAGTCAACGAGGCTCATCACGGCAGAGGCTCGTTTTAGCCACAGCATTCGTTCCGGCTTGTTTGGCAGGCAGGCAGCCAGGTAGCGCGCCACTCTTAAATCTTGTCCGCTCGAAAAAGCAAAAGAGTTTTGCCAAAAATCTTGACTCTCTCTCTCTCTCTCTCTCTCTTGCCATAAACAAATAAATCCCGAGACAGTGGATCATTGGATTATTTATAGCAGCGAAAGTCGAGCGCTATATTCCATGTAAAAATTCGTACTGAGGGAAGCAGCTGCAATAAAGGTAGCGCGGCTGAAGCAAACGGGAACGGGGTTCCCTCCGCGCGCGCGTACCGGCCACGCGCGTAGTTCGCCAACATTTTTGCACGATCATGCATCTCTCCAGGCCTCCGCTTATAGCTTGGCTTGTTGAACGATAGGCCGATTATCGGCGCCTTAAACCTTTCTAATTGCTACTCCTCAGGTTTGGCACGACTGGCGTCAACTATCAGTCTCTTGCTCACGGGCCTTCCATTCAACAGTAATAGCTTCAATGTCTATGATCAAGTGTGCGCCAACGAGCTTATCTTTTACGCGATCACGCGAATTGATGCAAAATGTAACATGTATGCCAACAATATTCTTTATTGTATCGGAAATTCAAAGACAATGCTGCAACTGCTGCGTTATGACTAAGCGTTGGAAGAAAAAAAAATTTAATTTACGATAGCGTTATTGCAGTAGAAACTAATAGAAACTAAAAGACGTAAACATCATAAAAATTTGAAAAAATGCAAAGGAGAAAGGTCGCTATTCAAATGAACATCGGTGAAAAACTGGTACAATAAGAAAAACAGTTGCAAGAAAGTGAGCGCTTGCGAGTTGCGAGATGTCCAGCAGGTCGATAGCAAAAAATGGGGTGCTTCGAAAAAAGACGAGCTGAGCCGAGAGAAAGAGGGAGAGAGAGAACGAGAAGGAGAAAAAAAAACAGTTTAGGTGGCACTTTGCGCTCGTAACAGTAAAACTTGCCATAAAGCATAGTTTTTGATGCAGTCGTTCGCCTCTCGAATATTTTCTTCCGTGAGCTAAAGGGTTATATTACATGCGCGCCAGCTTTAAACGGAACGAGGGATTGTTCGTGTACCTGGGTAGTCGCGCCATAACGAGGACGACTCACTGAACTGGGCAGCGACGCGTCAGGCAATTAGCAAACAATTCCCTGTGCTGGCTATTAAAAATGGACCAAGACGACAGTCTGGGCGTTGCGACGAACTTCTGCCTCTTTGTTTATCACTAGTAGCGTCTACGTTTATTTTGGTGATTAGAGAAAGATCGTAAAACTCTGCATGCCGCTTTGTCAAATCGTCGTTTGTTCTCTCCATGTCTTAAAGCGATTTGTTATCGCAAAGGTGCTGTCTCGTTTTCTTAAAAAGAAAAAAAACGCACACGCTCGTATAAACACAGATAAACGTATGGCGTAGTAACCAAAAGACAACAAAGCGATTTTGTAACTTATCACGGCCGACCGTTGTCCAGTAAAAAGCGAAAGAAAGAAGCGAAACAAAGCCATGGCGTCGTGAACGTAGAAAAAAATAAGGCGTCGTTATCGTGATGGAGTCGCCGAGGCCAGCGAAAAAATTTCCTCCTCTCGAGAGGAAAAATTTCATTCATCTCCGGCGGCCGTGTATGCGTATGTGTGGTGGGGGGGGGGGGGGGGGGGGGGGCGACGTGACAAGCAGGCGAGGGTCGCCACGCGACGCATGGCCGCACGAGGAGAAAAATGAGCGACGAGGAGAGAAGAGAAAAAACACACACTAGCTCTTTGCCAAAGCCGAAGGAAACTGCGTGCACACGCCGCTCTGCTCGCGAAGGGCACGTGGAAAACGACAAAATATTGAGAGTATATTATATATATGTTCTCAAGCATCGAGCATCACATTTGCAGAGAAACTTTACGTGAGAAAAGTCGATGTAATATATCGGGGATACTGCGTAATTTCACGACGCCTCTTCGAGAAAATGTACCCTTACCTTTTTTTTTTCATTATGCAACATGAATAAACAGCAAATGAATATCTGACTATTATATAACCAAAAAGGATTCTGGCGCAAATAAACGGTAGCAAACCATAGGAAAGATTCGAAAAACAAATCATAAATTTAAGAAAGAATACTCAACTTGTGTGTACGCAAGCGTCTTACGTATTTTCATAGCCGACAATAATTTCTATGGCGTCGCAATAAACAAACAAATAATCATGGATGAGTATATACATATATGGAGGGTAGTACGTTCGGCGCGTGCCGACACCGTCTTATACATATATGCGTGGGAGCCAACTCACGCATACACTGGAAAAACCGATAGAGACAGAAAGTGAGCGTGAAGAAAAAACAGAAAAAAGAGGGAATCGGGTGGAAGAAAGAAGAGAGAGAGAAGGCGTCTTAAAGAGGGAGTCGCTGGTGAAAAAGGGTCAGGCCTAGAGAGAGCGAGAGAGAAAAAAATACATATAGGGAGAGAGTGAGCGATAAGGCAGAAGCAGCAGCAGAAGGGAGACTTTTTCCCTCAACGTCGCTGCCAAAAAAAGAAAGGCAGGCCGAGGGTGGCACGTACTTTGGGGTCGTTAAGCATTTCGGACAGGAACTCGATGCAGGAGAAAAAGAGAGAGAGAGAGAGAGAGAGCCAGAGCTTTTACCCGGGTGGCGCCTTTGTTCCATCGCGTTGCTGCTCGCCGCCCTCAAGCTTACGATTCTTCATTTTATCCCGGCCTATCCGTGTTTGTTGTCTCTCTCTCTCGGCAAGCGCGCCGCTCGGACACTTCTCTCTGCTTGCACGGTCGCCGCGATCCTGTGTTTTTTATCGCGTGCAGCGGAATGTTGCGGCGATGGCAACTTCGACTTCTTCATTCCTCGACGACACGCTTCATACGCGTGACATAGCCCCCCTCCCTGACGAGTTCTTTGGAAAATATAATTATCTGCGGTTGTATTGACGCAGTCGCCCGAAGAATAACAGTCGCCAGGATTTTTATGGCTTGCCAAGTACGCGCTGTAACTGCATAGTGTTTTACGGCACCCTAAAATATTTTTAAGCTCGAGCAGTTCACGGTCGTTCACGGTTTCTTAGATTTACAACTATCCACCGTAAATCACACCTCACCAAAGCATCTCGTGAATCGCCTAAAAACCTCGCTGATCGCCTATCATTACTAGTCTGGCAACAGAGAAGTGCCAGTAAAAAGAGACCTCGTCGCGGTTTCGCCCACGAGCACCTGATCATTCCAAAGAAATAATCGATAGAGGCGCGCTGCCGAGAAGAAACGCGCGTATGGCTTCCTGTTATTCTTCCCACACGCCGCACGCGCGCGCTCGTGCGGTCGGTAAAAAAAGCACAAAGCATAAATGAGCTAAACGCACAACTGAACGCTTTTTTTTTTCCTCGTATTTTTAAATTTTCGGCACGTGTCTGGGCCGCTTTTAACCGATTAAAAAAAAAAAAAAAAACACGCGGCGAGCCCCTCGCTCCTGTGCGCGCAGCCCATTGGAAAAGGAAAAATCGAGCGTTAGAAGCATTTTTCCGAAAGTAAGTTAAACGTCAGAGAATAAGTGGCTTAAGAGATACGCCTCTTTTTTCTTTCGCGCGTCGATGCGTATTCAAATTCGCACGTCGCGGTGCAAAGAGAGAGTAGAACGGCATATACAGAGGCTGGTGGCGAAGTTAACCGCGACGTGATGCTGGCAACACGCGACAGACTACACGCCTACAACCGCGAGGGAGATCACGCCCGCTGGCGCAGATCTCCCTTTGGTGACTAGTCGCACATAGCTGTCGCCCGACCACCCTCGCCGCCACCGTCGAGCCTGCGATTTTACGAGTATCATGCTTCGTTTTGCTCGACGGACAAAACACAACAATAATTTCTCAACGCTTCCAATCCCACTCACGTGAGCGCACGCACGCACGCACGCACGCACACACACACACACATACTTCTTTCAAGTTCAATATCAATTTGAATTAGTGGGTATATTTATGAAGTTTTTTCTACTGCAACGTAGAAGCATCGATAAACATCTGAATATCTAATGACTTTTTAATGAAACGGAAGTGCAGTGATTGTTGCCCATCAACAACGCTCTCGCAGTCAAATCTTGCCAATCTACTAGTAATCGTTTCATCTGGCCCGAAGCCAAATGGAGGAACTTAGCAGAAAATTAATGAAAATCGTTCCGGAAAAATTGTAAACAAATCCCGCGTTGTTAGCAAAAATAACCAAATCCATGAATAATTCCGCGCAATTCAATTTTGATTATCGTAACTAAATCGGAAGTATATTTAACCCCCATTCATTGATTACGTTACGTGTATTATGTTTGAATGCTGTTTTCACAGTTGAAAAAGATTAATCGTCAGCAAAAAACACGCGTGGCTCTGTACTTTTTATAAGATAGTGTATAGATAAAGGTAAATATGGTACTATTCAATTTACTTAAAGAATATCATAAAAATGAAAAGATTAATTCGTTACGTTTGAAAACTGGATTTATTTCGCTTTCTATGTGTCCAATACTATTAGTAACTTTCTGGTGCGTATATTTACGACTTTAGAACTTTCGATCAAGAAAATTAAAGTTCAATCTGAGTACATTAAGATGAAAAAGTTTTATATAGACATTTCTATTAAACAGATTTTTCATTAACTAACATAGAAAACTTTCAAGTTTTACTGTTTAATTTATTGGCTTATTTCCTTAAAAGTAGTACAACTCGGCAAGACGCATAGTTTTTCATTATTTCATAAATAAAAAAGTAATAAAGTTAGTAATTTACCAAATATTTTTGTTTATAAGGCTACTTGCTGAATTTTTCTTAGGTTAAAGATTTAATTACTTGAAATATTTCTTCTTTTCTGACATTAATTTCGTCGCGATAATAATTGCGCTAGGCATCAATGGGTTATGGTCACATAATCAGTATAATTACATATTTTTTTATTTAAGAGATGATGAAAAGAAAAAAGCTACGTACCAAGTATTACTTGTTTAATGATTTGTTTGTTTCGCGTGCATGTATTAATGACATCCACAGCCAAGATTCGAGCATATGTATTACGATGTTCATTGTGGTATTATTCGTGGAAAACGCCTGATAAGTGATACATAATACAAGCATGAAGAACATTGTGATCTTAAGAAGACTGAACAGTACATTTGAATGTCTTTTACCTCGAGTGCATTTCTCAAAATTGCGTTGATCGAACTGAAACTTTTTCGGTTGCCAAATGGGGATGAAGACTTTCGGTTTAGTCGATAGAAACAATGCTAGCAAGTGTGTGAAAGTTAGAATAAAATAAAATAACTTTGGAAGTAGTCCGGAATTGCCACACTACTGAATGGTTTCGCCGATTCACGGCTACTACGTGCCTACTCGCATGCGAGTCACTAGCATGTCTTTTCATTCAACAGAAAAAAATTCTTTTTTTTATTAACAGTTGATACATGATTTTCTACGTACAATATATCCTCGAATTTTTCCACACGAATAATATAATATTTAAAGAATTAATATGTTTAGGGTTTTACCCTTAATTAAAAATTAATCAAATCCCCGATTATTTCATGTAGTTTGTTCTGAACCTGTTAATATTACATTAATTTCTTTGTAGGTTGTTGTATCATTTTATTTTTTGCGTTCAGTACAAGACACCGTAACAAATAAAATAACAAGTTACTGTCAAGTGAAATCGCGTAGAATCTGTATCTGCGCAAAATGAACCTTGCCATTATTTTCAATCATACATATTTGCAGTTGAATTTGTAAATGTAATTTCAAGATAAACTTGATATTTGTTCTACATGACGATTTACGAGAAACGATAAAAAGTAGCTAGAATATATTGAACATAATTGATATTGGGATTGTATCAGATAAAGTGAGAAATATTAAAATTTTCTACATCTTATGCCACTGATCATTCCTTCAAAGAATATCCGTGACAGTAGAAAACTGTTTTCCAACGTACTCCCCCCACAATTGCGACTAATGAGAAAAGAAGTGGAAAGTACACGAAGTTAAAGCATCGGGCAGATAAAGATCGTGTGTGCGTGTGTGCGCGCGGCATTTAAAAAATGTCGAAAATAAAGGTGAATCATGTGGCTCGCCGTGGACTTTCTAAGCACCTGATTGACGTTCGAGGCACTCGCTAATTGATCAAAGCGTAAACGAAGGCGCGGACGCCTACCACTTTTTTCTCTGTTCGATTTCTGGCCGTCGCCTAAAAAAGCGAGGACTAAACAAATCGACTTGGTTCTCTTGTCTTGTTCCCTTTTATTTTTAAGTCGTCGCGCGGCACGTGTACGGGCTACTTTTAACCGTTCAGGCAGCTCTCGGCTCCTCCTAACCCATTGACAGAGAGATGAGCGTGTAAGGAGTTTTCCTTTCGGGCGGAAAGAAAAAGCGCGTTCGTGGGGTCCCGCTGCGCTTTCGAATCGAGTCGGCCGCGCGCGTGTGCTCCAGCGGAAGAGTGATGCGGTCGGGGGACAAAAAAAAATAGCAGCCGCGATGAAGCTTTCCCGGAAGGAAGTCGCCGCCAACTGTTTACCGCCTTGATTGCAACATCTTGAACGGATTTACGTGAAATATGGATTATATATACGGCGATAAGCGATTGCTCCACAGTTTTCATACTAATCCGCTATTCGAGGGGGTTAACGGAATTTCCATGCGTGTCACAAATGATTGTATGCATTATGTACTCGTTAGAGGAGCGCTGCATTTTTTTTTCCTTTTATTTTGTTTTTGTTTTTTTTTGAAGAAATGGATAACCGCGCGTATCTTTGGCGTCGTTAAGAAAACTCGATTATTACATCGTCGTTGTAGATTAGCGCAATAATTATTACAAAAAAATGCCGATGTCACAATATTTTCATCCGAGGACAAGATAAAATGGCACGGGACAATAATCGGGCGATCTTGCTGGAGGGGGAAGGGGGGGGGGGGGAGGGTGAGAAAGTGTGCGCGGCCATTCCTCCCGCAAACGACGTTGGGCATGCAAAGTGGGCGTCCTCGGGGATCGGCTTAATTGCAATAACGGCAATGACCCCTTCCCTCCGGTGCAGCGACCTTCTAATTAGTCGGCCCTCCCTTTCTGCGTGGGTCCTCCAATAGATTTGTACGCGCGTCGAGGGGACCGACCTAGCTAGGGGGATGTTGCGAGAGAGAGCGAGAGAGTAGAGCAGGAGCGGAACAGGAGCGGCGGCAAGGGAAGGGCAACGTGCTTTTCCCATTGGCCGAGGGTTGTCGAGCGCTCAGGGTTTAAATACGCGTGTCCGAGCGCTGCCTTGGCAGTTTAGCGTTGAACCTTGTGCTGAGAAGATCTCCTTGGATATTCTCATACAGTTTTCGCGCTGGTTTATTTCCGTGCAGTTTCCAACACCTGCCCGGTGCTTTGGCACTTGTTTCTGGTTTGAGTGCCCAGAGATTTTCGGCTACTTGGATAGTTGTTGTTCCGTGTACCTGAGGTTCTGATCAACTCCCGTGCAGTTGGCGGAGGCATCTAACGTAAGTTTTGCTCTAAGAATACAATTTACATTTGATTCATCACAAGTTCTCTACTCTGCTTTTTTATCGAATTTCGCCGACTTTTTGTTTTTTGTCCTGTTTCCGGCCTTCGTCGCGAAACAAACGCTTCGCTTTCGCGTTTCATTTTTTTGAGCAATCGTTCGTGATTAACCTAGGATCTGTCGTTCGCAAGTTTTTAGCAAGTTCACCTTCGACGCACAACCCGATTCGACCAAAGGGGTTATGTCCGCGCAGTAAAGAGAATCGGCAGCTGCCGCGCTGACGGCGTCGTGGCTTCCTTCTTGTTGTTGCGGCGCGCCACCGTCCACGCGAATTGCCCTGCGCGACCCTCCGTGGTCCTCTGTTTTCGGACGAGATTTCGCGGACTCGACGATCCGACGAAAATGAGTCGCGGCGCGCACGGCAGGATCCCTCCCCCCACCCGCGGCTGCGCTGTTTTTCGATCTCTGTCTTTTGCCCGCGGTGTTTTGGCTTTGGCCGCGTGCGGCGCACTCGAGCGCCAAAACAGTTGACCGCGGCCGAATTAGGAAAATCCGCTGGGAAAGCTCCGCGGCAAGACTGTTAGTTACAGTTCGCGACCGACCAGATCGGAGGTAACACGCTTCTTTTTATTTGCGGTAAGACGCTGCCGGGGTGACTGAACTTTCTTATACTTGACGTGACTTTCATGAAGTACAATTTTTACGTACTTTTCGAGATACACTTTGCCCATTGCCTTGTACGTTTTATTTAACGCCGCATTCTGCGATGGACTTTTCGATATTTGGTTCGTATAACGATTTTGGATTTTGTTTGTCTTTTTAACGAACGAATCTGGTATTTGGCGTTGTAGTTAGAACATTCGTTTATTGCTTCTTAGTCAAGTGTTATTTTATTTCACAGTCTGTGCTAACGCATTTCGCGAATCGGTTTCTCTTTTTTTAATTGCCAATCGAATTCTCGTTTGATTTTTCTGGTTATTTAACGGAAATCTTTCTCGGATTTTCGGGAAATTCGCTGTTGTATTTGTCCAGCATTTCGATTCAAAAGTACAATGGTAACGCAGGTAAATAGTCCGCTTAAGTAATTACTGAAAATAGAACATGTTTACCGCTCATCATTATTCTCGCAGCTCATTTACTTGCCACGTTATTCAAAATAAATAAGTTTAAGCCGATTTCGTTTTTCGAATTTCATACGATTATCGGTAACGCGCAAATCGTCGGGGAAGCGTTTCGGCCGGGAGGAAAAGACATTTCCACGATAGAGAGAGAGAGAGACGGAAACGGGGTTCGGTTGTGTACATCGGCAAACAAAGCCAATCGCGAGATAGAAGCGCACGAGGGGGATAAGAAAAAAAAAGTGAGCGCGCGTTTGGCAGGACGGCCGGAGAGAGATTCCTCGGAGGCTTTCTCTCTCTCTCTCTCTCTCTGTCGTGGCGAAAAAGTCGATCGATCGGCTAATCGAGAAGGATAGCGAATCATTCTCATTATCGTATCTTCCGCCTTGGCCCCCCTTACACACGTACGTTCGCACTCAAACTCCGAGGCGCGTGCTCCTTTCTGCTTTTTTTCGTCTTGCCTCTATTTGTTTTTATCGCGCGCGACCTTTCGCACAGTTATAGGTGTACATAGATCGTTGGCTCCGACTATATATTTTTTTCCCTCTCTTTCTCTCAAAACGTATGTATGTATACATGTATTTTTATTCGTGATTTCGATCGAGAAGAGCGAGCCCGATAGTTCTTGGCTCATCACTCGGCAGCTTTACGTAATCGAAAAACACGCATTCTCGAAGACGCGCAGTTAAATCATTCGGGTACATTCCAGTGGAGATTCGCGGAAATCGCGGCCCGAGAGCTAATTAAAATATCGCGGGAGCCGGCGTGTTTACACGGGTCGCGCGCATATTATAATTGACAAATTCGCAGAAAACTCGCGCGGCCAGATGGGCGCGCGGACAATGGATCTGGCAGCGGCAGAAGAGGGCTTTCGCGTGCACGCGCGTACACAAATCGCTGCGACCCCCCCGCGGTTTCGCCACATATTTTTCCGCTTTCTCCGTCTCTCTTCTCTCCCTCTCTCTCGCGCGCGCTCTCCTCTACACCTTCGTTATCGCGGAATAGGCGTGCTCCCACTTGAATAAATTTTCGAGCTTCCTCGCGACTCCCTTCGTCAAAACTTGCTTCCGTGTTTGCCTTTCTCCGCGGAGGAGTGGTCCGATGCAGATGTTGTCACTTTTTGCCAACTCATATTTCTCTTAATCCTCGGCGTTTCTCTCGCTTTGTTTTCCATCTCTTCGGTTCCAATTTGGCGTAACTTCGGATCGCGGTTCATCGTCATTTACAGCGCCTTTGATCTCTCGTCCAAACTCGCGACGAGCCAATGTGCATTGAAAGGGATTAGAGTAGCCCTTTGCCTGTAATATCGATGCAACGCAAACGTATGCGTCGAACACTCGCGAGTGGCATAACAAATGAGCAGCCCCCGCGCTGAACGACGGGGAAGGAAAACAAGCGCTGCCTTTCTCCAACCAGCGAAAAACCCTTTTTCCGGGAATACAAAAAGAGACGGACCCGACAGCGACACAAAGCCATCTCCCCCCTTCCCCTTTTTTTCTCTTCCGTCCGTCCGCGTCATCCTGCGTAGGAGGATATTTTTTTGCGAACAGCGGCTCTTGCTCCCTCTTTTTTTTTTCTTTTTTCTTTTTTTTTCACTCTGTCTACGTCAGAGGCGGATCTTGGTCCTATTGTCCTCGCGATTTCCATGCGTGTGTGCCCTTTCAGTTTTTCACCTGCCGATCGCGAGCGCAGCTTTTATGCTTTTTATGAATTAGTTTTTGTGTTCCCAAGAAAAAAATTCCTCCTCTCTTTTTTGCCCGGCGCTTTTTTGAAATATTTTTCGGTTTACATTTCCGAGGATTAGAAAATGCCATGTTTAAAATCTTATCTCCTCTTTGTCCGCACATTTCCATCGCTTTTGTCTAACAACGCGCTATAACGCATGTTTTGTTGTAGCGCTGTACAAGATGCGAGGGAATTGGGAAGAAGCGGAGCCGAGGGCTCTGGCTCCCGGTTCGCGTCGACGAAGAGCTAACTCGACGTTCACACATCAGCAATCGCCGCCACCGCCGTCGTTGCCTGCCGTGCCATCCGTAGACAGCAGAGCGGCACCTCAGACCTCGCGGCAGAGTCAGCAGCAGGAGGCCGCAGCTTGCCCCCAAACCACGCCCGCCTGGACCAATATAGTGGTGAGTAATCGCCCGCCTTCTCTCCCCCTCAAGCCAACTTGGCGCATGCGTTTTTCTCGTCGCAATCCCCACCCCCACGTGTGTCATTACGCGTGCGAGCGTCGACCGTAAACGCGCTATTTATGGGGCCGACTTTTCCGGCTATAGATGCAGCTTTTTCAGCTATCGATCGAACCTTCTCGATGCGCACGACGCGAGCCGTTCCCATTGAATTTTCAAGCTTTCCATTTGTTTTTCCTTCTTTTGCGCAATGACATTTCGGCGCTCGGCGCTTATTCACAAAGGGTTCTTCCTTTGACGGCGGCGATAACGCTACAGCCTCGGACGATTGATTAACGTTGGCCTCTCGGTTTTTGTCGCAGAAGGAGGAGCCGCAAGAAGAGAGAAACAATGACTCAGGCATCTCGCCGGGACACTACACGAGCGATACGGCTTCGTCGCACAGCGACCGCTCGACGATCGCTGGCACGCACTCCTTGTCCCCGGACAGCGGGACCAGCGCGTCGCCCGAGCCCGGACCATCGGGAATCGTCCGCCACGTCGCAAACACCATCCACTACGACTATGCCCGTCATGTCAACCACGACGGCGCCGGCTGCAGCGATGACACCTCCAGTCCCGAAGACCTGAGTCGCGGCGCGTCCGTGTCGCCGTCTCAACAGGACGACTTCAATTACGAGGGCGACGATATCGAATTTGACGAGAGCATCGAGCATCCCATTGTCAACTCGCAGGGGAAGATCAAGATTTACCGTTGCAAGCAGTGCACATTTTTTGCCGTCACCAAGTGCGACTTTTGGACGCACAACAAAATCCACATAAAACCGGAAAAGGTGCTGTCGTGTACCAAGTGTCCGTTTGTCACGGAATACAAACACCATCTCGAATATCATATACGGAATCATTTCGGTTCCAAGCCCTACAAGTGTGACAAGTGCAGTTATACGTGTGTGAATAAGTCAATGCTTAATAGCCATCTTAAGTCACACTCGAATGTCTACCAGTTTAGATGTTCGGACTGCACTTATGCCACTAAGTACTGCCACTCTCTTAAGCTTCATCTCAGGAAATATAATCACAAGCCTGCCATGGTACTGAACGCCGACGGTACGCCGAATCCGTTGCCCATCATCGACGTCTACGGCACTAGACGCGGACCCAAAGCCAGACCCCAGCCTGCGCCAACATCATGCTCTGCGCAAGTACAACAGCAGCAACAGCAACAACAGCAGCAGCAACGACAGCAACGACAACAGCAATATAGACAACGACAGCAACAATATAGACAACGACAACGACGACAGCAACAGCAACAAGAGCAGCAGCAACCGGAACAAGAAAGCGAACAACAACAACAGCAGCAGTTCCAGCTTCAGCTGCAGTTGCAGCTACAATTGCAGCAACAACACCAGCTGCAGCAGCAGCAGCAGCAGCAGCAACATCAGTTCCAGTTGCAGCAACAGCAGCAACAGGGCTTGGTACCGCCAATTCCGCAGCCGCAACCACCAATACCCGATAACGTTATGGGCAACCTGCTGCCGCAGTTGGTCGCGCCGGCGCTCCCGGTTCCATTCCAATTCAACGTGAACGACCTAGCCGCCTCGCTCGCCAGCGTCAATACATTGCCGGTCGCGTCAACTGCCGTGCCATTCCTCGATTTCTCTGATCTTTTGAGCAGACTACCCCTTGCCACCAATCCATTCGCTGCTATCGCTACCAGCAGCGCTGCCATTGCCGCCGACAGCATTGCCGCTGTCCCTGCCACTGATAGTGTCCCTGCTGGTGCCAGTACCGATGCCACTGCCAGCGCCACCGCCACCGCCACCGCCACCGACACCGACACCGTCACCGCCACCCCCATCGCCACTGCCACTGCCACCGCCACGGCTGCGGCCACTGACACCAACAACAACCAGGATGACAGCGCCGAGTCACAACCGCTGGACTACACCATGCAGGCGATGCTACGAGCCACCAGCGCGACGGAGGACACCGACAACCACCAAATATCGCCGGCCGGCAACGATTCTGAGAGCGCATCTTCGTCCGGCACCAGTGATGCGCCGGTCGACCTCACCGACAACCAACATAGCGACCAGCCACTCGACCTCACCCTATCCAAATCCGATAAGCCAAAGCCAAAGCCAAAGCCCGCTAGCAGCCACCGTCGGAAGGGCCGTGCGGTCAAACTGGATCGTCAGGTCTTAGACGAGGACTCCGATAAGGACATGTACGTACAACCAACAGTTAGCAACCACGAAGAACCTGATGACGTTATTCAGCAACTCGATAATTTGCTTTCGGAGGTGCGAGGCATGTCCAGATACATTCAGCAATTAGAGGACGAACTTCGTGATCAGTCCGAAAACATGTAGACTTATTTCGTACGCCGGACGCGAAGCTTTATGTTTATAAAATAGTTTATTAGTTTTTTTTTCGTTCTTCCTTTGCGTTTTTACCGTTTGCGTTTTTACCGTTTGCGTTTTTAGAGATTAAGGTTTAGTTCATTGCAAGATATACAGGTCGATATTGTTGATTGTTATTTGTCACGCGTGACATTACATTTTATAAAATAATAAATTAGTTAAGTTAGATTTATATTTTCTATACATACATATGTATCATTACCGATTCCAACGAGAAAGTCAAACTGTAGTTTGAATTATTATTAAATACTTTATGAGAAATGTAATTGTCACTAATTAAGATATTCCTTTTTCAGGACTGCCTCATAGTTCGAGATTTTCTCATTGGCAGAAGAAGCTGATATATATGTATATATATTGAAATTCGTGTGTTCATTTGAAAAGCGTTGCAGCGTTTTACTTTGATATTAGCGGTTTACTTGAAATGTAAATAATTGAGGCGTACGGACAATTGTGCACGGTTTTACGGTACACATACACTATTGTGCATGATAACATGGTACGAATGAATTGTTGCACATGTTACTGTGCACGATAATTTATGCGTACAAAGAAGCCGTGCACAATTGTCCGCACGCCACTTGTGAATACCTTGTAAATGATGTATAAAATATTTCATACCTTTTTATTTTACATATTAGTGAAAACATTCTACCAGCGAAATGTACGTATTTTTGAAAATAGAAAAATACTCTTGTTGCTTTCAAAGTCGAATCAACAAAACGCTTGTAAATGTCAGTATAATGTTCATTGTAGATCTAAGGTAGATAATAAAGAGACCTGTATATACAAATACTACTCTGGTAATTACTTCAGGCGAAATCCTTACCCTTACCTTATTCCGGTAATGTCAGTTGCACAATCACATATAATTTTGAATTCAAGATTAACTTTTTAACAAACATTTATTTATTTCTCCAAACTTTGAAATATTTATTACTCTATCACGTTTCTGTTTATTATTAATTTTCTGTGTTGGCGATCTAAAAGATGTTTTCCATAGCCTTCCGTATTTGGATTTTTCAAACATTTGACTGCTATTTACCAAGCGATAACAAACAAATAAATATCATTGATTATGGAAAGCGTATTATTCCATAAAATATCGAATTGAGGTACTTGATAACGTAATGTCAGTAAATATACTTATTAAAAAATATGTCAGTTCTATCGCCTGAGCTACTTGGAATCCGAAGTAAAAACGTGAATTTAAGACAGGTTATTGCAACATCATTGTATTACAATTTCAATACTTATTTTTAACAGTAACCTAACCTCCGATTAATCAATTATTATCATACTCTCAATGAACAATTTCGAATTGCAGACACTATGTGACAATGCCACTAATCGCAAACTCAAGCTACTAACTACTTTCATTCCTGACCAACTTATTTTTTTAATTGAGCAAAAAGCTAAGCTTGCTCATTATGATTTCGTTATTTTACTTTACATAGAGTTTTCAAGTACGTACATCTTTGTTTCGATGATTAATTTTTCGTATTGCTAATGTCGTTTTAACAAATAAACAGGTTTGTCCTTTTCATTTGAAGAATTTTGCAATATAAATAACAATGAAAGTTGTGAATTTTTGAAAGTCTGCAACTCTCTGGTAGGTAAAATAGTTGAGCAAATATGCAATATGGAAGGGGATGTAATTACAATTACAGGTTTGTCCGGATTTATAAATGACAATCACTGTTATTAATTAAATAAATATGCATTTCGTTCGTACACCTAGACAATGGTTTATTATCCATATGGACTCAAGGTGACGATCAACTTGTCCAGGAGCTGATGCATAAAGTTATATCGTGTTGTTTTACAGTAAAAGAAATCGTACGGAAGTTAAAATGCAATTTTCACAATTTATTTCAAAGTATTGCAATTTTATATAACTCGAGAAGTTGATGGATCTCTTAGCTAATATGTTAATTGTCGTAGCTCCTTTGAAATGTGCTGTATCTGCTGGGAGCATTAGTTTTGCTGTAATAGGCGAACACGATGCTCTCCATTGCGTTATCATTGGCGAGCCGCTCACAGCACTGAAAAGGGCCACGGATGTGTGTAAACCCGAGGATGTAATATTGTCTGCAAGTGCATGGGAACATTGTAATTTAAACGGTTATATTTACGTTATCTTGGACAAGAGTCACATCAGGGTATTTTATCTCAAATAATTCCATTATTTTTTTGTACGCAAGTAGTATAACAACACGGTGATTGCAGATTACTAAGGAAATAAAGAAATGTACAACTGAAGCAGATGCCACGTGTAAGATTAAGTTTAAAAGCCCAGAACACTCGATCGATGAAATAGATGAGCCTGTTACAGAAGCCGTTGGTCAGCTTTCAGAAGCAGCATCCGATGTGGGCAGTACCGATGTGAAAAAGCTGAAATTCATTATAGACCCAACGATAAAAATTGACGACAGTGTGGAGGACGATTTAGAAACAAGTAAGTGTTCAATGGATTTTTTAAATCGACGTTTTAATGATTATTTTAATAATCAATCTTTTATAAAAAGAAAATCGATGTAGATGTACGATTAGAATCATTTTACTTTCGAACAGATCGTCCAGGTGTGATAGTGGGTCCTTACAAGAAAAATGTCGGAATGCTGTTGAGAAGTTTCGTATTTGAGTCGATTGCAGCGCAGGTGAGAAAAGAAAAGTAGCTTGTTATTTTAAAACTTTATGCCGAGGTAAGTATCTTTCAATGCCAATGCAACGACATTTACTCTCTCGTTTGACTTGAAGATTGAAAGCGATCGTTCTTTCGAACACGTGGCGGAATTGAAAAATGTCACCGTGCTGCTCGTCGAAATTTCCTCGGCGAAATCCACAGCGACCGAATTAATTTCTCTGACGGACGACTGCCACAAGTTAATCCTGAGGTGAGTTTCATTGTGCGCGCTGCCTTTTTATCGTTCGAAGCGCATCGTTGAATCCATCGATCAATTTGCACGTGCGCGCGACAGAGCTTGCGAGAATGTAGGCTGCATCGAGGATGTCAGCCTACGCGACTCGCTCGTCAGGTTTCGCATTGTCTTTGGGACTCGTGGCTACTTGAAGGATTTCAATCATTGTCGATTCGGCGTGGCGTGCGCTTGGAATCTCTTGCACTCGCTGTCTAGCGTGACTCACGCGAGCGGAGTATCCGTGGGTGTCTCGACAGGTGAATTTTTCACGTGTGCCCGTGAAATCAATCACTTTGGTTGCGTAACGCGCCGATTATTGCGCATCCGCTTTGATGCATCGATAGGGATATCGTGCGTTGCGGTCATCGGCCACACTATTCGCCAGCAGTACAAGGTGATCGGGGCTCCAATCGTGAAAACCGAAAGTATGATGCGTCTTACTCGGGGCAAGGTATTTACGAGATACTTAGCGCGTGGGTGACGCTTTGCTGAAATGCAGCGTTAAAGTACAATTCGCCGAAAGGTCACCTGCGACTTGGACACAGTCGTGCACAGCGATATCAACAAGAGTCACTTCCTTGTCAGAGGCTTGGTCAATCTTCGAGGGCACAGCAAAGATTACATATTTCACTACACCCAACGTAATGAGTGAGTTCCTTCGGTTTTTACGAATTCTCCAGTATCGAGTAAGATTTACATTCTTCAAACTCGTCAGGTTTGACGATCGAACGAGGAGCGAATTGAAAAATGCCTATCCGGTGCTCGACAGATTCCAGGAGTTAGAGCTATTTAGCGAAATTTTGGACGACATTGGCATACCAACTCGTAAATACGCAGGCATTTTGATCGAGGTAGATCGATCGATTAAAAGTTCTTTATCTGCAATTACAATGCGACTTGTTGCGTGGGCGTTGAAAAATGCTGATCTCACGCACAATAACGTAAGTCGTCTCTTTGCCAGGGCAAAAATCGAATTGGAAAGTCTCGCGTGTTGGACGGCTTCGTTACAGTTGCAAAAGCCAGAAAAACGTCACTGGTCAAGATTGTACTTCATCCGTCGTTCGCTCTTAAGCCTTACACGGTTATATACAAAATTCTCGAGCAGGTAAGAGTATGCGTGTATGCCGCGTGGAAAATTTGAATGGCTTCTTATCCCGCGATTCGATCGCGCCGATGGCGCAATGGTCGGAAACGGCAACAATTTTGCATCAGAAGTTGCGTTACACCTTGTTACGCACAAGCGCGCGTAACATGCGTACTTTTGTTGTTCACTTTTGTGTTTGTTCTTCGCCAACAGATACTCGAATCCGAATGGTGTAAGACTATAGACGAATTGGAGAGGAATGTTATACGGAAATTAGGACATGTGATATTGCCGGAAGAGCTTTGCTACATGAATCGTATATTAAGAGTGAGATTTAAGCGCTCGAAGCAATATCTCATGGACTCTGATTGGAATCGGCATAAGAAAACATTAAACATTTTGGACAAGATACTAGACATAGTAACGTTTCTTTTCTCCTATTGCGCACAGTATCGCGTCATTGAATTTATAAAAGAGCTACGGTAAAATTGTCATCAAATCTGACTAAACAGAATAGCGAGAAATGGTGTATTTTACTGGACAACGTAGAACACATGGACTACATGTCATGGCAGTTCTTGTCGCAAGCGATAAGCCACGAGAACGTAGTCTTGGCAATGACAATTCTGGAGGCGAAATCCTGGGACGAATTGTCGCGAGTGGAAGCTGATATTTGCAGAGATAAACGGTTACTGCGACACACCTTGACAGGACTGGAGTTTCATTCCTTATCGGCGCTGGCTTGTCAATTTTTAGGCGTACAAGCTGTTGCTATCGAACTCCATGAGTAATTACTCGTTACAGATGTTTTACGTAGCAGTTCGTACAGATAAGCGCGAATTGTACAGATTTGTAGATACGTAGTTGAATCGCGACATTTATTTCTTTTAGTTTGCGAACGACTGCATTTTTTTGTATTATTAGTTAATCATCTCGAAATATGATTTCCACGTGTGCAATTGACTTTCAGATATTTATTAAATTCGAACACAACTCATCCTGGATGGGTTGAATTGTTCTTATCACTGATGACTTTGTGTTGCGCATGCGACATTGTTCAATTAACTCCCGTCGAGGCTGATGAGCATAACTTAATTTTTCCCGAAATCTTGCAAACTACGCGAATCTCATCCGATTTACTGCCTGAAGAAACGGCTCCTCCTCAATCATGGCATAAGAGAGACAGAATCAGTGTTTGCTTGATCAATAAAAAATTTCGCGTTGCAAACTCTTTTAGCAATTATAACATACGAGGTACTATAGCTAATATTCGATAAAAAATACCGTTTCGATGTCGTTCTTAAAAAAACAGGGGATTTATTAATGCAACTATTAAAATTGAAGAGCTTGCTCTGGAAATCTACTCTCGACTGTCCACTTATGAGCAAAACGTCGTTAGATACGCCAGTATAATTGGCAAAGTATTCCTTCGTAATATGCTGGAATTAATTCTTCCAAATCATCAATCATTAAAAACATCAACAGGTACAAATTCAAATTATTATCGACAATCTTTTTTCATTCTTCGTAAAAAAATGGTTCTGAAAATTCTTTAAGTATTCAAATATCATGTACAATAGTACTTATTATTTCCAGCAATAGAAAATCTGATGCGCATACGTGTATTCGAGTGCGCGTTATTGCAAAGGCAAAGCACGAAGGTCGATGACCTCGCTGTCTGCTCTTTTAAGTCTCGCAGTACTTTCTCGGATATGCATCACTTGTTGCGCTGTCGGTGTCACTCACAATGTAAGACCCTCAAAGTTACATATTTTATTGTCAATGCGTGGCTTGTTTTTGCGTACAGCAAGGCATAATGTTTTTTTTTTTTGCGTAATACATTGAATAGTCAATCGTCCGGCTTTAACGCTACTATTGATTATATTTTTCCTCACCACGATCCGATATAATTTTTAGCCGCTCATCCTGCAGAAAAGCATTTGGCATATTACGCGCAATGTCGCTTCTTGGAGTTCAAAATATCGATTTTTCTGCGCGTAACTTGCGAGCAACTCACTTACCAAGAGAAGAAAGAATGCCACACGCTAATCGCAGAAATTTACAAGAAGGAGGCGAGAAAATGTATGGCGTGTGGCGGTGGGCCATTTTTGAAACTGCCTGGCATGGAAAAGTCCGTAAGGGAAATTAAAAGAATCTGTATTAATTTTCCATGCTGCATTACAATTGCACTTTCATTGTCGTACGGCGAATACTGCAATTATTACGCAGCATCGAGTGGCACTGTAAGTAGCGTTACTGAAAGAATATCAGACTTACAGTTGATTGTTTCAGAGAAAGCCGATGAAAATGTCGATACCAATAGTAGATGCGTATAAAGCGGAACAGCTAATCGACGATCAAGGTATTAACAAGCATTTAGTTGTAGACAGGAAAATGAAAAATAGCCATGCAACCGAGACCAGGAGAGTTTCGATTATGCCGTCGTCGATTGAAACTGATGATATCGATGGTTTTTATTCACGTAGACATTTCATTTTGTATATCAATAAAATGAAGCTTTAGTTGAATAAATATTTTTAGAAACGCACGCTGTTTGTTGCATCAATTCAGAAGTCCCGAAAAGCGCAAGACAATCCCGCAAAAAGTGTAAAGTACAGCCGCTAACCCGCGAAGAAACCGATGAGTATTTGCCGTTGGATAATTTTGGACACGTAGATTTTCGTTATTGCAGATGTCTCACTATCATTAACTGCATTTTTTTGAAATTGCAGCAACACATCAGGCATATAGGTACGTATACGGATCAAACGGATAACATTGCCATTGCGATAACGTTGCTTACGACTTTGCATTAGATAACAATCAGAAAATAATTAATTTCATGCTGGAATACGCGGCAGCGCTCATTGATTTTGGCCAGCCCGGTTTCGCTCTCAGATTTCTGGCGTTTGCAGACGAAAGAAACGAGGTATATGAAAATAATTTCAAGCAGCTTGGTCGAGCGCTGACACGCTCTTGTTCTTGCAGTACGTTGGCACTTACGATGCTTGGAAAAGTCCATCGTTGTACGAGAAAATGCTCAAGAGGAGCATGATTCTTCGCCTGCGAGGTACAATTTATTTTGTCGGAAATCGTTTATAAAAGTGAGGCTTTTCCGAAAAGTTTTATTTGCTCAGGAAACGCTTACATACTTCTTGGAAACTATCCGCAAGCGAAAACAAATTACTTCGAGGCTTTATCTCTGTTCAAGCATAACTTCAGGGCATCTAAGTGGTTAACGTGTCAGAGAACTATGTATGAAAGAATACAACAAAATATTCGCTGGACGTTCGCGTATCCAACGATAGGAACTGATGCCAAGCAGGAAAGAGCAGTTGTTGTCAGACAAAATGCTGCGTCGTGCCTGTCCCTTATCTCGTCGATACTCATGGTATCGCTTTAAATTGTACGCGTATGCTTTTTCATAATTTACATTTTATCCGTTTGGGTGACGGCAGATTCAAAAGCACCATAAGGCAGCCAGGCTGGCTGCACTTCAGAGCGTTGTTTTCGGTTTCTCCAACTACGACTCGAGCAATTTTTACGATCAGTGCCAGCTGTATCTATCAATCGTTAAAATTTATGGAAAGCTTAGAGATTTGTCATTTGTCAGTTGCGTCGAGAAGTACATACTGTTCGCCATCAACCAGAGGCAAAAGTGGAACAGCAGCGAAGAAATCGTTATATTAGCATACGTGTACGCAGCCATTTTCAAAGTCAGGTAAAAAACTCAACTTTTGTATTGCTGCCAGAGCAAGCATTGCCGAGCTCCATAAAGGCTACTTTAAAAAAATACAGTTTGCTGCACGGGAAATTGGAGCGAGCGGCGCGATTCGGTGGAAAGGCACTGCGTATATCGAAATATTTTCACATGGTTAGATTGGAATTGGGAATACTGCCGTTGCTCATTCAAACTTCGGTAATGCGCTTTATTCATGGATGTTATTAATTTGAAAAAAAAAGAGAAAAAGAGAAGATGAACATTAACGAAAGAAAACTGCCTCTTTCTCCCATCAATATCATTGGTGCATTAATTGACGTCGACGCGACATCGGCTCGATTCACGAAGGTGCGTTTGAAACGAGTTTGCGAGACAGTAGACCTGTTGCGGAGGCTGCGCGACATCTCGCTCGAGGACATCGATAAATCAGCATTAACGTGGTATTATGCTCTTTGCGTGGATCTCTTGCTGGACGCTGGAATCGTTATAGAAAGCTATGAAGTTTGCGCAGACTACGCACTCGGAATCATGGGTACGTTTTGAAATAATTAAAATATGCGTCAACAATACTGCTGCGTGCATTGTTATTTAGACGACAACTCGGAGCTTTGTATTTTGCGCGACCCTAACAGTACCAAGCGTCTCGTCTCTAGTCTATGGTCATGGCAGTTGCGAAGGTAATACATCTCGACCGCTATGCTATTTCAAATCATTTTATTGCTGTTTCTCTATATACGACACTTGTTTTCTATTTTCAGAAGCGAATTGACCAACAGTACTTTCGTCAAAAATTTAAACTTTTTCACCGTGGACATTGAAGTCGTTAATTATTCCCAAGTCATTACGTTATGCAAGGTAATTATTCTACCCTCTCCCGCGAACTTCTATTTTACAAAGTTACAAAAAATATATACAACACTTACAAAAAATTGACGACTATCCAGTGAAAAACTACTGTATCATTTCAGATATTGGAATGTCATTTACTACTTTTAACTCGATGCATTAATTTAAAAAGGAGTAATCAAATCGAATTTCTACTCGATGACATAGAAACTCTTATGAAGATACTGAATGATCTTGTAAAAATAGTGAAATGCATTGAACCCCATTATTACTTACTAAAGACTTATTACAACTTAGTGCGTGGACGTACTCTAACATCAAAAACTTATTGGCGAAAAGCAAAAAAACGCGCTGAAATCCAAAAGAACCTGATGTTGTTGGCAAGGATAGAGCGTAATAAAAATGTAAACATTAATATCAAAGTATTTTACGCAATAAGTAAAAGCAACGGGAATAATAGTAGTTAATATTTTATCTAGACTTGGAAAGCCATTAATAGCTCTAATAACATGGCACGCTTTTGGGAAGAAAATATTGGCTATCGAAATACAATTGTTTGGCAAGACATAGACGTGTTCGATCTGAACGATTGGTCAAATCTTATGTATTCTCTTCCAATGTCTGACTCTTACTTATGAACGTGAAAAAAGGTAAATATTTTGCGGACTCCAGGCGGATAATCTCACAGTTTAAAGTTATATTATGATTGACTTTTCTTTTCCCTGAACTGTAGTAACTATTCAAATCAATTCTGTTTACTTTTTTTTGATTACCTGCATCTTGATTAGTATAAGTAGGGTACAAAAAAAACGTACGTATGGTATAAATATAAAAATAACAGAATAAGAGCTCTCACATATACGCATTACATTTATTTAATTTGCATTATGTAATAATTTATAAAAATTATTTAGGATATACGTATAATACAAAGTCCGCATGATACATTCCACGAAAAGGCAATGATAATTCGAATTTTATTCTCACCTAGGCTTGGAAAAGCTGTAAGCTACAATAACATGGCTCGTTACTGGGAAGAAAATCTCGGCCACTGAGAGAGAAATACGATCTTTTGGCAAGACGTTGACATATTTGATCTCAAGAGTTGATACTATGTTCTCTTCCGTTTTCTGATTCTTACATATATCTGAAGCTACATTTTAATGTAAATGTAGAAAATATCATAAATGAAACTTATTCATAATAATATTACTTATAAAGTATTATTATGTACGGTAGGCTCGAGGACATCGATAAATAAAGTAAGTTGAACATTATTTTATATGCAATTTGAGTATTTGTTTCAGAATGCCAATTCGAATCATTGCTTTTAGCATATCGCATACACTAACTTCGTTCCTTGATATAAAAAAAATTAACGCGACTACAACTAGCACGGTACAAAAATTAAGCAGTCTATGACGAATATTTACATAATTAATCTCAAATGTTAAGGAATTTTCGTCAAATCGTCGAATTTCCATAGTAATACTTACGCAGAACGTATATTTTGCTAGTATCTTATAAGCTACTTTTAAAAACTTTTTTTAAGAATTTTCTTTAATTGCTAGTGTTCCAATAATCCAAAAATACATCAATATTTAAATATATATAAAATAAGTACTACTGCATCTGAAGCATAGAATGTAAATAAGATAGAACTTGTCTGTATAAAACTTGTTTGGTCTAGATGGTTGACAAATCATCTAGATGAAAGTTGACAATCGGTATAACTGATCTTTTAAAAATCCGTACATATACTCAACGATATTAAAAGTAGATGCTCCATTTCAACTTTCAGGACTTCTACGGCCTTCTTGTTTAGTTGCAAAAGTAAGAGTATTAAAAAAATCTACTTTGTTATAATGCTAAATACACCTTTGAATATCTTCTAATTTTCCACTGATACAATTTTTCTAGTATGTATCTACGTAAAACGAGAATGAATCAAAAATTAAATATTATAAATGAATGAATGCTTTCGAGATAGAATATACATCTCGATCAATTATCATTAATCGGTGTATTTAGCATTTTTTTAGAGTTTTTCAAACCCTTACTGCTTTTTGATATACAATAACGCATATGACATTGTCTATTGTTAATAAGCTAACTCTTGTATTTCGTCACTAGGAATCGGTAGGTGTATTGATTAAGGTAGCATCTAAGTATGTCAAAATAATTTTCATAGCAATAGTTTTCGAAAACTATAAAATGATTATTTTTTTTTATTAAATATGATATTTTTATATCGAGTCTGTCAAGTTAAGAAAACGGGCATCTTTAATTAAAAAATGGGACGGAGTTTAAAGTGTTCATAGTTCAGACATGAAGTGAAGGATATAGACGTTTCAATAAATTGCTCATTCCTCGATGCTACCGAGTTAGCTGTAAGTTTATTACGCTCGTGAATTAAGTTTACGATGTTCTTGCTCGCTCACCGTGCATCTGCAAATTTTTGAAAGTCATAGTATGCTACTTCGCTTTAACTTTGAACCATCAGAGTATATATATATATAAATTTATATTTTAAATACCTTGAAAGTAGTTTGATACTCAATTGATAAACACAATTTTCTAAAAAAGTATACTTTTTTTAACATTGCAATTTTTTTTTCTACGTAATGAAGACATTTTCCTAAAGTTATGGTCGTTAGTGATGTACTTTAGAATCACACAAATTACCGCTGTCAATGTCATGGTTTGGAGTATTGACGAAAGTTATTGTAATCTCTTCTTCAACGTTGCAATAATAATTCAATAAACCCTATATCGATGTAATCATTGCAACGTGTCATAGTTTGTTATATACCTAACTCGCAAATACAAAAAAAAACATACGCATACACATATTAATACTCTCACACAAATCCATAAACTAGATAATCCTCGATAACTTTGATTTCTCGATGTTAATCTCAAAGTGTCATGAATCTTTCCGAAAAACATGCCGCAAGTTGCGACTACGCGATAGATAACGAATATCTGAAAAATTGCGAAGCGATCCCTAAGAAAAACACAGAGAAACTCGTGTACTATCGCTCAGTCTCAACGTCTTGTCTGATTCTAATCCTGAAAGAAGAAAATCTAGACGAAAAACAGACTCTTAAGGAAGCTCATTCCCATGCACACACGTACGATTACAAGCACAATTCATCAAAGATCTAGTCTAGTATGCGGTATTCGAACGAAACAAATCAAATATTTATATTCGCTCTACTCGTTTTTATATATCTGTTAGCTCGCGACAGATGTTCTGGTTGCGCAGTTCAATCGTGGCCGTCGATATCGTTGTCGATGCGACTGCTACGGATGCCCGTTTTGCCGGTCCATGGGTACACGTCGGGGCACGCTTGGCATGTCTTCATGTAGCGTACACCACTCTTGTGCCATAGATTGCATACTTTAGGGTTGTTGCATTTCTTCGGTCGGTCCTAAGATTTTCAACAATTAAAAGAAATATCGACCTTAGATTCGACTGCTTCTCTCAAACGATCTCCGCTGATTTAAACTTTCTACTGCGATTACGATAAAGAAGCCTTGTAAATCTTGTTTGCATTGGCATCATTCCGGACGTCTTAACTCGCTCATCAGCAGTATAAATTTTCATAATCAACTTGTTATTGAAACTGACTTTACTAATCGTTATCTTTATTTTATATTTCGAATAATAACCGACCGACGAAATTTTCAATTCGATACTGTTTAACTAATGAAACATGTCAGTATGTACCAACATAAAAATGATTTATTTATTTATCGTCTTCGTTTTGTAAGTTGTTAAGAATTATTTATATACTAGAAAACAAATAAAAATTCGATATGCACGAGTCATAAACAATTCAAATAGCGAATATCGCAATAACGCCGTACCTGGTAATTGCATCCGAAAGGTTCGAATCTATCCAAGAGTGCAAGAGGAGTCGGGTTCCTAACCCATTGAATAGCCTGCCAGTTCGTAATGATCCAGACATCATCCATAGCAACGATCGTATCAAGGAACGAAATGAAACCTTCCTTGTGATGAGGCTGTGTGAACCAAGCGGCATGATAGAACAAACCGAACGGAGCTCTGAAAGTTTAACAAACGTATTCCACGTGTAAAATCGCCTTGCAAAGATAAAATCTCGAAAGATCGATTAGTTGTAAATCATCACGGAACTTTACATTTGTTATGAATATCGGATAAATCAATATTATCCAAGTAATCAGCGATGCATAATGTATAAAGTAAAGATGCGCAATCGACCATAAAATAAGCTAACAAAAATCAACCTGTTGGTGGTGTAATGTCTCTCGAAGTTCTTGATGAGCATTTTATAGACGCCATCGGCAGTTGGTGGATTGCTGCAAGCGTCACCCATAGAACACCTACCACCATTCAGATCCTGCCACATGACCATAGGCACTTCCCAGAGACCAGGGTACGAACGTGTAGGGCATGGAGGAATCATACAGTCGTGGAACAGTTTGTAGTCAAGAGTGTATGGCCAACTTGGCGGTCGGTTTTCGTAGATTGGCATCGACGAGTCATATGTAAAGTTGGTGTCCCATAGCATTTTGAACATGTTGTTGCCACCCACCTGCGGGCATCATACGATTTTCTTTTGTTTCTTTTGTACCTTTGTGACTTGTAACACGAACGCTAAGCTGATGTTTTTCGTTGCCATTTTACCGTGGAAGCTTATGAAGTGAGGTGAGTTATTATTTATGTGGAAAATGTTCATTTTTGTGTACTTTTACTCTTCCATGCGAAGATATAAAAGAGGAAAGCACGATTGAAACCTGACAATCATGCATTTTGCCTCCGCATACAGAATCGATCGAACTGCCAATTATTACAGAAAATACTTTTACTTATTATTCAAAACACAAGCTTTTCCAAGCAAAACCACGAGTCAGCGAGAGAGAGAGAGAGAGAGAGAAATATTTGTCATTGGCAATCGAATCAGCATGGAGTCATATAAGGCAGCACCAGCAGCAGCAGATCCGCGAGAAGTTTTCGCACTGTACACGTTGCCTTAACTCGGTTTCGCGGTGTCGTTTCATCAGCCGGCAGAAAATGGTGAAATGCCAAGGCTTTTTTTTCCTCCCTGCGCGCGAGCGCACTCACCCGTATAAAGCGCATATACACACACTCGCGCACACAAGCGCCACAAACACGCCTACTCGAAGTGAACGGGAGTGCAAGAAGTGATCGTAATACTTCGCTCGCGGTGTCAAAAGGTTATAGGCCGCTCACGCTCGGCCTGTTATACCAGTCTCGTCGTCCGAACTGCGAGCTCGCGGGGTTCGCAGGCGTCTGCGATTGGCGATTTCGCGTGTTTCGGCTCTCCTCGGCTGCCATTACGCGTGCTACGCGAAGACGATTTGGCATCGGCGACGATTGCGCAAGCGAAATGAGCCAATGACGCGCGCATACACGCCGATCGGTTTGCACAGGCCCGCCGATTGTCGGAGCGACTTACCGAGCTGCCCGAGAGCTCGCGACAGCTTCTGAAAGTATGAATTGGCTTTCATTGCGCGGCTTTTCCCACACTGCCAAACCACGTGAATCGGCTTCTATGCTTTTGGATTGTGGACACGCTTTCAAATATGACGACGGTATCGACTTTTTCTATACCGCCAGCGTAATCACGCGACGGCATTATTCCAAGTGTTTGCGCACTGTCAATTTCTGTAAGTACTCTGTGGCAGATCGTTCGATCACTCTCGTATTCGCACTCGTGTTTGGCCATTGACCCGACGACAAATTAATTCCACGAAAAGTAACATGCCAAGTTACCGCCGAACGAACATCAGACGAGTAGAAGAGTAGTATAGTATCAGATGGAAGAAACGTACAGAAGGTGTGTAAAGTTGATAAGATACTCACCGAGAGGAAGGGTGCTCTCATTCCACGAACATCTTCGAGCTTGACACCACCATAAGCGGACAGAATCTCGCGTTGTCCGGCTACCTCACGGGACCACTTGCGTGCCGAGAATTGTTCGCCAAAGCTGTGCCTGTATTTGCGCGTCGCAGGAGAAAAACGAATAAATGCGTTAGGCGAACCTCGGAACAAATGCAGATCTATCGACGAGGAAATCAGCCTTCAAACGCTTCATTTTCATTTGCGCGAGATTTATGAGCAAGTCTTCGCTTATAGCCAACGCTCGAAAGAAATCAGTAGCAAGAAGAGCTGATTTCCCTTTACTCGACGCAAGGAGAACAGCAGCCATGCATAATTATGCAAATACCACACTCATACTGTACTCGCAAGTGTACCAGATACGTAGGCAAGTTAATCGGGTCAATTTGTCAACTTCGTCATTGGCAATTGAAAACTCACCGTCGTCGTAAAAATATAGGAACGAAACAAAACTCGTACACCTCGGTCACTCGTCGGACAGATTCTTTGTTTCCAGTTTGCGTGCGTTCGTTTGCTCTCGTTCGAATGAAAGTGGGCAACAAACAGTCTAATGAGAGATTGCAGGTGAGAAGCTTTCAATGCAAAAGAGCGTGCGTGCGTTAAGCTGTCATTTGCACCGTCATCCCGCAATTCCGAGAATCAACAATGGCCCGTTTGTATGACGGGCTTTTTTCTACGTTACAGCTTGCGAGCTAACCGGTTATTTCTTTTTTCACATCTTTAAGTACGTCAAGTGTTCGTTTTCGAGCTCACTTTCTTCAATTCTTTTTATCATTAATTAGTTTGCACGTCAAATGTAGCATTTTTTTCTAAGAAGTTACCCGACCTTTTTCCCGAACAATGCACATTTTTACTTTTCTATGTAGTAATCAAGAAAGTCTTGTAATTGTGGTTGCAAAATTACCATGAATTTTAGAGAATTAACTAAAAGGAATTTATTATGTTTACTATACTTCACTGACTGTACGTATGATTTTTTTATAAATTTTACAGTATTTTATCCAATATTATCAATTTTTTGTATATTACAACTTTCTTTAATGCATGAAAATACCTATTCTATATTTTTCAAATGTAACGCTACTTGAACGATATTTCATTTAAATCAACATTGTCGGTTCTCTCTTGTCCACTTGGGATTATTATTGTTTCAACAGTATAATCTACCAAAACAACGAATATTTTTTAAATATTAATTGATTTGAATACGTAAACTTCGGAGTCCTATCGTGTAAAAATGTGTAAAGTCATACAAAAGCAATTCAAGCGAAACAAAATTTTTAAAAATATCAAAGTACAAGCAGAAACGATATGTACATACATCGAACAGCAAACGGGCAGTGCAAAACAAAACAAAAAGAAAACAGCAGATGTGAATAAGTCAGTGCTGGTTAAATCTACGTTGGAAGTTGCATTTCTGGATCGACATTCTTCCCCAGTGCGTTACAATACTTACGAGACCGTGTGAGAAGCGATCTCATGACCAGCGGCATAGAGATTCTGCACTTGGCTGTAATCCGTCCACTCGTGCGACACGTAGAACGTCGCCGAGATCGGGCATCCGTTTGGATTGTTTCTACCCTTTTCAAAGAGATCCGAGTAAAGTCCCTTGTTCAAATCGTTCACCGAGTCATCGAAGGTCAGCAACACAATCTGTGGTATTTCCTCTGGCAGGTACTCGCCTATCATGCGACGGTTACGTGCACACGGGTGTGAGGAGAAATGCGACAGACAAAGAGGACAGAGAAAGAGAACAAAAAAAAATTGGTTTGCGTTAGTGCGAATTGATTAGTGGATGGTTTCGTTGAGTTTTCACTCGACCACGTATTTTCCTTTCTTCCTTCCGAATCGAACGAATATATTCAGCATGAACTCGAATTTTTCTTTTACGAGTCACTTTTCTCGTGCAAAATAAGAAAGTGACTGTAGTATGCATCTTAAAACGGAGCCGTTCCAAGAACGAAAGCGAGCCGATACGTATAAATATGTAGTAGAGCAGCAGCTATACTATTCAAACATAAATCAACGCGGCTCGTTACACTTTTTTCCCCAAGGAAAATATTCGAGTTCAAGCGAGTATATGAGACGAACGATTTGATGAAAGAAAGTAAAGAAAAAAAAATCCATTGGCGTGCGCTGTAGCAGCGATAGAGCAGACGCCACATCAATGAGATTATATGTTACATATAGGTACGCACATGTATATGTATATATTACACACAATGATCGATTGTTAAATAGACAGCAGTAAAAATAGATAGCCGCAAGACAGCACTGCCCTAGAGATGTGGAAGAATCGTTATATCTAGAGTTATTAGTGAAAGGGCAGCGATATAAATTCATATGGCATCTAAAAGATCGAAGTGAAAACGCCGATCCCTGATTTTCCAGGTGACTCGATGCGAGCGCCATCGCGATAAAACGAAAGTGATTAATTTAATGTTGTTTGATTTCAGTTGAAATTTATCTCCCTAAAATATTTAACTCGAGCGCGTGAAAAGGTGTTTACGTTTATGTTTAACAAATTTCACTTGCAGAAACAAAAAAACAAAAGAAAAGAAAAAACAAAAGCGACTTGATTTATGACCACGCGATAAATCATTGATCGCGCGCGTCGCATTAATTTGGATATACGAGCTGCGCGTCGAGACGAGACAACAGCGAGCTTTGCGAGTCGTCCGTCGGTGAACGCAAGGAAAAACGACAAGCGGCGAGTGATTGGAAAGGGACAGTCGAGCGATTTAATTAATGAATCGGGCGAGGTTCGGCCGTACGAGTTTTCATCGAGCGCGACTCTAACTGGATCGGGCCGCGGTCAGTCGGAGATGGCGCTTGCACATTGCACGAGGTGAACGAGTTCCATTCTCCCTGCGATTCGTTTCCTTCTCGCCGCTGTTTTGGACATTTGCGAGATTCGCCACTTGTTGGACCTATGGCCATTAGGTATCGAGCGTCTCCGTGATCGCGCGCCACTTTGATTGCGGCGATATTCTCGTTGGTCCTCGATCGAGAGGATTGCTTGCGCCTCTCTCGCCACAAGCACGTCACGAAAACTTACGATTGTAGTAGTGTCGCGCGCATAGGAGCCAACAAGTCGCGAGAGAAAAACCATCGTCGTTGCACAGGCACACGTTGCGAGCGATTGCTGATGTGCAGTGCCACTTACGAGACGGTATGGGAAGCGAGTTCATGTCCATCGGCATACATATTTTGCACTTGGCTGTAGTCGGTCCACTCGTGGGACACGTAGAACGTCGCCGAGATCGAACACCCATTTGGATTTTTACGACCGTTTTCGAACAGGTCGATGTAAAGTTGACGATTCAGATCGTTTATGGCGTCGTCGAAGGTCAGCAACACGATCTGCGGCGTCTCATCAGGTAGTAGGCCACCTATGTTATTTATGTCAGGCGTCCAAGTGCCAACAAGATCGTTATTGTCTTTCATTTTGTTGCATTACATTAATTATGTATCGATCCCATCTGCGGACGATTCAGCCAATACTTTTCACTAGCACGAGTCGCGTTTAATGCAAACATGAAGATTCAAGCGAATATCATATTTATGTTGTCTCATCGACAGATGAATGAAAATTACTTTTCCATTACGTCTGCGAGTTATCTCATTACAATCTACGTATAACAAATACATTTCGATAGCTAATTACAGTCAGAGGTTATATACGCCAAACGACACGTCTCAAATACCATTAATACGAGTATTTACCATCAACATTAGCATACACCATCAAGAATTAAATTATCTAACAAATTGAAGCACACGTAATCCATTGTTAACGCTGCAGAAAAGAAACTTGGGGGAAGCCATGAACGATATTAATAACATGGATCAGCTGATTTCACTGTGAAATTTTTTTCCAGCTGAATATGCATTAAAATCATTTCGAATCATCGAGAGCGCGAGCGAACAAAAAGTAATCGACCGGCTAATTTCCGCTTCCCGAGCGGGAAGGTGAAACCGACCGAACATAACGTAACGTCGCCGCAGAAAAAAAATACAAAGAGTAAGGTCCTTTTATATACAGCTAGCAAAGCCTCCTCATCGCGCTGGGCGCGGTTACTCTTGATTTCACCGATGAAAAAAAGAAAATGTGGCGCAATAAAAGCGACTGGTTGGAGTTGAAAAAAAAAATTCCAACGTTACATGCGGTGCCGAAAAGGCTTAATTGTGCAGTTGGTCGTGCGGCGATTTATTTTCGCAAAACAAGACCGAGCCGTGCAGCTTTACACCGAGGGCAAGCGCTGTCGTCGGGAGGAAATGGAAGAAGCGATGATGACTTTCCGTGTGGCGCGCCGCGCTTTCGAATGTCATTTTCAGCGCGAACGCGTCGGCGCACGTACACCTGTGCTCGCCGTCGTAAATTCCGAAATATCCCAACGCGCAAGCTTGGCGTATTAACGATTGGACGTGCAGTGTAAACACAAAGTCACACTAGAAACTCGGAGCCGAGAAGAAAAGAAAAGAAAAGGCGCATAACTATAGCGAAAACTTTCACGGTGGCAAATCCAAGCGGAGCTCATAACGTCCATACGTTATCGCGATTTTGAAAGGACGCATGCGAGAGCAAACTGCGTTTCTCTTTGGGGATACACGTATGTATATCGCTCGCTACCGATCTCTCTCTCTCTCTCTCTCTCTCTCTCTCTCTCTCTCTCTCTCTCTCCTGAGAGCTGATAATGAAAAGGTGCGCGCGCGCGCTCTCGTTGCGCAACCGCTGCCGATCAAGTGACAAATTTAATTGGCTCGGAAAAGTTGAACGACACTCGGGCATGCGCGCGCAGAGAGGAATTCCGTTATTGGGAAGGAAGCTGAAATAGCGATGAATGGGAAAGTCTCCGGACGGTAGTTTCGAATGACATTAATTAATATGATCCTTCGCCATACTAGATTTTCCATTCGCAACTCGCAGCGCGCTCGTAGCGTGATTTTGATCTCTTCGCTATTGTCGTTGTCTGCATTTTTTCCCCCTCTTTTTCGTCATCGACAGTCGGCGTTAATCAAAATAATTGTCTTCTTTCTTTCTGTGCTCTTCGCGCCTAATTCGATTTCCATACTCGGGTGCGCGCGCACAGCACAGTTTCCCATTTTCACACACCATCAACTTTTATCGCAACGATCCCGTTGCACGCGGATGAGCAATTATGCGTCGTTTGCGGTCTCGTTATCGTAAATGTTTGCGCGAGGACGTGGATTCCGACGCGCAGCAAGCGAACCCTGTAATTACGTATTTGTCCGACGCCCGACGAGGCTGCTGCAGCTTTTTCGATAAGGCGAGCAGGCGTAATTGCCGCGCGCTCGAAAGCAAAGGGGCTCGCGAGACAATGGCCTCGCAGTAGCGCGCCGCGCGTTATCATTAGGAAATTCGCGCGCGAAACCGAAAATCCCTGCACTTTCTTGCGCGGCGCTATCATGGAAACGGAAAATAAAGTCGGGGAATTATGACAATGGGTACAATGGAGCGGGCAAGAGACGCGAAACATAATATCCCGCGAGGCCGCGACTTGTAATACCGGCCGTGTGTAACTACTTCCCAGATCCTGCCCGATAGTTTATCAATCTCCGACGACGAGGAACGAGAGGAATAACTCAAAATTTCGTCGACTTGGATTTCGTTTTTGGCGTTACGCAAACTCGAGCGCGTGCGCAATGGCATCTGCTCCCCCTTGCGCGCACGCGAGCATTATAGAATGTGATTTCCACCCGCGCGCGCGCGCGCGCGCGTGATCGGTATCGTTTCAGAGAGCGAGCGGCCAATTATAAAACGCGCGTCCGCGAAGGACACGCAGCCCCTTGCGAAATCTAATCTCTCTCTTTCTCTCTCTCTCGGGGCCCGGAATTTATCGCGGAGCAATAGCTTCTGACGTCGTGTGACTTAGCGCGCTTTCGAGAGATTGCAGACTGCAATTGCGTACCGAATTCGGAGATAAGTCGAGCGTTGACTGAACTGGATTAGGCCAGCCGATACTGCGTTTTATCAAGGCATACGATGCTCGCGCGAGTAGCTTGGCTGACAAAATGATCGTTGCGCGAGCTGATGTTTGCGGCTCTCGAAATTAGACGACATTTCATACACCGTAAAACTTGCAGAGGAGTGTTCTTGTCTGTCTCGGTAAACAGAAATTCTCACGTGGTATTTCTTTTTCAATTCCTTTCTATTCGAAATTTATTCGCGAGCGCTGATTGCAACTATGCTGAACAAAAAGCCATTACATATTGAATCTCATTTTATGCCTACTTTTAAAAACGTAGTTCGGAAAATGAGGCAACGTCGGAAACGCCAAAAAAAAAAAAAAAAAAAACGAAAAGAAAAGAACACAAATAGCTAATAAAAAGATTCGAATCACAATAGGCCGTTACATTGGAAAATTGAAACGCATTTCCGCAAAATAAAAAAATAGCAAGCCATAAATTCCATAACGTACTTATAAAGGAAGGGAGGTAATGTAGTAAGTCGATAAGTATACGGTTCGGCGTTAAAAAAAAATGACAAAAAAAGAGTTTAGGCGGCCGCATGTGTTACAGCGTAATGTGTGTGTGTCCGTTTCACTTTCGAGCACGTGGCCACGGCTCGGTATGTAACGCTGGAATCGGAGAAAGTAGCCCGCGCGCGTTAATCGATCGTCAAAATCAACATTCGGCTGGCGTATTTGTTTTTCTTCTCTTTCTTTTTCATTGCGACATCACCTGCAGGTAAACACACGCCCACGGTTTTGTCTATCTCGAGAGTCGAAAGCTATAATTCGCAATACGCTTGAGGTTCTAGTGTTCTGGTCCATCCATGATTTCTGCCGACTGATCTATCGCCTTGTCGTGCGCACCATTGCTAATGAGATTTTTCAAGCGCAAAATTCCGGTGACCGTTGAAGTGTTGCCAATGAGAATAATTATGTCGAAAAGTTAATTTCATCGAATCAGCGCTCCGATATTGCAGTGTAATGGACGATTGGAAAACGCACCCAATCAATGTATCTACTACTTACGTCATTATTTTACGATTCCGATTAGAGCTTTATAAATGTGCAGGAAAATTGTTCTACTCAATAACCATCACGCTAAAAAAGAATCCGTGTATTTATATCAATTGCATTGGCGCTTTATCGACTTGCTCACATCGCGCTGGTAGTACTTTCATAAGGCGTATGGAAATAAAAGAGGGAAGGTTTTATTGCATACACACGTTCTTTACGACCTCGCGCGATAACCATCTATTCCACACTTTCGACAATAGAGAGCGCGCGGATTATGATTCGAAATATATTAGTTGTAATTTGCTCGTAAAGAGAAAAGAAAAGGTAAAGAATTCTCTGGTGCAATTCCGTGTGCTGTCGAACGATTTCTCACGCTGATGATCTCATATATTCTAAAATGTGTATTGTATCGAAGCGGAGTGACGCTTGTGTTTTTCTTTTTCGGCATAGCTGTAAGGGAAATTGTACACACGGAATGACAGTCACTTTTCTGCGCACGTTAGAGCTGTATTGAAAAAAAATTTTCTTTTTATCGCGTGATCGTTCAACGTAGCTCTCCGCCAGCTACTGCATTGTATGGTCGCCAGCTTATTTTTTGTTCTTGTTGGTATTGCAATGTGGTAAATAAATTTTTCGACATACATCTCTGACCGTGATTAGATAAAAATACGAAGAGAGCTCGGCAAAAGCGCGATAATACCTGGAATGTCGGATCCACCACAGCTGCAGTCGGGAAGCAAGCACACGTCCTTGCGACACTTGGCGGCAGGTTTGTCGACTTGCGGTGTAGGGTAAATCGGCGCTGGTCTTGAGGGTGGGAAGCGATATATGTCAACGAATTCTTGAGCCTTGGATACGATTTCCGTCGACGGCTTCAAGGTCGGTCGCAGGCGCCTACAGGCAAAATAACGCACGGTCTTGCTAAAGCGATTGCGCTTTTCTTTTTTTTTTTTTTTCGTTTTCACTGTTCCGCTTGTGCGCATTGTGCGCGTCGTGCATGCGTTGACGACGTAGTCGCTAGATTGCGCTTCAAACGTTCGAAATTTTCGGTAAGATGAACTTTCGTTTATTGACGGCTTCTCTTTTTGTAAAGATGTTGTAACGCCAACTGGAATGCAGCGATTCGACACGTGAAAGTTTTTTCCATATTCATTTATTCGCGTTTGTCAAGTTGATGCATTTACTTTTGAAATGCTGCGATTAAGATTGATCATAATTTCGAATTTCGCGTATTTTTATTGGACATGTGTCGCCCAGCTGTTTTCAGCATTACTTAATGGCGAATCGGTAGAAAACTACACTTCCTTATGCGCGTTGCTTTAGGCAAAATGTAAAGCGTCTGTTAATTAGCCGTCAAATCGGATCAAGCTTCTTTTTTTCAGTGCGCTCTCTTAATTGGACGCGTTTTAATTTATGAGTTCGTTTAAATATAGCTCTATTACCGCGTTGCTGTACATTTTATGTTTTATGAGAAAATTCCGCGTATTTTCGTAATAGTTTATGAAATAGCTGTAAATACGTGTCGTTTATTCCAGGCGAAACAGAAGTGTAAAGTCATCGGCATTGATAATCGCAAAATTACTTTCTGCCTGCGATTACGCAATGATGAACGTCGTCGGAGCCAAACTAACATTGCAGAATTACAACTATGCGGGGAGGAAACGATGCCAAAGAAACGTAAAACTTACGGCGGTGCAGTGCCTCGATTGACATGTTGTCGGCCGCGGCTGGAAAGGAAAAAGAACAAGCGCATGAGTATGTGTGCGTACGACGCTGCAAGAGGCCATAATAAAGCAAAGGGAATAGAGAAGCCGCTTATAATAAAAACACTTTCGCACGCGCGGAGAAAGTGCGAGCGCGAGCGCGATGAGCCTCGACGCATATCTCTCACGCGTACGCGCAGCGTGCAACTAGGTCGCGTGCCCAGGCACTTTTCTTTTCATTTTTCTTTTACACTTCTAAGGTGAACAGCGATGTATCGACCTTGCCTGCCTTCGCGCTCAGTGCTATGGCGCTCAGTGCATACCGCCCGTGCGATATTGTATAAAAACTTACGCGTCTTGATTTGTTCGTTTTTTTTTTCATCGGTCCGGTGGTTTTTATTTCTTTGCCAACGTATAAACAGACATTGTTCGATGTGCAATGAGGTTGCTCGATGTCGTGTCACAAGGGTCAATTATAATTTGATTTTGTTTGAAACGATGTACGTCTATTATGGTGAAGCAAAATGTGGAATTATTAAAAGAAAAACGCGCAAAGAGAGGCAATTCTGCGAAATTATTTTCTTCAGATCAAGTTGTCTTTTCCAGAAACTACAGCTTCAAATGGTTGTTTTATATTAGGTGTAATTCTATTAGCAGATATTAACTTACCTAGGTGGATTAATCGAAGAGTAAGATCTGGCAGTGGTCAGTGGGGGACTTTGAGTGGTTGTGGTCAGTGGAATGAAAGTGTCGATTATGGCATTTGGCGTTGTCACGTGGACGACTGGATGGCTGAGAATGTTTGGCCTGAAAAATTGAATTTATTATAGTCAATATCGCTATTGTCTTGTTGTCAATTGAACAAAGAAATTTCCATTTCGAAAATTTGCTTTTGCAAAGCCATTCAATAGAAATAATGCCGACTAGTCAGCTAAGTTAGCTGCAAAAGCCTTTTCCTTTGTAACAGAAAGATTGATTGTATCTCTTTTATAAGAACTGTAATAATTATGATTTTATAAGTATACTCTAATCCAAAGAGTGATTGTAGTTCTTCGCGCCGTCGACGTCTCTTACGTTGACGAAAAGATGATGAAAGTTTTCTACAATAATGTTGCTTTTTTATATCTTTCAACTTTAAATGGACATAAATAAATCATGTCTTTACAGTCTCAGCTCAATTAAAAACACTATTGATTGATCTATCCAATTATATAAGAATTTCTTAATGGTCACTTTTATTGTGAGAAAATTAAAAATAAAAGAACTGTAAGTGTAAAAAAATAGGCTATTGGCATTGTCGTATCATAACTTAACGATTGCTATTGTAGAGGTTGAGTAGTTCTTAATTAGCGTTTGCTAAGTGGTAATTAAAGTATCAATTGAGATCAGAATACTTCCATGATATTAATGAAATTTCATCTCGTGAGAGTGGAATCGAAATATTTTTTTATCCTAAGATATCCCGTTTGAAACGAATCGTAAAATATGACTAATTATTCACCTGAGAGATTGTCCCTCAGTATTGCGGAATTTGTTTTTGATGAGCTGCTGTAACATAGATAAAAACGCTTATTAGAACGTTAGTGCGTTCTCCAATTATACTGTAACAGTATTGCATAGAAATAACGAGAGGAATAGTAACAAAGCAAAGAGTAAGTGGATTAAAAAATTATTTCATAAAACTTACCTGATTATCGTAGATATCGTAATCGTCATCCTGATTCAGATTGTACTTGTCAGCCTCGTGAACTGCAATTTTCTTGGGTTTCTGTACGTACGGTTTGGAGCTCGGTGACACCTCTACACGAATATTTTGCTGCGGCGGTGGTAGTGGCGGAGGTTGGTGTTGCTGTTGCTGCTGCTGCTGCTGCTGCAATTGCTGATGCTGAGGTGGTGGTGGAGGTGGCTGAATAGGTGCCGAATTGTTCAATGGGAACGGATTGTAATCTACCGTCAGATAAGAGAAAATTGCCAATTGAAAATTGCGAAAGTGTGAAAGAGGAAATTATATTGTATGGTAAATATTGCTAATGAGGCGACAGTTTGATAAATGTGAGAGGATTTTTTTTCTTTTGAAATGTTGTCTCGCTTTGCGAAACATCACGAGTAATTTTCTTGCAGCATTTTTGCAATTGGATTTTGAATTCACTTCTCATGACCCGTTTCAATATGTATATATGATTTCTTTTAATGGATCACGGAGAGCAAGATGATACTTGCAACGAAACGGCACTTTAATGTTATAACGGAACAAGTTATTAAGGCGCCAAGTAACGCTAATGGCAAATGAAAAACCTATGATCTTTGCATCTAATGATCTTTAAATCTTCATAATCGCACATGTAAAGTACCAATAATAAGTATTTGTATTCAATTAAAGTTTTCTCTATGGTCATCATTCAAATTGTCGACTTTTTTACGATTACCATAAACTTGTCAATCCTTGCAACAAAACCAAATTGCAGTTTCACTTTTAAAGCGCTTTCAAAATCGTTCAAGAGCATCCATTATAAAAAACCGAAATTAATATCCGATATATCAATCTACGTGTACCAATAACAACAATTGTCTTTAACTTGAACAATAAGAGTGTAGTTCGATTTTTTTTTTCAAAACGGAGTTATCTACTGCACGATCGACTTTCTCAAAAAAACTTGACACTTCGTTCCCAAGCTCACACTTTAAATTAGAAAGTTGGACGCATATAAGGTTATATATTGAAAAGAACGAGCGAAAAATTAAATCCAATCGTGCATTTTACAAAAGCTGGTTGGTAATTTGTACGTGCAGGGTACATGTTGGTGCATTTTCGTATTGTGTACGTACCGTCATCCTTGTAGATGGAGACGTCATCGTCGTAGATGGTGTAATAAGGATAGCTTTGATCGGGTTCACTGTAATACGATTTCGAAACGATCGGCGCGACGGTCGAGGCTGTCTTTGCAATTCTCTGAGGCGACTCGGATGACACGCTCCTGCAATTCAAGTGACATCGTTCAATCTTTCAGAAAATTACTCTGCGATTTGAACCTCGCGCGCGCAAGTGATATTTTGGAAAGTAGATTTGTTCCCGAAGCTACTAGTCCAGGCAGATCGCGAATTGTATTTTTGACGTAAAAGTAATTATGCATGCAAATATAAGAAAACGAAGTTACACAATTGTAACTGCTACAAAACTGGCAAATAGGAAATAAAATCACAATTTCACGCACGTACGAGCGAACTTTCACCCTTCGTCGGAGAGTTTGAGGAGAGAAAAAAAGCACAACTCCATGTAAATTCTGACAAATTAGTTATTTTTCAAGGCACACATTGCGTATATGAAACGAATGTCTATCATAAATCGAAGCAACAGCTATAGCTCTAACTCACCTGTAATGATTTTCCGTCTGTGTGCGCGGGTTCACTAGTCTGTCCTTCTCTCTCTCCTGAAAGTCGAGGAAAAAGATCGATTAATCACCTGTTTACTATCTGCAACGCGTCCGGATATACCCGTCGTAAATAGCCATTGGCTTCGGTAGCTCATAAGGATTCATTTTTTTTTCTCGGCGGCTTATTAATAGCTCCGCCGATAATGAGAGCCTTGAACTCAATTTATTAGCGACTTCCAAGCGCAACGCGAGTGTTTTGTCAGCTGCCTCGTTGAATCAAATCTCGCGGAGATTTGCTTTTTCTCCAATGAGTATGAGGAGTGATGCGTGCGGCCGTCCAGTAGCCTACGTATATAAATGCGCTGCTCGTGTGCGGCTGTGAGATTAATTAACTTTCCTTGGACGACGAAAGTTGTTAGATTGGCCGACAAGAAACGAAGAAAAAGGTAGTCATCCTATGGATTAAAGTGCCTCGTAACAAAGTAAATACACATAGACTTCGGATCGGATATCGCTCGAATGAAAAAAATGGATGACTATCGATTTAAAAATCAGCAGTATAGAGCAAATAGAGAGAGAGAGAGAGAGAGAGAACTCAGTTCGCAGCACAACAAATGAGTGAGCGCGCGGGGCATTTAATGAGGCAATTTGTAGTGTGATAAATCGATCGTCGTATGTTTATACGTTTTTTCTATAAATCAGCGTGTAGGATCTGCTCGAGGGAGTGAGTGAGAGAGGTCGAGGAAGGTGAGGTAGAATCGCGAAAATAGAACGTCACGAGGCTTATATAGTCGTGCTAATGAGGCATAACGGAGACGCGTGTTTCCGCGGCATAAATATCCGACACGATGACGACGACGAGCGTGGCGCTGCTGAAATGAGATTTCGATCGCATACAGTTCAGCGGCATTCACCGTGACAATCCGTGTTCCACGGAATTGCCTCTAACTCTTGCCGAAAACGCACTATACGTATATTTCCCAAACTACATAATTTCGTTAGATTCGTAATTTTTTTCTTCTTTTCATTTTAACGAAATGCAAAACTCACGCTGATGATGTTCCTTCTGAGCCCGTCACGATCTCTCGCCACTTGTCCCACGGTCGACGGTTGTCCACGATACACCCGTTGTTGCCTGTCACTCTCGATTTCCGATGCTGGCTCGTATTCGTCATCCGGGTACGTACGTTGATGTGGTGTGCGATGACGTTGTAACTGTTGACGATCAGATATGGCCGACGGTGAGACCGAAGGTGAAGGCACCGTCACTGGTTGACGTTGGATGTTACGTTGCTGCTGCTGTTGAGAAACCCGTTGATGCTGCGGATGATGCTGCTGCTGCTGCTGGATCGATTCAGCTTTCTCGGCTCTGAAACGTGAATTTGGAGAATTTGCAAAACATTGCTGCATGAAAATTTATGTATACGCGACAAGTTTATTTTCCGAAATTAAATTAAACATATGGAAATTCTTCGGGTAAATTGATCTAATAAGTTTCTAGTACGATGACGACTATAAGAATAGAAACTTGCGTCCGGTTGTTTTCGTTTTGACGATCCACATGTATAACGAATTGTAATGTTATTCTCCAAGTGTATACTATTTCAAAATACCGAACGGGAAACCCCTGAAATGTTTATAATGCAAATGAATTCTAACATGATGAGATTATTCACTCAGTAAAAATCCAAAAATATAGATATGTAAAATTAATGAGATTATTCCGTGCTCGCACTATTGTAGCCTATACCATGTTATATTAAAATATTGTATAGTATTAGAGATCGGACAGACGTGTATGCATACATTTGACTCTTCTTCAGTCTAACACTTGAAAATTTATACGTGAAATATTTACAAATTAATGCCACGTACGCCCGAAATGATCATATTTACGAGTACATCGCTTGTATGTATGTACGTTGGTATACTTATTTACGCCAAAAGAGAAAGTGCATTCCGGTAAAATTAAAAAAAGTAGACGGAAACAAAAAGCCAAATGTATTACAAAGTATTCCTGGCGTCCACAAAGTGTCAGTTAATATAATTTTAAATAAAATTGAATTGGTTTATTCAAGTAGCCGCAGAGTTATCAATTATTTCATTAATGTTGAAATATCAATTCAACGTTAAACTTGAATAATGTTATTGACATAAAACATGATTTTTTGGAGAAATTTTTTTAATGTTATTTAATGTACGAGTTTGAATAATTTACATAAATAATCGAATTGATAGTTTCGGGTGGTGTAATTACAAAGGTAAATTATCGTATTAATGTGCAAGTAAGATATGGTAATGTGAAAGTTTTTTTTTTTCGTGTATACATGTATAGACTTTGAAATAGCAATTTCATAGATGTCTGACTATTTCGAAATTTTCGCACAATATATAAAAGCAAGGAATTATAAAGTGTGACGTTATGACTTAAAGAACGCACGTAATGTCCGGAAAAAATTTCTACACTGGTATCCTACCACAAATAGTTAAATGAATAATGCGCAATAATAATTAGTATCAAAAAAGGAAAAAGACATCGCTCGATGAAGGTCTGTTAACCATATGCTTGTTGCTATATTCGTCATCTACAATTTTAATCTTCGCGTTCGCAATTAAAAAATAATTTTTCATAGTAACCACGAATAAATGTCAGGTAAATACGTTTTTCTTTTATTAGGTTTTTACCACAAATACTGAAAATACATTTCAAGATAATCCTTACTAAAAAAATTAATATCGTCTAGAAAGTTTTGGAAGTAAATCAAAACTATATCACAACTATTATCGTTTTACGATCCGGTATTTTAGAATTTGCGCATGGAATTGGTGTTTCAATGAGGATTTTTCGCCTTGGTTCATGAAGTAGAGACCGAAACGATTGACTTTTAAGAGACACTTTTTTCCTACAAGTGGATAATTCCGGTCGAAGTTTGTTGCTTTCATAAATAAACGCAAGAGCCATTAATAAATTGTCGGCTATTACATAGCTTACATAATAAGCGTAACGCTCGAACCCGCTAGACCGCAAGAGAAAAAAAAAGACAAGAAAGAAATAGCAAAGGAAGGATTCCAAAACCTCAACCTGCACGCTTCGTTCCATAGAAATAATCGAACGACTTCTACGTATACGTAGAACGTGTCAAGTATATATCTACTTGCGGTTATTCCACAATAAAAATATTTATACGGGTAATCGATTACCGGAATTATTTCTAACAGAAAGTCCGTACAGTGTACATTCGATAATTTTCCATTTAATTATACGATCTCGTTGTCGTTTCAGGAACATTCAAAGAAATAATTGCATTAATTATTAACAGATGGTACTCGAGACGAAAAAAAAAAAAAAAACAAAACAAAGTTTTGACATACTTTCACGGGGTAACAAATAAAGCATGAGAGCTAATTTTTTTCTAAATAATAAGCCATTAATGAACATGCCGAAATATCTTGCACGCTACGTGCAGTTTCAACGTTTTAAAAGTTTGGCTACGAATATTATAGGATGTAAAATGGACGACAAGGCTTTACCAAATTCGGCAAATAGTTGCTTAAGGCGTGAAGCAGTGATGATGAGACCTTGCGGTTCCAATTGTTTTCTTTCCACGACTGCAACGCAATTCAACTAACCGTTAATTTTCGCGCGCTCTCCCGTCAGCTCAAGTGGAAGATACACTCTCCGCCAAGAAAGTATAATCTCCTTTTGTGTTTCCGGCGCGAAAACGCAATACGTATTTCAACATTTTTTTTTTCGTCCAGGATTTCCTCTGGGTTTTTTAAGGATCGTTGAGACGCACGCCACTCTTGCCTCTGTCTTATTTTCGAGATTAACTTTCGTTTTCGCGATTTGAAATAGATTTCGCTGATTATACTTTTCGTGCGAGTAGCTGGACTAAAGTTGACACGAATGAGGTGAAATAAAAATTATTCTTTTGACTATGAAAAAAGCGACTATAAAAAGAGCGCCAAGTGATACGAGTGTGATTTTCACGCGACGTATTTGCCTCGTGAAATATGATCGAGCGCGTACGAATGAGTTTCAAAGCGGCTTGCGCTAAAATGACGCGGCGCGCGGCGCAATAAACGACAGCCGCATTATATTGATCGCCCTCGTGCCTGTCAAAGCGCACATCGCCTTCGCGGATGTTAAGACATCTCAATCAGCCGCGGCATGCAACACGTGTCCGCCATCAATTGTGCTAAAGGCACGCGCGCTACGCTTAAAATGACCGGCCCACGTACAATCTGTCAGAGTGCAGCGCTCGTAATCGACAATGTGTGTGTACGCTAATGAGTATACGTTGCTATGCAATTGCCCAAGCGCTCGAGCCAGCTTGCGAAACAGGATCGCGAATGCGTTAAGAAACCGCCCTCTCCCTGCCGTGCAGCGACACGCGCTGATTGTTATTTTTGTTTTTCCTTGAAACGCCACCGGCCACCGTCGATCGATCTTATCGCGAGACCTGACACGCCTCCTGGATTATGCATAGAGCAATTAGATGCGAGATGATATTTTTTTTGACGGGCGCGCGCGCGTCGAAGGCTTATCATTAAGTGCAGCTTTTCATTCATAATTGTTGCTGCTGCTTCGGATATAATTTCCCTTCTTTGGCCTTTTTTCTTCCGGCCGGGGAAAATTGATAATTACCGGCCTGTGAAATCTCGTTTGTTATTGCGCTCGGGGTTGCTTTTAATGGCTAACTTCGCGACAAGGTGTTAGGTTGAATGCTCTTGCGATATTTTCATTTGGCTGGGTCGGCGCTGAAAATTTATCGAGTGCCTCTTTCGCTGCGCGCAAATCATAACGAATGTTATTTTCGCAAGACACACATCGGCAAACAGTGTTATGAAAAAAAAGTCTACTTTCGACAGTTTGTTTATTTCTAAGCCTTGCCGAGGAAAAATCATTCGTCATACTTCGATTACCTGCGTTCCATGCTATTCAGCACTTGAAAATCGATTAACCTTTCCAAAGAGCTATTTCATACGCTCACGCAAACAGCAAACAATTTTCTCACATACGTCACGAGTGGAGAAAAAACGAAAACTACCGTCGCCGATCGCGGCGATAATTTTTCTTCTGTACCAACTAAAAGAGCCAAGTTTGTCTAGCGAGCGTAGTAATGAAATTTCGAACAACTAATCATACACGCCGGTTAATTTACGACTCAGTCTTCAGCGCGTATTGCAGCAGCACTGAGACACATCCACGAGGGAAAGAACTCGGGGGTTACGGGTCCTTTCGCTCGTTGACAGGCATTGATTAATGACTTTATTCGCAGATCTATCATTGCGCAGCAGGCGCAGTCGCGCCAGTTATCTGTCGGCGTTTCTGCCAAAATATTGGCTGTTCGCGAAGATAGCGATCGAAGATGCCGACGTTAAATACCGCACGCGATAATCGATTGGTTGTAAATGTTGTGCAGCTGAACGTCACTCCGATTTTAAGTTCATCAGGTCAAAGGCTTTTGAGTGCTGATGATTTTTTTAGGTGAATTTTATGTAGTTGTAAAAGCGTGTTTGATGAAATCACCGCAGGCTCGGGATATAATCAGATGGAATTTCCCGTTAACAGTAGGGCAATAAATTGTAATCCAATTAAAACAAACAAAAAAAAACTGTGGAAATGATTATTTTGTAACGTTAAATAAATTTAATGCGTATGTAAAGGCATTATTTTGCCATTGTATTAAGTTTTGGCTCGTAGTGCTCGACTTTTTACTCGAGAATATATCTTGAAGATGACATCAAAGAATATACAGTTATTACACGCATTGGAAATTATTAAAAAATAAAACGTGTCATCGAAACACTTGGTTATTTTATAGCCGTAGCTTAATGATCGCGTTTTACCTTGCATCAGAACCATAAATTTTCTGATTACGTTCCTTTCATTCAGTCCAAGGCAGTCTATAAAAACGTTTACTTTTCGCTACCGGCTTGATAAACGACAAAGTATCAGAGAAGAATAAATATATATCCCACGACAAACAACGTGAAAGTGATTGATTCATTCGTGGAAGAAAAAAATCTCGCGTTTATCTCGCAGCTGATATTTAACGCATCACATCTTCTGGAAAGAAAAAGTATCCTGAAACACTTCGGTCACAAACTCAAAAATGCGGAAGAGCCATCAGAATCAATTATATATTAAGTATGTTAACCTTTAGGGAAAGAAAAAAAGTCCTTTCAAAACTCACCTCTCGAGTAGCGGATCCTCGTCGTCGATGTCCTTGGAGGGAGAACTGTTTTCAGGGCAACCGACGTTGCGCGGCCAATCGCAGGTCTGCAGCTCGTGACTGTGGAAGGAAATTAAATAACGCCTCGTTAATCTCTCGTCACGCTTCCAACGCTACGTACACGTCAATCTTAACCAACAGAAAGATTTACCACTTGGACGGGCGCATCTCAAACGCCGATCGGATTTACTTTAAAAAAAAATATCGACTCTTGGAACTTGCGAGCTAGTTGTGATTTTAGATTGACTTTATCGCCCATGCTTCGGGGAAATTGTAAACTAATGATTGATTTCTTATCTTCTTTCGGAGAAAACTAACCTTACCGTTTTGCTTACTTTTTCACTTTCGTAAAATTTCGATTTTTTAACGCAAAAACAGAAGCTAATTCTGTAAAGTATTTTTTTCTAATTGTCGATGAGCAATATTATAGAATAACTATATCATTCTTCAAATGATAATATTTTTTTGAACGTTCAAAGTATCATTTACATTTCAAATTTCTTGCAAAATATCGCATCGTTTGAAAAACACCATTTTATTAAAGATTACATTAAGCTAATTGAAATTACTGTTGAATCTGCAGTACATCGACAGCGCGTCGGTTTTTCAATATAATATACCGTCTAACAATCGGCAGATTCGCGATCGAGCTCAACTTTTTGCTCGTGCACGTGCATTTGCATCGCGTTCGCTTCGTTTTTCGCGCACATAACAAAGAAAAAGCGAAGGTTCGTGGCTTGTGCAACGCGATAGAAAGGATACGAAGTTCAATTCGCAAGAGCGGCAGCAAGCGAAAAAAAAAGAAAAAAAAAGAAAGAAAAGAAAAACGTACACACGAACACGGGGGCACAAGGGAAAAAATATCCACGCCAGGGCTATCCTCCAACGTCGATTACGAAGTGCCGTGCGGCTTTGGTGTAACGCGGCGCGAGTTCAGGTAATTACCTCTCTCGCAGCTGATTGCCTATTTCGGTGGGAGAGAGTGACGCGCCGCTGCGCGCACAGCAATATGTTTTTTTTTCTTTTGGATTCTCGAGTGATAGAGCGATGAGCTATGGCGCGCTGGCGATCTCTCAAACAAGTGTGATGCCAGTGACAGAGAGAGGGAGAGATATTCATTGAGCAACGGTTGCTCAAATATCGCATTCACAGACGTTTATGCTTGACAGATTCTTCACTCGAGGCTAAATACACGTAATACACGTTTATACGTGCGATTCGACAATTATTTTCTTGTTCCAAACTCAAGAGAAGCAACGAATGTTCGATTAAATGTTGAATTCCGAAAAGAATTATTTTTCATCAAACAGTTTGTATTCCAACGGAATAATAGTGTTAACAATTCAGTGCGAATGCAACCAACATAAAAAGGAAACTCGAACCAAGCGTTTTTCCACTCGCCAACTCTTCCTACAATACACAGCCGAGAAAGGACTTTCCTCGGAAGTCTCGGTAAATATATGCCGAGCAATCGCAGCATATACTTATAGCAGCAACGCGCGCGAGAGATAAATCAGCTTAGAGCTGCATGTGCGTGCGTGTGTATCCTAATGTGTTGGGAAGCGCGTCTCGGCTAGCTGCATTTATCCTTAATTGGATCGCGCTTATGTACCTGCGTGTAACAGTTTGCGGTAGGAGTAGTCTCTCTGCACTTCCGAAACGCGTGGCCCCGTGCGATATGTTAATGAGCGAGTGCGTTTCGCGCGCCCACCTTAAGCTATCTCATTTCAGCCTGGAATTACCGAGCTACCTATTTGGCTTTGCCCATGCCCTTGACGAATTTGCTTATGTCGTTCGAACGAATGGAGGTAGGAGTTTGGGGGAATCAAGCCGATTCAAATTTTATCGACACGGACGATGAATCAATTGATTTTACTCATATTTCTAACTGTTCTCTTTCAATTCCTCAATTTCTTTTCTTTTTCGACGAAAGACCCGACGTTGGAGCATTCATTAAAAAAACAGGTTCTGATACTACGAGACGCATAATTAATTAATACCCATGATTTAGCTGAGCGACCTGGCGCGTTTCAATTTCGAAATTTCATTCGACTGCACAGTTTCACACAGCCAACACGAGGATCGAAAAACTATATCCGTGTAGTATCGTTTTTCAACAAGGCTCAAGCTCACGTTCGCGTAGTTCTCATAAATTTTTCTGCACTTTTTTTTCACAATGCGGTCTCACGAACTCTGAGTTGGCTTATGGGAACGTATGTGTATGCGGCTGTAGAGCACTTCGTCAAAAGTCGCGCTGATGTATAATCCATCCGCACGCAATAGCGCAGAGCTCCGTTGTGTATATATCTGTACTTTCGATTCCAGCTGCCTGCACTTCCTAATCCTAATTTAACTCGTGCTCTCATTATCATTGAATGAGTCATAAATACGCTTTTATCGTGCGCGCGCCGATCGCCACAATACATTTCTCGCCGCTAATTGAATTTTCGAGGTGGCATAATCGACGAGGCTGCCGACGACCGACAGCAATGAAGACGGCTCGTGTCGCGGGCTCCGCGCTGCACGCCGTCGGAACGCCAGTGGCGCGCGACACGGCCGAGCGAATGCCTATGGCGGCAGTGCAGCGAAGCAGTGAAAAGGAGCTGGAAAATGCATTTTTCTTACGATCCGGCCAATTAGGATCTGCGGCGCGGGGTGGCACTGTGCTTGCATAAGCGCACTGCTACTGCCGCCGCTCAAGCGAGCGCTCGCAATTTATAATTCACTTTCAAAATTACGTCAATTGTGTCGCCGCCGCCGCGACTGCGATTTCTACAGTTTGTCACGCCCGCAGGAGAAAGAGATTAACTTCAATGGGCGACGTTTGCTCCGTTGTTTCCCATCGATATATTTGTGTGTGTGTGTGTGTGTCTGCCCGTGTATTATATATATACCAAACTACCGCAACACGCTAACGAAGCGCATTTACAAGGCAATTGCGCGCGTCTATATGTGCACGTCGTTTCCGCGTGTCTCGTGCGCCTTTTATACTTGTTCGTTCTGCGAGTGTACACTTGAAAAATGAGATCTACTCTTTGCGTGCACTGAGATACGTATATATACCGAACGACCCACTTGACGTCTCAAACTGACGTGGTTATTCTTTTTTTTTTTTTTTTTTCTCGAGTAGATTGATACTTTAGCACGCGTAGTTTCGGTAGGAAACACACGGGAGTTTAAGCGCGCTAATTTAACGGGTTTCTTTTGTGAAGCTCAATTACATCTAAACTAGAATTATGTCGGAGTAGAACATTAATTTGAAATGTAATAGTTACAGTTGCGCTCGTAAATCATATCAACGTGCAGTACGCTTAGTTATCTTGATTGTTCACTTTATTATTTGAGATTTGAATCTTGTCGCTAGCCGCGAGTGACACATTGCGTATCATCAGATTTGATTAAAAATGTTCTTCGCTGATAGCCTTGTTCGTATTCGATTATTAGATCCAGTGTGCTCGTTGTTACGCAACAATTGTAAATGATCATCGCTGACCTGTACATGAGACCACCAGTGCAAGACTCGAGGAGGGCGCCGCCAAAGACGCACACATAGTACATGGTGCAGTCGCGCGGATGAGGATAGTAGCCAAACTCTTCGGGGCACTCGAACTCGAGGCCAGCGGCGTTGCGACTCGCCCTCGGGCTCCTCGGCGTTATCCTCGTGCATTCTGCAACATATACCAACGTGTCAGTGGATGCTTGTTTCTCTTACCAACTCGTTCAATGCTCATCTCGCAGAGATCGCAAGCTAATATCTCCTTGAACGATTTTCCGACGGACGCTAGAAATCTCAATCGTTGCGGTAACCGTACGTTCGACTGAGTGGTCACTCGTACGAACAATCTCCGCGGTGAGAAATTCAGAGATAATCTCGTCGTGCGCATAAAAATGTCGACAACGCGTACATGTAACGAGCTCTGGATATACTTAATTTGCATAAAAAATATTCTGTCTGATCTACGTTACAGCGCTCATAGCAGGTGCAACATATTTGTGTGCACTGCTGTCGGTTACGTCATACGCGTACACGCTATTTCCCCTATTAATTTTGGTTCGCCTAAACAATGATACAAGCATCGCGGGCCTCTTGCGAATCACATCGAATCGCCGTTTGATTCGCAGGCCAAGTAAGCCATTAGTTATCCGCTTTGTCTTGCCCCTGCAAAACTTATCCAAGCGATATCGCAACGTACGAATACTCCGTGGCACGCGACGCGGTTTTCAATTAAAAACATTATGTGTATATCACAGCGGGATGTCTCACCGTTTGCGGTCTAAGCATTTGCAATACAGCAATTTGATTTAGTGCTTTCATTAATTTTGAGTACGCTGATATTTGCAGGTGCGAATTTGATGCGGTAACCCATGTCAAGAGACTTGTTTCAATTAATTAATAATTTTATCTTCGGCACTTATATATATATTTATTTATCTGATATTATTTAGATAAGAATTGATTTCAAAGTGGCTCGGTATGACTGATATTTAATTGCCATTGCACAGAGAGTTACCCTTGCGCCGGATAACGTTGACACTCGACTGAGCATAACCTTTGCTAAAGAAAGTTCGACAGCCGTCATTGCTGTGAAATGCCCTACATATTAGCTATACAATGGCGATTCGGGCTACAGCAATGATCGAGGTTTTCGCAATATATCCGTTATAATAGACGACGTCAGAGCCGCCATATCGATTATACGTTATATACGCGCGAGCGTTTATCCGCTGATAATTTCAAGTTAATCGCGCTATCGTGCAAAATCACACCGCTTTATTCCATTAGAAAGTGACAACGAGAACAACAAAATACAGGCAGAATTTCAGCGGCCATTTTTTCTAAGACGATTAAAGTACTTGATGACGAAATAAGCACTCGCGCACGAAATTAAACGGCTCCCCTCGAGTCATAAAAGCTTGCGTTAAAAAGCCTCAAGCTCGGAGGTAGACGAGGCGTCAATCTCCCGCGTGTATACGGTCGTGACGAGGCGTAAACCGTAATGAAGCTTAAGGCTAAAAAAAGAACACGTGTGTAGTGGGTGATTTCACTCGAAGTCTCGCGCTTGGATGATTTCGATTAAAAGCCACGAGTGTCTTCCGCCTGTCGTGCGCACGCGGGTGTTTGAACGTTTCAAAGCTGGCTATTAGCTCTTCTCGCGTTAGAAAGCTTTTCCCTCTCGCTCGTCTTTCTTATGTGCTGTCACGTGGCAAAATGGAAAAAAAAAAAAAAATGATTACACGTTTTTCGTTTCGGGCGCGTACTCTTTCTTCGTAATCTGGTTTGAAGAAATGCGCAAGGATCGTAAGGGTTTCTCACGATAAATTGCTTCTTAAGCTTCTCGAGACTGGTTGCGATTGCCTTTCGAAAAAAGAAAAAACTGTGCGAATTTCCTATCGTCGTGAAAGCCTCGAGCCTCGCCGACGACGTATAGCAGTAAGACGCGCGGGCACCTGTTATGTACTATAAATTTCCCAACAATACTTTTGACAGTAACAAACTGTCTCGTGAGGGGTGCTCGCAGGAAAGGTGTTACAAGAAGCAAAAAAGAAAAGCCAGATCGATTGGCGAGCGCGATAAAAATTTACATACATCGGGGCCGAATGCACTCGCTCGCTTGACGATTTATATATAAGCTTGCGTAATGTCGCCAGGGAGCGAACGAGCTCTCGCGGCGCGCCGCGCGCGACTAACCGGATTTTTGGTCGACCTTGCCCGGGAGAAAGAAAACCGAGTGTCGCGTATCCATATCCATCAGCATGCAGCCGCGCGATAGCAGAGGGAAAGGGACACGGAGCGAGTTTTCTCGAATCCGCCAAGGTGGGTATTCGCTTTTGCGATCGACTCGTTGTTTTAACCTTTCCGCGGCAGCTTATAAGCTGCACGCGCCGAGTGATAATTGAAGCGCACGGCGAGAGCAACGGAATAAAGCGCCCGAGAAAAAGGCTGCCGCAATAAAGCGGCGGAGCGAGAGTGGCTGGGTATCGAAAGCTCCCGCGCGCTATCGCTGTCTGACGAGAGTGGTGCGCGCGAACGGCCTTGCCCCACAATCAATCTCCACGGACAACGCTCGCTCGCCGGCGCCAGTGTACGATCTGGAAACAACTGAAACTACGAGAAGGACGTGGACCGATCCGAGTGCAAGGAGCGAGAGCAGCTGCGAGACGAAAAAAATGAAAAGTCGCGGGGTACAAAGTGAACGTATACGTGCTTTTATGAATTCAGGCTCTCGTTAATGCATCGCAACGAGATCGGCATTTTAGAATACAATCGGGGCATTAAGTAATGAAGATTGAATGCTCGCTCCGCGTGTGGTGTCTGCTTTCAAAGGACATAAAGAAGAGAAACAGCCAGTCGAGATGGAAAAAGCTTAATTCGATGAAATATCGCGGAACAATCGCTAATTACGTATCTCTATCTTCCAGAACGTGCGCTCGCGCCTGTGTATCAACTGCCCCTTTCACCCGCAACGCCGTTTTCTTTTTTCTATTTCACACGGGGGACCCGAAGGTCAGAGGAGCTTTCGACACGACGCCAGCCACGCCTTAGCTGGAGTGCTGCATTATAATAATGGGCGCCGAGCGTTCGCGTATGCATGTGGCAATTACTATATCGCTTTGATTAATGAAATTCTGAGGGAGAAAGGGATCTACCACCTTTTTGCAGATCCTGTTACCTGCTTCTCGCATTGCGGATAGCAGCGAGATTTTTCAGAGTGATAATTCAACGCGACATTAAAATCCCGGGTGCCTGCTACAATTTCTGAAATTCTATTGAATTGCAATGAATCGGCTACTTTCGACGTTTCGCATACGTCTTTAAATATAATATCAACATTTATTGACGATCCAATGGTAGCTTAAAAAAGAATTTCATATCGGTCAGTAAATATAAACGTTCGGTAAAGAAAAAATAGGATTTTCAAAGTTTTTCCGGCAATAATGTTTTTACTTTGTTCATTCATTTCATAATACCATATCTACTAAGAGAAGGACAATAAAGTAGCAAGAGCTCGCGTGGAAAATGCGTAGTTTTTGCTGAATAATGCATGACAATAAGGGAACTTTTGAGGAATCGCAAATAAAAATCGCCTCCCGATTTCTATTTATACATTTGCTCTCGTTATGTCGAATTTCAACGAATTCTTTGTGTTAAAATCGCAGAGTAAAGGCATTGCGTTCCAATTACACACAACTGCACGCGACAGGATGAAGTTCAGTGAAATCTGCTACTTCTCATAACTTTAAGAAAGCACGCGCGCACATACATATTATGAATTTCATTTTAATCAAACGATATAATGAGCTTTCGACTCAGCGACGACAAAACATTGTCAATATACACTCGCGTACTTCAATGAGAAAACGTTAGATTTAATCACTTTCTAATAATAAGCGACTCATTAAATCCCTGAGAGTAGGTATGTGTAACGACTGGCTGTTTTGTCTTATACCCGGTTGATTTTTAATTGAACAATTCACATTTACGAGGCGACTGTTTACATTGGCGGCGCTCGCTCGATGATGTTTTTTATTATACCTCTTTAAGTGAAAATCGTAAGCACCGTGGAAAGGATTGTTATCTGATCTGCAATTATCTTCGTCCGGGAGGTTAATTGAGTGATTGCACCGAGGATTTATTATATTGACGGAATAAAATTCCTTGAATATCTCTATCGCTATAGGACTTTCATGCAGGATGGACTTCCGTATAGAAATTTTGCGATTGTGGAAGTTGGCTGCTGTCTTTTTCTTTGTGAAAGTATTATAATTAAATTATCAATACTACGCGAGCGCAATAATTTGTCCTGTAAAGCTTTAAAGAGAAGCAGTGCTGCATATCTCGTGATTAATTAAAGGCTTTACGTTTTTTAGCATAAATGCATAATTGTAACTAGTTTTCGCTAGGACTTGACGTAAATGAATAAAAATAACTCAATTATTGTTACGAACGCTCGGCAAGCGAGAGAGCTAAAGGTCTAGCGCAGTAAAATTTGTAAAAAAAAGAGAAAAGAAATTTGATGATCGGTAATACGCGCCGGGGCGTGAGCAATAGCTGACCATATGAAGTACACGTGTGCCCTGTCCACACGAACCGCTTGGTTCTCCAAATAACCAAGAGAGCCCAAACGGTGTCCATTGTAAGCTGCACGCGCAGCGGCCAAGTAGTAAAAGGCCATAAAATTTGTAAAGCGAGCGTCTATTAGTTTAAGTTGCGAATGGAAGCGAAAAATTGCCTGGAATCGCGGGTGCGTACCATTACCCCTCCTCCTGAACCGCCAAAAGAGGACAAGTTGTTTATCCTAATGGTTTTCGAACGCGGGTGCAAGAGACGCGAGGCGCCTTGCAATTAAAAGTATGATTGAGGTGAGCTTTCCTCAACTCGCAGCTTTGGACCACTATTAAGGCCGAGTTGTAACAAATAAAAAAAAAAAAAAGAAGAGGGACGCGATGGGCTACATGAAAACCGTCTAGAAAGGGACGCTCACGGCCAACCGGGCCTGAAGCGAGGGAGTGTACCCTAGAAAAGATCAAGCAGTCTGCCTTCGACACTTGACCAGGCCAGAACGTTTTTCATCTGTGACTCTTGCGTTAGTTTTAACTTCTTGCGAGCGTGCGTTATCAAAGTAAATTCAAAATTGTAAAATAAAGTTTATATTGTAAAGTGGATTCAGTTTATTTAACCGATCCTCTTTTCAAATTTGTTATTTCCTGTGCACCTCACCCCAACAATTATCTACTGTGTATAGTTGTTAGATTGAGTAAACTAGTTTATTTATGCTTGAATAAGGTTCATTTTTTATTTATCATTTCTAGCATTCAATTCATAAAATCGAAGTAATAGCGTTTGAAACAAATTCATTAAAAGCGTCAGGCCAAAAAACGTTGGGTGAACCCACGCAGAAGTCTCGCACGCGGACGGCGAGAGTACAACAGCATATAAAAATGTTAATCCTCACCGAAAGCGAAGCGAACGCTCTCATTCGCGTTTGCATTATAAAAGTGCTGTGCTGTAACAATCAGCCGCGACGATCAACAAAGCGCGAGCTTATATTTTTTCCTTTTTTTCACATCCCATCGCGGTGCGATGGCGGTACTTGCGCAAGCGACACGTATAGTGCGAAAGATGGAGGCGTAACGTTCTCGCTCAACAAGGAGAACGAAAAAGAAAAAAAAAATCGCACAGCGAAAAATTGCATCACAGCCGTGAGAAGTGACGATGATGGGACGTGTCTATTTTTCGCGGCTTTTACGGGCTCGTTCTCTAATTTAACTCGCGCGTCCCCTTCTAACGTCGTAAAACCTCTCATGCTCTCTGCGGTGTGTACTTTTAATTTCGTTTACTGCTCATCTCGTTAGACGCGCGCCACTCGCCAAGGGCCGCTTCAGATTTTTATTGTCGTTCGCGCGGTGAATGGATGCAGCTATGGCTACAAATTGGATCGTTTCGGAATTCTCGATTTGCAATTTCTTTTTTTCGTTTCCGCAGCGGTAGTAATGATTGGCAGGAATAGAAAACGCATTCTGCAATTTAAGGCATAGCGCGCGCGCATAACGAAGTCAGCTATATACAGCCGGGACAATGTTTTTTTCTTTGCGGCTAATCTCTCTCAATCGAAAGAAGCAAACACACACACATTCATCCAAATCTCAAATGTTTGCGTACACAACACTAAATTATGTACGTATCTTTTCTCTCTTTCTCCGTTTTTCTTTTTTGATCGGAGAAAGTGTTAACATGGAAGTCCAGTTACGCAGACGATTTATTTGGAGTAAAATCTACCTACTACGAGGATATTGGTGCAGTTTTTTGCATGCGGAATCTAATGCACACGAGGAAGCTGAAATGAAGGGGGGGGGGGGGGGGGAAATGGATTTGGCGCAGAGGAAAGGCAGCAGCTATCGATCGTTGCATGCGCGAGTTATGCAAAATCCTGTATAATTGATCTATTACCAGATGTCTACTTAACTATTCGATATGTGCAGGCAGCTGCTGCAGTTACGTAAACGAATAATCAGGGAAGATGATGAGAAACGGAAACGGACTCGAATACGAAATTTTTAAACTGGCGGGCGCGCGAGCAGACGTTGATGGCTGTATTTATCGAAGGCACTATGCAACGGAAGAACGCCAGCAACGAGCAAAAAGGCCTTTCCACGAAAGCCGTGAATGTCGTACGTCTGACTGCTGGCTATCAAAATATACACGAGAAATCTTGTCAATCGCCTCTCGATGAAGATGCCAATAGAGGGGAGGCTCTCAAAACGATTATTGAATCATCCTCTACCTCCTCTTCGCGGCTTATCTCATAATACGCTTATGTAATTTGCGTGCTTGTGCATACATACACAGTCACGCGTTATAAATTTTCGCGATGGCTGTATGGTTTCGGATGACGCGACGAGGCATCCCCGCACCAAGCGAATAGATGTGCAATTTAAATTAGCCCTCTTGTGCAGTGCCGTACAGCATAATCGCGCTATAAATACTTGTTTCTTTTTCGTGGAGAGTCGCTCGCACATGGAGAGAATACAATGGGGACACGTTAGTCATTCCAATATTTCTCAAACGTTTCTGGAGCTGTTGCGTGCGCGCGCGATTATCAAAGTATCTATTGCCATTTGGTCAGCGGTAAACGCGCTATATTGCCGGCCTAATGAATGCAGCGGGTTCGCTCGTCAGAGCCGGCGAGACGTTGTTTACGTCGATCGCATTACACGCCGTGAATTTGGGGGAACGCGCGATGACCGCAAACACACGGCCGCCCCGCGCAAATTGCAACGACGATTCGATTTGCCAGTACATGCTGGGCGGTGAAAGGTTCGCCGTTTTCAAAGGCCGCACGCAGCATGGCTTCCAAGCGATTTTTTTTTTTTTTTTTTTCTTTGAGATGCGCGCGTTATCCGCGACGTGCGCGCGCGCGAAGCTGCGAGGCGTCGCGCGCGGCTCGGAGCGCAATTAAGGCGCATTGATAAGCGCCGCCCACGTCGTTCGCCGTCGCGGAGCAAGTGACTTTCACGTTGTCTCTTTTCTTTTGGGCAGCGCACGATGGCACGCGGGCAACGCTCGACATTGACACTTAAATCGTCTCTCTCTCTCTCTCTCTCTCTCTCTCTCGCGGAAGTCCTCGGCCTTGCGTGCAGCAGCAGCTTCGTCGCGCCTTCGTTTTTTTTCAAGCGGCCTTGCCGGACCTTTCTACAAGGGCGCGAACGCGTGTTTTTCACTATGTGGATCTTGTCGCGCGCCTGCGTGCCGCTTTTCATGTTAATGAAAATCGCGCATGTAGATCGCGACCGAGTTTTGACAATGGGTAGCGGAGTCGCGTAAAAGAATCAATTAATATATGATTTATAGGTCGTTTTGCACGCATTGGAATTGAAAATTTGCATTATAGATTTCGAAGAGAGAAAATAGTTTTAATTCACCGTTGTATCATTGAAAATATTATCCTCGGGTGTAGGCGTGCGTGATTGAATGGAGACAGCCGAGTGCTGCCGACACTCCACTTGATGGAAAACTCATCTAAAAGAGTCTCGACGGATTTATCGCAATCGCACATTAACAAATCCTATAGGACGATTTTCAATCATCTGTCCCTCGCTCCATTTGATATTTCAAATTATTCCGCGATATCGGTCACGAGTGTAACAGCGCAGTCATAGTGGATCGCCGATTTTTTCAAAGCGCGCACGTTAATAATTTATTAGCCTTTATCGCCGCCTTTGTCTCGATGACGCCAACGTAGCATTGTTTTCGCGAATTCGTTTATTTTTCGGTGACATGCGTGCACGCGCGCGCATAATTTAATGCAACGGAGCGTGGAAAATGCAATTTCCAACTGCGGCCGCATCGCGAGAGGTGTATATTGCACGCGGGCGGCAATCTGATTGGCCCATTCGGAAGCAAACGTTTGTGGCGCTGTCTCTATCTGCTTCGTTACTCGTATCGCGCTTGCGATCTAATAAATTTTCAACTGTCGGTTATACACACGATCGATGAAACTTTTCTTCCGAGTCCACGATAACCATCTGAGGCATATCAATCGGGAGCACTTTTTCTGCTCGTCACCGGCGCCTCATTATACTTGTAAAATAAAGAAAGCGCATCTTTCAAGATGCCTTCCACAAGTTTTACGGTTTATAAATCTTTCTCCGTTACGACCTTCTCCTCTTCTTCTTTCATTAATTTACACCTTTTATTTTATGAGATTCCGACGTGACGTGTACATAGTAGGCGTTTTCAATTTGACTTTAATACTTACTTGCAAAAGTTCATTGAAAAAAAGTCAGTTAAAAATAACCGCTCGTACTTCATGAAAATTGTTTTTCTTTCAATATGGATAGCGTGGAATTGAAGGATAATCAATAATTTGCAGCTGGAGAGTATTCAAATTTTCTCGAACGGCATCGCCTATGCGCGTCAATATGCTTGTCAATAGACCACTTCAGCAACGCGTAAGAAGTGATGATACCCTTCAAGTCGGAATAGCCCCGCCATCGAAAGAGTAGACGTCGTGAAATTGAGGCTATCTCGTAAAAACGCTCAGATAAATAAATAAACTTGCCTCCGCACGGCTCTACGTGCATATACACGGATAGGACGTTCGAAGTGAAAGTCACATAAGAAGGAACGGGAGCTTGGCTTATAGGCGCGTGTGCCAGTAGTAGAGTAGGTATGAGGCGCGCACGCGCCACAGCCAAGAGAGTGAATGAGTGAAAGTGAGCCGCCGCACCGCCGCCGAGCTCTCTTTGAAACTGGAGCATGCTGCTAAGTCAATTGCATAATAGCAGGACAACCGTTCCCCCTGCCGTCGGTGCGTTTGTCAGCAAAAAACGCGGCTCTGCGCCCTGATTCCATTTTTCTTTCTTTCTTTCTTTCTTTCTCTTTACCGTAGAGTAACTTTGGTAATCGAGAAGCGTAGATCTCAAGGCTTTTCGGGATTGGTTTCGACGATTCGATTGCGTGTCTTGCTTCAAGCTCTTCGTTTTGCACAGGATCAATTTTTCCTATGCAACTTTTACTGTGCGCTGGCAACGCTGCTCTAACTGACACGTAATCGTGAATGCATTTTTGTTTACGAGACGAATGTTTAACAGACGAGCTCATTAATTAAACCGCTTTTTCTCGCGCGACTGATTTGTCAGCGCACGTCGAGAAAAACACGGCAATTTCTGACATTCTTTAAAACTTTAAAAGATCGATAGTGTAAATAAGCATCAACAACTCTATATAAATCTGCCGCAGTTCCTGGATAATTTTTACGAAATCGAAAGCACAGCCAATGATTTTACATTTTTCTCGCCGTTAAATCCCGGATATATTACGAACGTGGTAATAAACGTAAACACGGCAATACTACGTTCATCTTAGCAGACAAATTACGGGGAGGGGAAGAAGACACGGTCAGAAAAAGAAGACCTATGACATTTATATTATATCGGATCAGGCGGTAACCGCCTGCGCACGTAATTTGCAGTCGAGGTGCGCAAAAGCCAGTAGTTTGTCCTTTTATAATCGAGAAATCGAGTCTCGCGTGTTTCTCAATTTTTCGCGCGCGACCCAGAAAAAAAAAAAGTCGAGCTGCACTTTGAGCCGCCGCGCCGCCTGTAAAGATATTGTCTCGCTCGGTCTCGATGAGCGACAAAAAACAAGCCTCGAGAATTTTCGAACGGTAAAAATATTAGGATTTTTTCGGGTACACTGTACATTTTAGCCGTTAATGTAGTCCCAAAATTGCGCGTTTGCTAATGACCGTTCGTGAAGAGGAATGTTTTCTTTCTTTTTTTTTGTCGTTAAACTGCTGGTCGGTAAAGGCCTCCGTTCGAGGAAGTTTATGGGAATGTCGACTTTTTGTGTAAATTAGATAATCAATGCCATTTTGAAATTTAATGTTTCGCGGTATTTCTCTGTCAGGCTCTGTGATATATTGCACATACAAGATTAACGGCGCGCGGCTCGTTATGACTGCAAGTTATTTTCGACTGGAATTTCACCCAAAATTATTTTCAACTATTATAGAGCCACGTGAATAATGTAACGAAATACAATTCATTACCTCGAGCATTATTAAAAAAAAATCAATGGCTGTATAACTCGCGATGACTAAAGCACGCCGACTTACGTCTTTATCGATACATCGATAAGGGTGAAAAACTATAAGAGTGAAATAATCGTATCCTTGTGCAGTTGTCGCTGATAGAAGACACGATTTCGGTAAAAGTTGAGAAGAGCGAGAGAAGAAGAAAAAGTAGTCGAAGGTCGCAAGCGGGATTCGTCATTCTGCTCTTGAATTGCATTATGCAAACAGCCAACTCCCGTAATCAGATTCATCCCGAGAAACCGAGTGACTAGATTGGTAAGCACAGTCGTAATACTCGACAAGTTTTAGTTCGCCCTGCGTGTTCATGTAATACAGCAGAGTTGTCGAGCGTTGAAAGTTGCATAATGGATGTGGGGATTTGGCCTAGTAGCTTTTCGATTTGACTTAAATGCTTTTTTTTCTTAGGAGCAGCAGCTATGCATAATGAATTTTTTTTCCTTCTCTGCAGAATCGCTTTTTTACTAGGCAGTTGAATTACGCAAAAAATAATAATAATAATAATAATAATAATAATAATAATAATAACAATTCCTATTTACAGGCGGTTCGACATGAAAATTCAATATTTCGGTTTATGTTATTACCCGGGCACGATTTCGCACTACGAGTCTGCTGTACAATTGAATTTCGAGAAAATAAAGATAAGTAGGTACACGAAATAACAAGGTAGTACTCTGAAAGCTCAGCAATTTCGTTTACGATAAATATCGTCTTGTCTTTTCTTGCCGACCGATTGAGACATACAATCCATATATATCTCCGATAATAGACTCAAGTTGTGCAAAGATAATATTAATTTATCGAGCTTATAAACTCCAGGTTACTGTGGTACAATTCAAATTGCAATGTCGAAACAATAAAATTAAAACAAAATTATGTAATTTCCAATAGAGCAACGTATCTCAATTCGTATCGTGTGTTTCTTTAGCGAATCCTACAAATTTTGCGCCGACCATTTCCAGTAAATGAACGTGAACGAGCCAAAAGAATGCTTCTATGAAAGTCTATCACGCACACGCGTAGAAAGTGAAAAAAAAGACGATGTTTAACGCGTGCGCGCATTGAAAATCTCGTCTTGCCTGTCACGATCAATTATTTTTCAGAGGCAAGACGGGTTTTTTCCATTCTTTTTGCTACGCCTCCTCCGCTTTCCACGGATTATTAATTTTTATTTATTTCCAGTCCAAGCGTAAACTTTTAAGGACAATTATGTTTGGATGGATTTTCCTAGAATTCTTTTAGACGCAAATTGGGATTCTTACTTCTTTAATATTACGCCTTATTTATCCTTATTGTGAGTCACTGAATTATGTAAGGATGCCGTGATTATCGCCAAATCATTTTTATGATAGTTTCGAGAAATCAATATACGGCAAAAATTTCGACACTACATACAGGAACTGAATCATCGTTGCACAGATACACTTAAATAACATGGTTTTTTCATAGTTGTGACGCTAATGTTAATGGGTTACGATTTCAATATTACTACAAGCTATAAATTTATCGAGCGGATGTCCTTACGTTCAGAAAAAATAATCGATTGTAGCACCTCTAAAACGATGTACGCCTCGAAAATGATCGATAAATCAGGAATGTCGTAAGGCCATATCTCGGCACTATTCGACCTTAAGAAGAGAGTAATCGAGTCTGGACATCGAAAGGAAGCCTATCGACTCGCCGAAATAATAAAGATTGACGAGTCAAATAACGACTCGTCTTTTGACCGAAACAATGAAGCAGCGGCGGTGGATAGGCAAACCATACGCGACAAGAAAAAAGGACTCGCGTGAAGCGCGCTGAAATACTTGGCGGCGGGAAGGGTGAAGTGCAAGTATGCGAGATCAATCCGCTTTCTCACCCGCGTCAATCGTTGTTACGCGGCATTGAATTTCGCGCGCGGATGACGGGGTGCCGGGGGGTGTATATCGTCGCTGCGCGTCACCGTTCGAAGCGCTCGTTTCGCGCGCGACTGCCGGCATTCCCGCTTGCGAAACCGCGACGACGAGCCGCCGAATCAGCGACCGCGTTGCGGCGTCGCCTCGTGGAGAATTGGTCACGCTTCTTTGGGCGCCGGCGTCCTCTGCCTCGACGAAAGCGAAGACTGGATTTCTTTTCTTCCGACCGATTTCGCAAGATGAACTTGAACTTATAATCAGCGCATCGCGTTTGTCGTTCTTGTATTTTTGATTGATTTCACGGTATCACCTATTTCTGGATTATTCGGAGCGGGGCTTGAAAGTTATTGTGGAAAACAAGCGGATAACGATATTCAGTGAGGTATCGCTTCGCTCGCAAAACTCAAAGAAAATGATTAGCCAAAAGTATCCGCGTAAGTAGTAAAAGACGAGTTTGGTAGGGCGAGTGTCCGCACACCTGATCGACGCTGAAACTCGTTGCGGCCTAATTCGTTGCTTAAAAAATCGTTAGTTTCTCTTTCGCTTGAACTCTCGAAATCGAATTTTATCCGCGAGCCTTGATTTGCAGCGTTAATGACTGCCGTATCCATAATGTAAAACTCGAAGGCCCGCAGCAGCGACGCACTCGTTGCTAAAATCAATTGCTCTTTTCTTTTTGTCGCTCGCTCCATAATCGATTCGTAAAGCGCGCAATTGCCTGCAACGCACGGCGAACGCACGGGCAAACGCAATGCTGGCTACCGCGTGAACGCTATTTCATTTAATTAGCGAGACGCGATTAATCGCTGTTAAACGAGCGTTCGCTTTGTTTTATATTTTTTTTTGTTTCTTTTTTTCCTTTTTTTTTCTTTTTTATTTCGTTTTCCGTTGCGCAACGACATTTTCTTACCTCTTTTCGCGGCTCAGCTCGCAAATTCCAAAGTCGAAGAGGAGATGCAGGTAGATGAGCATCTAAGTGGGTTCTAGGTCGCGAGAGAAAAGTCCGCGTGCGCTAAAACAATGGCAAAGGTCGCATCTGGCCTCGTTCGCGCCTCGATAGCTTCGATTTCTAATCGGGGATCTTCCGCCCGCCGCTAAGCCGTTAACAGATGCCGGCACGCAGCCTATACACAGACTATTATATGCATGCACGCGCCCCGAGAAAAGTATGTCTTCAAGGAGTTTACTACTGAGCGATTGCCGAGCGATACTTTTTAAGTAGGTTGCATTTATTTTTTTTTTCACTTGCGTGTATAATACTTTCTTTCGAGAATGCACGAATGCGATGTGCTGATTAACGGATTCCTACAGGGATTCACAATTTATTACCCGCGCGGTGAAATTTTTCGTGACTCGAGAGATTATATTTCGATTACTTTACGACCGCTTGAAATGTGTTGCATATCTGCGTTCATGTCTTCGGCAATGAAAGAAATTCAATGGTGCAATGAATATTAAACCTGGTAATGGTTCTGATTTGTTGGCCGCGAAAATGAATTATTAAATAGTCTAAATTTTAAATGTTGCAACATGAAAAAAAAAAAAAAAAATTACGATAAGAAGAATGGCACGGCATCAAACGATTACAGAAGGCTAATTGCGATCGTATTGGCGATGTAACTTTTCAGAAAACACGCATAATCGTGGGCAATTAATTTAAATAATCACTAAATCCGTCAGGATTTTAGCTCCTTCCCGCAACGAAAATTCCACTGAGGTAACGAGTCAAGGCTGCACACTCACGCACATATCAACCTAGTTTTCGTTTTTTCTTTATTTCAACGGAAAGTGAAAAGTTTCTCCATGACCTTTGTCCAGTCGATCACGCAACATCGACATTGTGCAAGATGTTTTTTTTTCCCTCTTGAATTTCATTGCAAAGCTCTCGCGTGCCGGGCTGATTGACAATTGCACTTTGGCGTTGACTGAATTGGTAATCGGGCACATGTGATGCAAGCCGTTGTATTTCATTGTAGCACCGCACGCGTTTTCCTTTTGTTATCACGGGCCTTTTGTTATTGACAGGTCGCGTTGCTCTTTGCGTTCGTGATGCTGCAGAAATGTCTTCGGTGCGATTTCGCCCAGACTGATATTTATGATTTATAAAATTTTCGAATAGACTGTCAACGAAGACTGCGAGTGTCCCGCAAAATAAAACGTTCAATGTATAATGGACAGTGCAGAATAGACAGCTTGAATACACGTATGCAGATTAATCGCCTTTTTTTTCTATTTTTTTGTACTATAACAATTAGGTTGAAAATTAATCGAACGTCAAATATTTTTTTGTTTCGCTTAAGTATTTATTCGTGGTAGTTCAATCTGCGATAGGGAGCGCGCTATGCACATTTACAAAAGTAGTATATTATTCGCAATTTACAATTTTAATCCACGACATTCGCGTACTTAATTTTCGTCGTTCTACTCGAAGCGTTCAAAGCTGTTTGAAAGAAAGAAAAAAAAATCATTACACTTTTATCATTAAAAGCCAAACCCTGCAGAGAGGCAGTACGCGCGCGTAATAGATACGTAAAATAGTATGGTCGCGCGATTTTCGGACGTCGTAAAAGTATGCGTCCCGGTAAAATAAGAGAGTGCAAGTGACGTAACGCAAACTCAGGACAAGCCCGCGCCGCATACACACGTAAACAATCGGACTTTTCACGCTCACAAGGCCGCGAGTTTATTATTCGGCGTTCTGTGTGTGTGTGTGTGTGTAGCGATTGGTTTCGCCTTTTCAAGTAGCGGCAGTGCTAATGAGCCGCTCACTTGGCAATTATATACCTACACATTGGCAAATGCAAATACTTAATTATCGCGCGTTCGTACAAAGTGTACATACACGCATTTTTGCGAATCGCAAAGATCGCCGATTCGCGCGCTCGCTGTACGTATTCACGGACAATTTGGAAGGTGTTAGCTAATTAAGAGAATCTGCGTGTAGACTCGACGGGCCGATCGTGCGAGCGAGAATAGCAGAAATAATTGCGCCCGCGCGCGGTATCTGTAACTAATGGCCGTACTCTTTGTACGGTCGCGACGTAAGCCGAGGATCAAAAATTGCGAGCTGTCGGACGCCGCGCGCGCTCCAAAGCAAACGATGATATATGAGGCTGCAACTGCAAGGCGCGAATAGTTTTATTTACGGCGGAGACAGCCGCGGGCAGCAACGGTGTCTTACCCCCGCCCGAAATTGCGCAGATCTCGCGGCGAGGGCGCAGGCATGTTTATGGGTCTTCGATCCTTGCCTCGCGATACGACCACGCAACGACTTACACAGCCTTGAAATATCAATATAAATCGTTGGCGCGCGAGTTGTCTACACCCCCGGAGCGCATACCGACGGATAGCGCGCAGATAGTCCGTCGTCGTCGTCGTCGTCGTCGTCGTTGTCGTTGTCGTCGTCCTCGTCGTCATTTGTCAGCGACAGCGCGCGCACGAAGCCTCATCAACTTGTCGACTGCGCGCCCACGGCGCACCGCGGCATGTTCTCCGCGTGCGCCTTAATTAATCTCAGTGGAATCAAAGGCCAGAGCGCCGCCGAGGCTTTTCTTCGTTTTAGGGGAATCGGATACCGGTCGACGCTTTCTCGGCTGCAGCTGAGCGCGCTTGTAAAAGTTGACGGAAACCCTGTACCGCTCACGCGCAGGAAGTGCAAGTTTCTCCTTTCGACACGCAAAACTTTGATTTTTTCTTTTCTTAGAAAAAGAAAACAACAACAAAATTAGTTGCTAAGCAATCGAATCGCACGTGGAAGTAGATGGTTCTGCGCATGGTCAGGAAATTTTTCGATAATTCTCAAGAATACAAAAAAAAAAAGACTGGAACGATCGAATCTTACGTGTCTTGCTAATAATAGGATTAGCATGTACATAGTTTTCGTATAATTGTGCAGTGTCGGAGGGGCCACTCCTAGTCCAAATCGGAAAATCGAAATTTCATTTGCGCAACTTAGTTGTACATAGCCGAAAAAACAGGCGGCCGATTTTGCATATCGTGCGAGCTTTATATTTTTTCAGCCGCATGCGTACGTATACAGTTCTGGGCAACACCCACTCACGATATCATACCTACTCAGATTTCAGAGGCAACGCTGGTCCCACGATCCAAGCATCGGGTCACGAGGAGACCACATAGGTGTCGAATCCTCATCGAATCCGGCTGAGCTTTTTCAGAGTGAACACGAGTAGCTGCGTACGTTGCGTCGATCAGAAGATTATGGGATTAGATGAGCGAATGCAGTGAGAGAAACAACGTGCTGCAGTATCGGTGGTGCACTAGTTCGACTTGCAGCTAGATAAAAGATCCCATTGCTACTGGAGAATTTTTAATAAACACCTACGCACGATACAACCATACGGCCGCTGCCCATAAATTCTCGGTAATAATTTTGATTTTTTTTGTAAATTTCATTAGTACAAATATAGGCTGTATGTGAGTGGGTTTAATCGCACATATCACCGAGTCTCTATATAGGTACATATCGTTTGGTTAGTGATTACTGAAAAATCTGTCGAGGAAGAATGCACGCGACAATTTGAGAAAAATTAACAATGTAGTCATACAGCGAGAGAATTAGTCGTTTAAGAAAGAAAAAAACGGGCATGGCACTTTATGACACGAAAAATAAGATGCAAAAGGGTAACATGAATAAGGATCGTCGAAGCGCTCACAATGAAAAGGTAATAGGCAACATTGTGTAATTTACGCAAGCCACAGCAGTGTTCACGGAGAAAAAAAGAGAGAACATATATATATATATATATATATATATATATATATATATATATATATATATATATATATATATATATATATACAAAGTATTCTATTTTTAACGGCGCAACTTTCGAAACGGCTTTCAATAATTTATAAAGTAAAAACTCACCCCCCTCCCGCCCCGCTGCCATGCTACTACGTAGTATCGACGCCGCCTGCCTTTCTCCCCTTCCCACGTTATCGTTATCCAAGGTTCCTTATCGCTTGCTGACGCGGTTTATTGACTGTTTCGCCGACAACGTAATATTCTGCGCACACGGAGTTTCAATACGCGTGTCGCCTACACTCGATTGTTGCGATCATTCCAATGCGAGCACGAGACGGCGTAAATTTTGCGGTATTATCTAAATAGTTTTGCTGAAATTCGGGGTGCAACAGTCTACGAGTCCCACGGAAATACGACATGATTCGCAGAAGCTATCTTGGGTGCGACTCACCGTCGGTGCGAACGCGAGCGCCTCCCCAATTTCTCGCCTATGTTACGGCGAAACCGGGAGTGAACACAATCTCTAATTTCCATAAGCGGCCGTGGGCTCTATGACAAATGGTTTCGGAATTGAAAAATGTTCAGCTTTACCGAACTCGCGCGCATTGTAATAACTCTCTCGGCGTACACCGCACGAGATAAAAGTGTATGGAAAGCTCGTGTTTTGCCGCGCGAAGAGAGAGAGAGAGAGAGAGAGAGAGAAAGAGAAGTGTACAAGCTCGGCAATAATAATAATAATAGTACGCTGGCACTACGTCTCTCCCGCGAGCGATCATAACTCTTGACAAGTCTGTTCTTTCTGCTGCCGCGCGCGCGCGAACTACAGATATGGATCTCTCAAACGTGAAAAGGGCCTTTTCCCATGGCGTCGCGCGCGACCTATTTCTTTTTCTCCACCGTGCGAGGTCCGCATCTGCACGATCGCACTCCTCTTCTCCGTGAAAATGCCCTTTTCGCTTTCGATCGTTCGGCATTGGCCTCGGGCCTTGCGAAAAGAGTACGTCGATCGAAATGAACACTGTCGCTTACGCGCGAGGGAAATAGGCCATTAGTGCGCGAAAAACGAAAATTGCAGCTGGTCGGATTCCGAAAGAAATCGCGAAAGGCGCAGGTGCGGCAAACCTGTTTTGGATTCAAAGGCAAAATTATATGATTTCATCTTCGTTCGGTTTTCGCGCTTGGGATTCCACTCGGCTGCAACCGATTTTTCTCTTTAATAATGGCAGTCGTAAATTCTCGTGTACGTGCAGCGTCCAAAGAACCGATATCTTTTTTGCGTGACACGGCGACGATGAATAATGAGAATTGAAAGGCACGCAAAGACAACGGCGACGTCGAGTCAATGCCTCATTACCGCGCATCCGCGAAGCCTTATGTTTATAATTCTGAAAAAAAAAAGATCGTTTGATGATTTGGAAGAGTGCGGTAATGAGAAGTATCCGTTTTGTCGGTAATAACGGTGAAGGCTACACTATACAACACATCACGATTGTCCTGCCGATACGAGCACTTGGCCTTTACGGCTACAATCGTCGAGAGATGCGTATCAATCCGTTTCTCTTTTATTTCTATTTCCACTCTTAGGTTACGGTTGCGTTATCGTCATCGTACCATCGCTGCTCCAACAGATGTTAGATTAGCGCTAAATTAGAATCGGTTATGACTTGGATTCTTCTTTCCGACTCATTGCCGAAACGATCCATCTTTCATCGGCAGCGCCGTCAAGGAAAGAATTATAGAAATCGATATCGCTAATATACGCGTCGCCGATCGAATTGATGCGCAGTAGTTTTTGTTAATTGATTGCCATATGCTTGTATGGTGCACTAACAATGCACCTACTATGTGATTTAGTCGTCATCGAGCGATTGATCGATCGCTGGAGCCTTCAGATATATTTCAGCGCAATCGTGTGCCCATAGCTTTTCAAGCTTTTGTCGAGTAGTAGAGATGCTTATCGCGTATCGTTGCCATGCTAATCAATGATTTTGCAATTTTAGCTTGGGGAATAGTTTGATTTTTTGGTCTTCGTTCTTTTGTTTATTAAGTGAGTTTGTTACGTATACGAACGAAAGTGTAACGGTGTTCGAACGAAAGTGTAACGGTGAAAGAGACACGTGGAAACTTGAAGAGCTTCATTTTCTTTAAGTATAAATGAGAAGTATAAAGAACAAATTCACATATAACTCATGCTTCTGTACATTTTATAGATTTTTCTATATATTTTATAGATTTATTTAGCTTTCTAAAATCAGCATATATCTCGCTGCACTTACAGCGAAGTGATATGAAAACAATGGTCGGCATATGTTCCAAGACATCTTTAGTCGAATTCGATATGTATCACTGCCGCGAGCTTATAACAATGGATTCTCATACTTTGCTTCTTTTTTCAGCTTCATTCAAAATGCATATACACTACTTCTTGGCTTCAGCTTTTGCAATGCGTTGTGGGTGTAGCCACGCGCACTCCACTTGCAACTTTCATTTTATCGTATGGTTTTATTATCTTGTTATTATTTATGGCTGCAAAAATGCAAAAATAGACGTTGTTAGGCAAGCGCGCGCCTTGATAACTTGCCGCATGAAGTACATACCGACTGATAAACTTGAAATCACGTCTACGGCTTTTTATTAAATATGTACATGCAAATCGACACGTTACGCAAGGCGAAATTTTCATTTCGCACTCGCAACATTATCTGAAAAAAAGAAATTTTTTGGACACTCACTGAGGGAAAACTAATGTTTGTAGATTTGAAACTTTCATATACGATTCATATATGATTTGCTCGTGTTTGCAGAAAAAAACAAAAAGCCATACATATGAAATTGATCGGAGGAAACAGGTTTTTAGCGGCACTCGTAAAGTGCACATAAAATAAGTTCTCGTCGAGTGGATATATCGCGAAGTCCTTCCGCGCAGCTCGAATGACAATCGTCCGCTCCTTCAAAATTGATGAATCCTCGAGCCAAGATCTTCACACCGCGCGAGGAGAAGCGACGCCGCGTATGTAAATAAACGTTGCGCGCCCATATATCCATCGTCATTTAAGTCACAGCCGCCCACGCTCTCCAGATCGATCTGCCACGCATATATAAACTCTCGCAATGCGCAGAGAGGCTACAAATCGCGATAGTGCGGTATGTGTGTATGAACGATTCATTGCAGATACGATTGTTTCGCGCTCTCTACAAACAATATATTTATATAGATAAACTCTTTCTCTCTCTATATTCTATGCTGTCTTGCTTCCTGCTGCTGCTGAAATTTCTTAATTGCGTCGCTGAAAAATCGATCGCGGTCTACGATTATAATTGCGCAAGCACGCGAAAGCCCGGAGCTTGAGGAATTTGCGTTATGAGCATTGTTTCAAACCGCAGAGTGCAATTAGAAATCACTTCGAGCGAGCAACAGCAGCGCGGAGATATGAACGCTCGGTTAAGCGCGCGCCGAGTGATAAGAATATACACTTACATTGTCTTTAACTTTTTACGCTTTGCCGATTCATTTATTTTGCATGACAATAGGATTAATGATAATACGAATAACCTGCACTTCATTTGCAGTGTACTGACGATTTGTTGGATTTAAAATAATTGATTCTTAGCGTTGACTCTTTTGAATGAAATCAAATGAATAATTCAATAAGCACTTAATCAACTGCATACACGACGATGGTTTGTTTGATCGAAATTGGACCAACAGGTCGGAAGATAAACGCACTCGTCGCGATGGTCGTTTCTCTCCGCAATGATCATTAAATACTCTTGCGCGAGTCGTCTCTTACGCAATGACCGCTACAAATCTCTATAACGAAGAACCTTATGCAGCGCGATCAATTAGAAAATACCTCGTCCCACACATGCGTTGACCCTTGAACCTCGTAAAGAAGAATTTTTCATCCGGTAGACGATATACAAGACTGCGTGCTGCGAGAATCAAACGAGCTTTTTCTTGAATCTGAGATTCATCGCACGTAGTAGATCTTCTGGCTATCTCTTGCGAGAGAGGCGTGGGTGCGAGAAAAGGATAAGAATGCCACGAGGTTCTTGACTTTTTTTCTTCTTGTTTAACTAGGGACGGCTTTTCTTAGTTGAAGGACCCTTGTTTCCTTTCTCGATTATGCTTAAGGCCGTGATTTATCGAGATTTCTTTGATTTTAAATTTAATGCAGTTTGTAAGATGAATAAAATCTTTTCTCTAATGCACTTACATTGTGCAACAATCCGTTGAAACTTACAATAAAAACCATCAAAGTCTTCTCTGTTTATCTGACAATCCACTTTAAATTAATATATTCCGATGTAATTATGTCTACCGTATAATTTCGTTCAAGTTTAGTCACACTAAGATATTTTTTCAATTAATTGCAGTCCATTATAAGTTTCGTAAATAAATGCTGACAAATTTATTAGTTAGGTGACGTCGCTGATTTAATCTCTTATTTTTCTAAGGTCAATCCTTAAGCCGAAAAATTTAGTCGAATTGATTTTTAAAATACATACGAACGTGTTTGGCACATAAAAAACAGATGTTTGAGTAACGCATTCTGGTAAAAAGTCTGTGACAATGTTGTTGCTATGTAACGAACTAAAAGAAGTCCAATAAATTGACCATTCTGATTGACCATTTAACTGCTCGCATCATATTAGATAATATATAACTTTTAATCCGACGATTCGTACACGAAAGTCAATGAACAGCTAGTGAAACGTGAATACTTTGTGCGTGAGAATCAATCGGCAACCGCGTTTATAATTAAATAAATAGTGCTTGCGAAACGCACATCTATGAGAAAATGCGTGCATATTTGATAATCACGGTTTCCGAGGAAAAAACAAATCAGTACAGTAGCGTGTTGTCAGCTGCTGATTGAAATCGAAGCCTCGCCTACGACAGCTGAATCGCGGCGCGACGCATGGTCTCGGCTGATTAGACTCCGGTGACTGCTGCTTGATCAAATAAAAATTTTTGATTGAAAACCGACCAACGCCCAGTGGTCTATATCGAAGCTTTCGACATCGACGCGGACGCCAACAGCAGACAGCCTTCGTAATTTGTTTCATCTCTTTGTCTCATTTTTATTCTCTTACTTCACTCGTGCAGTCGTTCTTTTTTCTTTCAAGATTGTCTAATCGACACTTTCACTCGCTCGCTCCACGTTACCATTGTGCTAGGACCCAGCGCCTATTTTATGTTTATTTTCTTTACACGATTTATATTTATATATATATATATATATATATAGGGCTAAGCGTTTTTTGATTCCTCAGCCATCTCCCTTTTTACCCCTTTCAGTCCGTTTCTACCTGTAAGTTAAAGCCTAATACTGTAAGAATAATAGAATAATAAGTGGTTTCTTCGAAAATGTTAGAAAAATATGTTATGCAAATACAAGTGGCTTGATTTTATTAAATGAGAGATAAATATCAGACACCAACGAAAAATTGTTGTGCAAATTAGTTGTGAAGTATTTAGGAAACGAAAGAGTTATATTAAAATTATTTATTTTGGGAAGGATGAACTTGGTGAAAGTTTCAATTAAGCACTGAAATTTGCCTGGAAGTGTGAATATAAATGTATAATAAACTTATGAAAGTTTGCTAATAAGCACAAGGTTTCCTGTGTTTTATCATTTATACCACTGTCAAAATTTTTTATAAAAATACTTATTTTAATAATTTGCTGATAGTAGATTTTAGAGTTGATATATAGCTTTTTAATTATTACATGTTGCACTAGCAATGTTCAAGATTGTAGTATGGGGAATAGATGAGCAAAGCGAAGAAGAGAGTACCCCCGAGCGTGTACACACACACACACACACACACACACACACACACACACACATATTCATTTTTAAATTGAAGTTTCGGTATACGACCTTTGAAGTTTTTAAACGAAACGATGTGTATTCACTAAGTGGCTTCCCATCGGTTCTACATGCAGAAAATTGTGTAAGGATTTAATATTATTTTTTGAAAATTTCTATCAAGCTTGATCGCTCCTACTTTCTCAGTCTCTTATCAAATATTCATCTTTTTTTACCTTCTCAAAATAAATAGCAACGGCGATCAACTCAGAAGTTACGTTACTGTCACGTAACATCGTTATAAATTTTTTTAAAAAGTAATGTCGTTACTTGTAATGCCGCTACTTTTAGAAAAATTTGAGAGGCGACGTAACTTTTGAAAAATTTTGTAACGAAGCAACGAGTAACGGACGTTGAATAACGAAGGTGTTGCTCATCACTGCAAAACGAAAATTATCGATAAACTTGGTTTGTTATACTGAAAGAAAAAAAGCGAGACGACCATTTTTCTGCATCGTGAGAAACTGACAAATTGATAAAATCACGTATCGATATAATAAATCAAAAAAGAAAAGAATGAAGCTACATAATGTGTGCAACAGTATATATATAGGTGTTATATATATCAGCATTCGTTACTCGAAGCTAAACGATACCGTCAAGCTTAACAGCCAAATCGGCTGAACTATATAATCTCGTTTCGATCGCCCCGACACGCGCCAAATTCACACGCCTGTGTCTCTATACCCAGCGCTTGAAAAATTTATAGGGCAGAGCGTTTGACATAATCACTTAGCAACGGTGCATTTAACCTCTCGTTCTTTGTTCTTTTTTTTTTAATCCGCATTCTCGTCCGAGGTTGTGTCGTCGCTAATGGCTCGAGTTATTTTTGTCGAGCGCGCGACTCGACGCTAATGGGACGGCCGAGAATGCGCGCGGAGTGGGTATTTTGCGCGCGCGCGTTGAAGGATTAAGCCCAAGAGTTGTGCTCGTTAACGTTCACTCGCTCCGCCCTAGACTTCGGCCAGCTATCGTTGATCGGTTTCGCCTTGCGTGCGATTCGTCGCGATTGTTTGTCACTGTTTTTCGCTCGTCAGCTGTGAGCTGTTTGAAAATAAAAAAAAAAGTGCGCGAGCAAATGTTTTGGTGCGGCGACGTTGACGTCGCCCCAAACATCGATTTAACCGGCAGTGTTGAACAATCGAATCAACGTCAGCGCCCGTTCGTAGTAATAGCGTCTCACTCGCCGTCTCGACAGATCGAGGATTCCCCATGAAATTAGTATAAATCCACTTTCACTCGTGGTCCCCTCGTAAACCAGATTCAACGGCTATTTAAAAGGTACTCAAGCCGCCTCCGCGCGCACCAAATCAGAAAAACAAGAAGCAATTCGACGCGTGGACGGGCCTTCGAAGCGCGTATATCGCTATATAGAGCAATAGCCGTTCTCGTGGCATTAGCGCTTTCTCTGTTATCGTTCAAAGATCGGCTCCGAGACCCCGTCGATCGCCGTTGCGTAAAAGCTCGCGGCCCGCTGCTGCCTACCCCTCCCCTGATATTATTGATATTCGCGCCCGTGGCACGGAGTAGCCGCGCGTTGCGTCACTGCGACGCCGCGCTCGCCGCGAAAGTATCCTTCTCTCCCAAGGGGCGAGGTTCGCAAAGCGGAGTGTCAATTTGTTAGTCCGATTCGTAGTTGGCAGTTGAAGGTATATGGCAAGACAAGAGTGCCTCGGCAGCACCGGTATCATTCGCTTCGCCGACCCGTTTTCCTCCATCTCTCTCTCTCTCTCTCTCTCTCCTCTCTCTCTCTCTCTCTCTCTCTCTCTCTCTCTCTCGCTCTCTCTCTCTCTCTCTCTCTCTTTTTCTTCACTCGAGCGTTGGGCAATTGTGCCTGGCGCGCTGAATGATTTAGACAAGTTGATCCTTATTGATCGTCGGCTGCTGTCAGCGCCAGCTCGCTGAAATCATCGCTGGCTTTTCTTGTCGCGAGCAACAATCTGTCGGCGGTGCCTCATCGGGAGCCTCCGTCAAGTAGGTACATCATCATCGAAACCGTGGCGCGCCGCAGGTACCTATACGATACACGCGAGTGAAACACGTCTCGCGAGCGTATAACTTTTGTCATGACGGCGCTCAGTTACGCGCGTATAACCCCTTCGCGAAAATGCGCGGCACGCTTACGTAAAGCCCCGTAGCCACGACAAATGCGAGCCTTCGGAGGGAGGGAGCGACATCCTCGCGCGACTTGGGCATCGAATTAACGCGAACAATATCTTTGTAATATAAGGTAAAGGTTCACCGCGGTGGCAACGAGAACAAAAGCCGAAAGGGAAAAGGAGATTGGCTTTTGACAAATCGCGTTACGTGCGCCGACTACACCTACAGCTATCTGAGAAACTCGACTGCAATGTGCCGTATTCCTTCGTATGTGTCTGCGTCCTTTTTCATACCGCCAGCAGCGGTCGTGACTCGATTGAAGCGTTCGCTTCTTTTTCGACTTGACATGCTGCATAGAGAAGGCTGCCGCGTACGTTTCGTTATTATTGTGGATGCGCGAGCGGCGGCGGTTCGATGCACCGACGAAAGCCAGCGGTTACTCCGGAGGATAATTCAGATATGGTTGTTCTTCTTTTTTCTTCGCTCGCGTGCGTGCAACTTATGGGAGCGTTCAATGAGCGCGTTCGAAAGAGACGTGTTTGGATTAATTTATGCGTCGGGCTACAGTGAATGTTGCTCGCAATGATTTTCTTGATTTCACATTTTCTGCAATATTTTTCATGGCTTCGCTTCGATACCTCGCGTAGTTTGCACTCGTTTGCAATGAGCTCAAAGTAGCAAAATCCTGATCACAGAAACGTGTAATTGGGGTAGCAAGTTTGCTTCTACGCTTCGTTAATCGCATACAAATTAGAGTTGAAGATAATAGCGTATAATGCTGTGTATTCACCTAAGAGGCATACGTACAGTTCCAAACGCTTGCCATTTCGCGCTTACGCGCGTACGTTCGCAATGCGAGCCAAGCAGTTGGCAGTGTAACAAGCCGCAATGACCACAACAATGATGCAATCATCTCTAACATGATGGAAAACGAGGCGCAAACTGCTATAGTTTTTCAAGCAGGCAGGAGAATTCCGCATGCAAAACTCGCAATTACGTGCAATCGCAGCGAGCGTCGAAATTCGCGTCACTTGGTTACGCTCAGCTTGCTAGTGTTTGTGCTGTTGCTGCTGCTGCTGTAAGTCGGTATCACTTCCGTGCTGAACAACACCGTTCGCGTTCACTCTCTCTCTCTCTCACTCTCATGGAGATCATTGGCCGACCCCTGCGGGGGTCGCGCGATCGCGCGCGTTTCCCTCATAACGCGACCTCTGATAGGAAGTCACGAGAAACGCCTGCGGCCGATATAGAGATTACGACAGGGAAAAGTCGAGTTTTTAGGCTGTGCATCGACTGATCGACTGACGGATGCTTCATATCAATTTTCGACCGCGATCTGTTTTTTATGCGTGAAGGTGTCGCACGGACCGAAGGTTCAGATTAATGATTCTCGTTTGATATTTTTTCCGATTTTGAAATTCGTTGATTAAGTTTTGTTATATCCGTGTATTATTACGACAGTTTTCTATTTAAAAACATGCATTATGAGCCGCAAATCTATCTGGAATCAGTGATTTGTTGTTTATAAATCAATTAATACTGTTTGATAAATCATAATTTTTTATAGATATATAACGTACGATTATGGCAAATTACGTTAACAATAGCCGATCGTGCAATTCAATAATTTGAAACCTCAATGAAAGTGAAATTTTTCGACAGGACGTATATTCTCCAATAATTATAATGTCTTAATAAAATCTGACGACCATTCTAAAGCTCTAAAACTCACGAAAAGGCTAAGGCGTAAGTGCACTCTCTCTATAAAGTAGCAGACACTCAGTTCTAAAAAGGCAATGTTATTCCCGTCGTAAATCAAACATTCTAGCAGCAGCGCGCTAATCTACAAGTAATCAAGTTCCGAATACCAGTAGCATTAAAAATGCAATTGTCTTTGAACGTATATATTGACGCGTATACATATACACGATACGCGAGATAATTAACGGCTCCTTGCTTTTTCACAGAACAGCGCCATTGTGAAAACTAACAATGTCATCATCGACGCCTTGCAAGTCAGTATTATCAGTTGGCCAAAGCGTTATTAATAAAATCACATGCTAATCGTTACTAACAAGCCCGATACACTAAAATAATAGCCCGACGAAAAGCACTTTCCCATTACGTGACGCCATAACGGCCGCGGATTTCCGCCTATCACTTTTTTTTTCTTCTTTCGTCGAACGCTCTGCCCCCGAGCACATAGCAGTGTCGATCGATTTTCGAGGCGTTTTCCCAACATTATTGCGAAAAGTTGTTCGACCGGCATTTTATCGCTTTATGCCAACTTGGGGTATGATTTTTTCTGGGGGATTTTTTTTTGGTCCAAGCACGTTAGTGGCCGATAAGAATTATGTTTATTGGTTCCTCGACTTTGCCAACGTCTCGCGCGCGCCACTCCGCAAGAGAGGAAGAGAGAGGATATTTGCGAGTGGCGCGTTACACTTGTTTTATGAACTTTTTGCGTTTGTTTATCGGAATTTCTATTTGAAAATCTTATGTAAACCACGTTGGCGGACGCTTTATCTGTAATTCCCAGAAGGAAGTGCACAGTTTACAGTACAGTACACGTTTGTAGACTGAGATGTGCGGATGGCCTTTCATTATTTTTATGCGATTTCGCGTGTAACGCGATTTTTTTTAATTAATTGTTTTCAGGACGGTCAGTGAATCGAATACGCTGCGAGTGACAGACATGGATTTTTGATAAAAAACTTGGCAACGCATTAAAGTGAAAGTAGAAATAAATTATTCATTCAAAAAGAGTGTAATTAAGCGACTTTTAGCGATAGCTTGATTCTTTTTTTAATCTCTTTGCTGCCTTTTACTGTCCATCAAACGGCAATTATTGTTTTTTTTAGGCGAAAAAAAATGGCTTCACGATTGCTTGTCAATTGTCAATCCGAAATAATTTTGCAATTTTTCAACGGTGTTGTGCCGCTTGAAAGAGAAATAATGTTCTTCGAGATGGATGAGAAATTGGAACGATACGCCTTTTTTGCCAACTGCCCTAATGAAATAATCTAAGCAGTATATTTCCAGGTATCTTTCACATAAAATCTTCAGCATTCCGTGTGACGCGGCTCGTGTTACACGTGCTTCGAGAGTAATTGGTAGGTAGACAGAATTGTGGATCTACTGGAACCGAAATATCCTCGAATAATATGAAATATTCTTGAATCTCATTACCATAATCACGTAGCAACTGACATGTGTTTTCAATGTGTTCATTCTTTGCATTTACCTTGAAAGCACTTTGCTTGTTATGAATCAACAAAAATGAGATTTATGTTCAAATTGCATTTCTCTGGATATATTAGCTTTGTAATTAGCTCTTATATTTTTAAATCAAGTGGGCAAACCAGTTTCAGCTTTTCCATACACAAAATACAGCCATAACTTACACTTCCAAACACGTCGAGCGAATTTACCAATAAATAAAATCGATATAAATCGCCAGGCATAAATTTCAACATTCAGTGTAACAGCCTAATCTATACGAGAAATATAATCGAAAATTGTCTGTCCGTCATTTCTGAATAACGTTGTCAATTATACCGAAATCCCAATGACTCGCAAAATAATTCGCTCTCACGTAAAAAAAACGCGTAAAATAAACATCCGCCTATTTTCGAAAAAACCAAAGAGTCCCAAAAATGTTGCAAGGACACGCGAGGAAATTTCTTACCCTTTCGCGTGAAAGAGGACAGAGACGACTGTTGTTTGCCTTGAATATCGCAAGGTCGCGGAAACGGGAAATGGAACCTGTGCTCGCGCGCGAGTATCCTCCTAGGTACGAACGACGACGACGACCTTTCACTGGCGTTGCGTCTAATGAGGGGGCGTTCGACATCGATGAGGAGGATATAAAACAACAAAAACGCATCTGATCGAGAAACTACCTGTGGGAACTGCGTTTTTTTCTTTTCGTCTGTTTGCTTTTCACTTTCACCAATGTGGGTATTTTTATTCAAACAGGTGTGACAGCGTGATTTTGAAACGTTTTTTTCGACGATTAAAAGTGACCGTTAAGCAAGCAACAGCCAAATCTTTGGATTCGTTTACAATTTATTCTGACAGAAGTTTAAATGCCACAACTTTATGATTTTTGAGGACCAAAGTGAGTGACTACTTTCTAAAATAATTTTGAAATGGAAACTTTATAATGCGCTAGAAATCTCTGTAGCTTGTTTACGTAAAAGCTCAGCCTCTTGGAAAACCCACCTGTAACAGAAAGAGAAAATGAAAGGCGTCAATTGCCGAAATAAGAGAAACGTCCGTCCTGTATCGTCGGCGCCAATGTCGCGAACGCAGTGTCTCATCAGCGAAACAAACACATCGTAAACGCAGTCCAAAAAAGAAAGGCCTGCATCGTGTAACTGTGTACATATCGGGACAAGCGATCTATCGCCAAGTGAGTTTTTCCGTCCACCAAGTTTTTCGCAATGCTCTACCGCGTTTAGATTTACGGGCGCGCGGAGCGTGAAAGATGACCTGCGCGGACTTTTCGATAAATATTAAATGCTCGAACCGAGCGCGGTGGCCGATTCGTTATCGTGGCGCGTAGCGCAGTGCGCTCGCGCGCTATCTTTCGCGTTGAGTGTCTCGAGCGCGCGCCGAACGTTACTCTCAAAAATACCGCCAATTTATTCGTGGCAGCGTCGAAAGAATGCCGGAAGCGCGTCGATTGGAGGCGTGCGCACCGCGTGATCCACTCGCCGCACTCGTTAGCGCTTGACCAATCACCCAAAGTCGCAATTCTCGTGGATGCTTAAAAATCGATTATTTTCCAACTTACCCGCTGCTTGTCTCGTTTTGCGTCGCAAAGGTATTATTCGGAAAGGTCGGTCGCAGACCTGCAGCCACGAGCCGTTTTTACATCTTTCTGCAATTTCGAGGTAGTTTCGGCCGCGTCCATGCAAATCTGCCAATCTCGACATTCGCGCAAAATGTAATGGATACGAATAGATTATCGACTTGCATTCACGTACGAAAGAATTGGTTAATGATAATTACGATATGATTAATAAAAAGCTTAAGCAGGTGTATCGGTCAGTAAAAACACGTACACGTGCGTATCTGTTGTGTCTATCCAACGCTGTATTGCGAACTGCGAGATTCATGAATATGGATCAAAGTGTGAGAAGTACTTGGCGCTACCTAATAACGACTTGCTGCTCGCTCTCTGACTCACGTCTTATTCTAACGAGCGCACGGGTTACGTTATAGAAGCAGGTCCGCACAAACTTTGTACTATACACAGGCGACGAGGCTATTAAACACTTATTTATTGTTAGCAGCCTGTAAAAAGTGCCGCGCACGCAGTTATAGCACAATGAGAAACAATCCCGGCGGGAGCCGCCAGCTACTGTCAATTATGCGTGCAGGTGTACCGAAACCGGGCTTACGTGTGCGCCGCGAGAAAGCGCGAGATGTTTGTCGTATGGACGAGGCCTCGAGAACGGCCGTATGCTCCTGCGACAATTGGAATTGGCCCGGCGCGTTCGTTTTCGTTGTCCGCGGAGAGCAGCGTCGCGCACCTCCGTACGGCCGATCGCTCGGTACGCGCGCGTCCCCCGGGCGAGACCACGCAAAATCGAGACGGGAAGAACACGAGAACAAACGAAAAAGAAAGAGAAAGAAAAAAAAAAAGGTCGAGTTTGCTCGGGCGTCGGGTTTCACTCTGGACTCTCGCGCGAAGTGAAACGAATCTCGAGTCTCGGGCGCTGCACGGGAGGAGAACATTTTCACGTTCATTGCAGGCGCCGAGAGGGAGAGAGATGTGGAACGGGCAGCGCATGCAGCGCGCACGTCCGCTCGCGCGGACAGACGATTTTCACTTTTTTCCGCGCGCAGGCCGTCTGCTCCTCGAAACGGAGAAAGAGCGAGAGCGAGAGCGAGAGAGAGAGAGAGAGATGGCAGCGGCGCAGAGTGCGTTTGCCTCTTCCACGCGCCGGCAAGGTGCGAAAGTTATTAATTGACGAGCTCCTGCGGAAATCAATTTTCTCCTAGCGCTTCTTTTCTCCCCTCCCCCCGCAGTAGAGCGCGATAATGAATCTTTGGCGCGCTTTATTATCGCTTCTCTTTCCTTGATTTTTATCGATCCCGTAACGACGAGGGATTAGCGAGTTCGCCTCTCGCTTGTAATTGCACGGCGTTTAGCCCCGAATATGGCTTTTCCGACGCACGCGCGAGCGAGAGCTGCGTGCGGTTGCGACTCGCGCGCAGGCCGCGAGGCATTTCCCTCGGCAGAGCTCAGGCGAATGTATCAATGAATACATCTCTCCGTCTGCCAATTACGTCGAGAGCGAGCGCGCTCGCCCGATCGATCGGCACAGACCGATCCCACTTTCATTCAGTATGCAAAGCCTTGCACGCACTGGCGCCAAAATCAGCCCTTTTAAAATCATGCTGCTCGGCGATGTGAAGCTGAATAAGGACAAACGCGCGCGATTCCGCGGCACTTTTTTTTTTCTTTTCTCTCCATCTGCCTTTATGATTCCTTCGCCCGTGTGTGTGTGTGACTTGCGTAACGCACGTCGGCGCTCGCCGCGCATAATTATATCGGCGGACGAAATTGATTACGGCGATTGGCGAGCGTTGCAGAGCGCGCGACCGAACAATCGGTCTCCTTTGAGCTCCTCGCGGGGCCTGCATAATGTGAGAAAATTATTTTCAAGTAGCGCCAAAGCCAGGCGCTCTATGCACGAGTATATGCGCGCTCGCGAATTAAGATTCAATACACCGTCGCGCGAGCTCGCCTTTTTCTATAGTCCTACGGAACTATGGGAAAATATTGCTATTGCTCGCATGCCGTCCACGTTCTTCTAGATAATGTTGGTACTATAATTTTTAGCTAATTGCTATTGCTCTCTACTGCATTATTGAGATTTTATTTCGCACTGCGATTTTCAAATGATCAACGAATCATTCGATTTATTCTCACGACGTTGGAAAAATGAGAGATCCGATTCACTCGGATTATTCGTATTTAGCAAACCCTTGGATTTTGTGAACTCGACGAGTACTTCATGCACGCTCCGAGGACTTTCATTATAAATATTTCTACGCGAAAAATATCGATATTTACCTTTATAATATGAAATTCAAATAACATTATAGGATTAATAGTATTTTAAAGTAATTACCGTTCTTTTTATAACATTAAAAGAAACATCTATTCCCCATAATGGCAACTAAAAGGCACTTGCAATGCCGTAATTTCGTAAATAGACGAAAATCTGAACGCTATAACTCCGCTTGCAATCACCAAATTATACCAGCAGACATCGCACGACAATTCCCAGGAAAAACAAAAGCGCAACAGTCCCGAAGAAGAAAAGTCCATGCACAGACATCATTAAAGGTTGGAAGATTCGGGGGGATGGCCGCGTTTAAGTGGAAAATTGAGCAAAAGTTGCGCTATAGGCATATTCGTCGATAGGCGAAAGGCGCGGGAGCGAGCTCGCGAGGCGAGTCAAGGCTGAAACGGGCGCGGTATGTACACCACGTCCCGTTCCCTCCACTCTTTCACCGCCGTTCTCCAGCCAGACTTCGCTATAATGCGCGCGAAAGGAGCACACAAAAAAAATGAAGGAAAAATGAAAAGAGAGGAAAAAAACAGCAACGCCGTATCCACGCATTTTGCGCCAAAAGTAAAAGTCAGCTCGCGCGAGGTGCGTTCACCTCCACACATCGTTATGATTATTACGCGCGTCGCGGAGAGAAGAGCCAATGTTTTCTTTGGGGATGGCATTGAAATGCGTCGAAGGGCCGAGTTAATATTAGTATTATTCTGCGCTACTAAAGGCATGCTGTTGCCAATTAAGAGGGAGAAAAGTTTTCAGAGGAAAGCGGCGGACAGAAGTTCAAATTAGAATTGAGTTATCTTTCTTTTCCGAGTCGCGTACTGCTATCGGACGCGCAAATTATATCAAAGTGAACGGTATGATTTTAATTAGCTGCAAACGCGTCTCGCCATACACACTCGGCCGTTTTTGTTTCTGCCTTATCTAGATGCTGCGAATTCTGCATAGTAATAAAACTCAATTAATTCTGATACTAATGGCCCGGAATGCAGACAAAGAAAGGATCTATATAACAATTCGTAGTTACCCAGGCTGACTCAGCACACACGTACACACACTGAGCTTTTTTCTTTGAGAAGAAAAGCAAAACAATGGCGCTCACAATTTGCCGATCTATAAAACGCCTTTCGCGTATTATGGGCGCGCGCGCGACATAGCCGCGTCTGTTTCGCGCGAGGGTGGCGAACGGCACATCCGCGTGCCTCGACCTTAAATTACACCTTGGACACTTATATTGCGCGCGAGCACACCTGCGAAACCGTACGACCCACCCACGTGACAAGCCGACTCGGAGCTCGTTAAAACGTGTTTATTTACTCGTGTCGTCGAAAACTCGACAGCGAAGATGCAGCGAGCTTCCGAACGAAAGTAAAATGAGGTGTCTTTTTTTTTTCTCCTTTTTTCCCCTCTCGAAAGGTATGCATGTAATGATAATTAGCCGAGCACGGCGGCGGGGTTTATCGCAAAAAGCCTGTCAAAGAACGCGACACGGCCACTGAAAAATTTACTTTCTACGCGTGCTGTGCGCGCGCGCGCGCCTGACATTTACGCAAGACAAACGGAACGGTGCGCTCAAATAAATCTTTCTTTTCCACGGCCGGCGTACACAGACTCTTCGAGTGCCATTGCCAAGCTAACAATAAAGCTGACCCGAGTGAACGGCGTATATATGTACGTACGATTTCTTCGATTGAGACGTTCAATATAAAGCAGCCACTTTTTTTTTGTCATTCTTTCGTTGGAGGTCGCGAGCACACGCTATGTGCCTCGTTTCATCTAACGCGTGAAATTTATGTGCATTTTACTCGATATCCTCTGGCTGTCTTTAATGGAATTTGTATGCACTCGACGATGTGGAAGTAGTCGATTTTATTAATGTAATGTCGTTGACAAAACTTATTAGGCATCGAAGGAATTTTCGATAAGGAGAAAAGCAAAAATAGAGCATACTGTAAAATTTGAATGGGAAATTTAACGTTTGTATTGGTAAATAATCAAATTTGAATTCGAAAGGCAGCTTATAACCGGTAATATTTGTAAAGTAGTCAGTGATAAAATACTTGCAAAGTTCAAAACTGCATAGATTTATTGCGTATTGAGAAATGCCCTCGACAGCAGCGAATACAACCGATTAAACTCCTTTAAACGTTAGGTCGCAATAATTGCAAGCTGCCGCGAAAGCGCGTCTGCACACGTACGTCGATTTTTTCGCTAATCGCCACGGCGAGTCGATCGCAAAATTCGATAATTGAACTACTCCTACGTCGGATATGACGTATAATTGAATGGGCCTGAAAGGGCAAATTTTTCAGATATAACATCGTTATGAGCATCACGCCCTCCATGCGTGCGAGAGTTAAAATATCAATCGACTATATAGTTACAATACAACACTCATCTGTCGGAGGTGCATGTATATAATCGAAACGCTTGCTCGAGAGGTGTTTTGATGCAATGTTTAATGATTGGCTCGCACAGCGTGGGGTAATTTAGTAAGTCCGGATAGGCGCCTTATCACGCTTTGAATTTGATGTATTAAAATTAAGTGGCGATCAAGTGGGCGTCGAGTTTAATGGACTTTTCAAAGTGCTGCTACTTTTTCACGGTTGCCCCAATACCGAATGAACGAGACTATACGATTCGATACTTCGTGATACGCTTCAATTGAACCTGCGTGAAGTTTCCACGCTCGAAGCTACCAATCGAATCGTAGAGACGATAAAGGCAACGAGCCGAGGACAAACATTGTTACGTAAAGTCGAAAAAAATCATGAAGAATAATCGGACCAAGGCACTTTGGCACGGCGCTCTTGCGACGCGATCCCCATTACCCGGAAACACGCGAAATGCATCAACGCCGACAAGCAGAAACAAGAGCTGCGCACTAGGCTCGAATTTATGCACGGGGCTTTGCTTTATCAAGCGGAGTGCGCGTGCGACCGACGGCAGCATAAAAGGGGTATATTGTCCGGGCGCGGCGACACCGGCGCGCCGCGCGTAGGCGAGAGATACAGATTAGAAAGGCCCCGCCGCCGCGGAGCAGCGTGCAACTGGCTGCGCGCACATATATCTGTACGCGGCTGCTATCCGTTATAAGCGCTGCCAGCGGGTGTCGTCGCTCAGGCGCTTCTTTTCCATATTTATTTATGACGCTGAATGTCGTCGTCGTGTGCTTAGCATCAATGATTTCAACAGATATTTAATGCTGATTTTCTTTCCAACTTGCGGCCTGCTATAATTTACAGCCGGGTTAATAATGACGAGGCATCTTTGGGCTTTGATTTTCAATGCTTGTTTGTCTTCTTCATAATTTTCATCAGATACGCGATTTCGCAACTGTCCCGGGCAAATCGTATCGCGATATGCAATCAAAATCAACACCTCGAAATTCATCAATGCGCGATAATGGCGACCGGTCGTCGGGACTGAAGGGAGGAAAATTGTAATTTGCCGCTCGAATCGTAGCACCACCATAGAAACCACCACTAGTGACAGCGATCGCCGCATGGCCAGTTTTTGATATCAAATCGCCGTGACTGGTCTTGTGTCCGTGGCGTATTCTATTCTGCGCGAGAGATCTATTTTACAACGAGTCGCTTTGACGATTTCGACACTAGTAATAGCAGCCGCGCGTGCACACGTACTTAATTTACAGTCCGCACTGAGACTCAAAATTGATAGCTTGCATAGCTCTTTTCCCCCCCTCCCTCCCACCTTTTTTTTGTATCGAGTTTCCAAGGAGGTTTTACTGTTGCAGTTTCTCAATTGTTGCCTGCTTGCATCGATGTCCGCAGCGCGCCACTGATAGTTGTAACTCACCCTAATTTTTACGCGCACGTACACACGCCTTCTCTACCTGCCACAGTACAATGCGTATAATCAAACGGTGCTTAGATATATTAATTTAACGAGGAAACTTGAATGGATTTTATGTGAAAACATTCAATGGGGTATGTGTCGCAACCGAGATAATTTTTTGTTCGCCACGCCAATCTCGCATCGGGACTGTGTGCGAAAACCCCGTTTATAAATAAATTACAGTTGGTTGAACTTGAAGCAATAATTCATTGCACTGCTGCCATGCAGAAATAAAAAGAGAAAAAAAATACCAAGAAACGACGTGATCGAAACGCAACGGGATAAGTGATTACTGCTATCTTTCGTGATCGGCGCCTGCACTATGCACTCGACGGTTTCGAAACTTATACAGATTCGTACCGAAAAAAAAAAAAAAAATTATTGACAATAGACGAAAGAAATAGACGTAGTCACGTGCAACCATTGAACTAATTTGCCGCAAAGGGAGACGCTAATGTCTATGGGCGTTGCACTATGATTCCTTAAATTTGCGTAACCCGCGCGAGCTGCGTTATTGTTTCACACACGAGTTTTATTACACGTTGTATTGCGTCGATACTTTATATATCGGATTGTAACATACTTTTGTGGAAAATTGAAACGTTTTGATAGTTATATATCTCTGCCTTTGCACGCTGAGAACTTTATACGTGGCAGCACGCTCACCTGTAACAAACAGAAAGAAGAGAACGATGTCAATAAAATGTGCATGACGATTTTGAATAAGGTTACGTGCGTTACGATCAGATATTTCAACGACGATGTTTGCAAACTAATGATAAAGAAAACGTACGACAAGCACAGAGCTGAATAAAAGAGAATTGAACCCTTATACACGATGAAATTACGTAATATTTAGCAGTATGGCATAGCTATAAAGTTCTGAGCCGGCAATAACTTGTCGAATTATGAGCGCGCTATTTTGAATCGCTCTACATACAAGTAAATGCGCGCGCATGCTCACGCACTACAATAAGCCATTAAAGATTCATTCTACGACTATAAATAGAGATGTGAAAAGAGGGACTAGAGCGACGCTCGTAAATTGGTCTTTTATGTTGTGTTTTAAAACGAAATTTTATCTCCTGGGCACACAAGCTAAATTTATTTGCACGCGAAAGCAACAAAGTGCACAGCCTAGGCACACCAGAGCGAAGTGCAGTACCCGTGAAATGAGACCGCAGACGTACGTGAGGCCGGAAAATTGTTACGATACAGAGGCGCGCGCGCGTGTCCGTGGGTATAGTATCTCTCTCGGCTTGCCATCGAATGCCAGAGGAGAAGATCGCGTACGGAGAGAAAGAGTCAAGCCGATCAAGGTTTTCTTATCCCCCCGCCCACCCCTGTCTGGACGAGCGCGGCCTTCCGAAAGAAAATTTCTCCTCGAAATCGCGAATTGTTGCATAATGTAACGCGGAGTCGTAACCTCATTTTGCCTTTTAATACGCAGAATTGAGCTGCGACCAAATACGGGAGCACGATTGTCGTCGAGAACATAACAGCCTAGATTCTCGATAGCGGACACGGCAGAAGAAGAAAAAAGTGGTACACGGACAGAAAGAAAGAACGAAAAAAAAAGAAAAACGCGGAGACGCATCCCGGCGACACGCGGCGTAGCTGGAATCTTGCTCGATTCTAAGGTGAGGCACGACCAGGCAAGTTTCGCTGGCGAGCTCTCGGCAAAGATCAGCGTGTCAAGGATAGAGCGGCGATAAGCTGCTAATCTCTCGGTGGGTGCGAGCGAGCGAGCGCCCCGTGTCGACGCTATATACGATTTATTGCGCAAGCGACAGAAGCCTCTTTGTTTCACGCTAGGAATTTCACGGATTTACCTTTGTGCGCCTGTGTGTGTGTGTGTGTGCGCGCGCTTCAGGTTGATTGCCGGGTAATGCCGCGCATTTATTTTGAATAATTAAAGCGGAGGACGCGAAAAATATTTTACGAGGTGATTTGTTGGGCGATACATCGATGCATGCCACGGTCAATTAAGTTAAACGAGGTATGCGCATAACCAGCTTTTTCAAGCTTATTTACAAAGAATAAGCTTGAAGGTCAAAGCGAAAGAGGCGTGTGTTCGACTTTTTTTAAGGGATTAATTGACCGTGCTTAACGACAAAAGCTTAGCTTGCTCATTACGTACAGATATTGTTTAGTAGGCATGACGCGTATAAAGTTACAACGTCAACGGTAAATCATTGAAATTTATATGACGACGAAAAGTGATTTCAATGTGAGCATTTCAACCGCACTGGTATATTAATGAAAAAGGCAATTGCGAATCCGTCGTAACACTCGCCCTCGCACAATGAAAAATCCACGTTTATTAGAAAGTGATAGTTTCGTAAACGCACGTGCTTCTGTTTCTCAACGAGTGCAATACAAAAAAAAACATATTTCGAGCGTGCTCTTCTCACCCACGGCAGTCGCGCGCGTTCACTTTGGCGCATCTCTCCGATAAAGAAGCGTGGCATTAAAAATAATTGCGCATTATATGCCGCCGCCTCGTTATTAGAAATAATTGCAGACACATGCACGTGCGAGGCTCCAGAGTGTAATGGGAAACATGACGAAAATTTGCGAAACAGCTCAGCCAGCCCCCCCCCCCCCCCCCATTTTCGACGATCCTCCGGAGATTCAATGCAAAAATCGCGATTGAAAAAAAACACACTTTTTTTACGTTACGCAAGCGAACGGAATATTGGACCCGCGAATATGTCGTCATAGAGAGCTGATTAGAAAGATGTTTTTTGTTGCGTTGGAGAGGAGGTCGGTTTCGCAGAAGTCGTGCTCAAAATCGATGAAGTGACTGTTATTCGGAGTATTCCGTTTTCTTCGCGAGCTAGTCGTGGATTTCTGTACCATTGTCGTTTTTCCTTTTTATTTTTATGCAAAAAACTGTCAGCGTGTTCGACGAAGAAATATATATACTAAGTACACAAGCATAATTGAGAAGTATTTCGCGGATGGAAAGTCAACGCGATATCGTACACAACGTCAATGATTCATAAAGAAAAGTCACTGCTGTACGGCAATAAAAGTTGAACCGTTGCTAAATAATTTTTGGAGTAAGGATAATAAAACAATTCGGTTGTAAATTGAGGAAAAGCGGAGTAAACAACTTCCTAAAACCTCGCGAGAGATAGATCACATTGCACGATCTCAGCTAAAACAAACCGCGACGTGAAATTACAATGGCTTTTTACACGTAGAGGAGTAGAAAAAACGATCAGCGCGCGCCAGGAGAAAGTGACAAGGTAAGAATTAGTAGGTGACGAAAATGGCGAGGGAATGAAATTTATATATAGAGAGTCGCCAGCAGCAGCTGTCAGTCAGCGTTAATAACATTTTGCTATATATATACATATATATAACTCGCACAATGGCACAGTCTTGCGGCCAAATCACGAATCGAATGGGCTTCGCTCAACAGACACGCAGAATTTGCATAGACGCACGTCCAGGAAATCGAGAGAAATATTCTTGAATGTGTGTTGGTATATATAGGTGAAAGGCATATACTGTCATTAGCCCACGCGTGTGCAACCGAATAACTTAGGAGCTCCAATTCATATTTCAAAAGCACATCGCCGTCACTCATACAGGGGATAGTCATTCGGAAAGCACCTCATTCAATACATACGTTATGCCAAATTTTTCGGAGAAAATAACATTCCGACTTCCCTTTGTAAATTGTAACGGATAAACATTTGATTACGTGCGCGATCGCGCGGTGACAGTGCTCATTATCGAGCGGGTACTTGCAGGCACTGGATATTAGATTTCGACGCGAGGCGGCAAATTCACGAATAAAATAAGGAACGCAACGCGTAAAAATTCTTTCAGGGTTTTTTTACAAGCCGCTCCGACTATTAAAATACCTGATCGAGAATTCTGACAGCCCTTGTAGCTGGTTCTTTTAATCTCCGAGTCTGACCTTCCAAGGCCGGTCAGTAACACTCGTCGGAACGAGGAAATTTTCGGGAAGTTGACACACGTAGGCGGCGCGCAAAACGAAAGAAAAAGAACCGGTTAAACCGGAGCTGATCCCTTTCATTTTCATTTCACTACATCGAACTCCTCCCATATTGTACCGCCGCCACGGGTCACTCCGTGTTACTCTCAATTTTAATGTTTCAACGCCGAGGCTGATTGCGCGCGTGCGTGTCTTGTATAGTGTTCCGGCACGCAGTTCGAATTAGCCCCATGCTGCCGAGCTTGGTCATTAACAGATCAGTGCCGAGGATTTTTTTGGTAGCCAAATGAAAAGGCCATTTGAAATTTATTGAGCAGTAAAAGTTTAAATGCACTTTCACATACTTGTCCTTCCGAGTAAAAATTCCTTGTGTCGTGCCGTGAGATCGCGAATGCAATACGCATTCATTTCTCGACTCAAAATATCTTCTTGCTTTTTAATAAGTTTACCATCAAACTGATCATTACGATATTGTCTATCTAGTCGACTGTATTCTTCCAAAACCCAACTCCAGATTCCACTATCCAGCTCATTCTTGTTAACTCGTTCGTAAAAATAAAAAGAAACTCTCACGTCCCGCTAAGCGACAGTAAAAAAAAAGAGAGAAAGAAAAAAAAACGTTTCTACTTTTGCGATGAAGCTCGTCGAGAAAAAGAATGAAGTTTCACCAACTACGCGCAACGCACAAAAGGCTTTCCCCGAGCGAAGGAAAAAAAGTCGGACGCATCGCGCGGCGCGTCACGGCAAATTCGAAAGAGAAGGTGGGATATCGCACAAGCACCAGCAGCTGGCGATGGGAGTCGTGTCTCGGTGGTAACACAATGGCCACGAGAGAGAAGGAACGAGATCGCTTAATTAGGCGAGATGACAATCGTATACGGGAGTGAGGTGACGGGCGACACGTTACTGTCAACTCACCGGCGCCTCACGATGACAAATCGAACGTGCAAAAAAAGGATTCAACAAAAAAAAAAGAACAGAAAGGAAAACTAGCATCGAGATAAAAATGACGTTTTCACGAGGAAAGTACGAAGCACATATTATCAACGAGCTATGCGTGAGATAGTTCGCACGCGTTTACACACACACACATATATATATATATATATATATATATATATATATATATATATATATAAAATTGTAACGAAAGGCATTTTTACGCGATATAAGTCAGGCTTCCTCGCGATGGCCTACTAGAAAGACTTCCGTAGAATAAATTAACCCGAAGAAATATCGGCCATTTCGCCACGCGGCGTTGACAGTTCGACCGCCCACGGTCGTACGTAAAATGAGCTTTACGCGCGACTTATTGCAGCGCGATGCGTCCGCGATATTATTTGTGAATCAATTGCGAGCGCGCCAAACGTGACTTGCGTCGCGCGCGGATAAAACTGATGTATTTATTGCGCCTGAGCTTATATTGCGGAGCGTGCGTCGTGTGTATTATTTGATAACGAAGTTCAATGCACTTTTTGCATACGACTGATCTATGGCTTATTATTCCGGCGACATTTGCACGTATGAATATCGCTATTGATGTGTGCTTTACGCCTATCATATTTTCTAAAATTTGCCTAGGTGAAGAAATACGATATTTTCATTTTCGTAAAGTTTTATGAGTTTTAATTAGCGAACAAGAAAGTTCCATTCCTTATTCCAATTATATTTTACGACAGACTAATAAAATTAAGCTTTGAAAAAAACTCAAGCTTTTTTTTATCTTCTTGGTAAGCCAAATAAAAAGAAAGCTCATACGAAGTTATAGTTCATGCGGCTATTACAGAGGCATGATTGATTTAAATCGAAAATATAATCTATACTCCCGAGCTGCAGGTTTAAATTTTGAGAACCGTCGTTCAAATGTCGATTTATAAGACGTATTACGTAAAATCAATTAAGATCCAACGTAGTTAAAAATAAAAAAAAAAATTTGGCACATATGTGCTAAGGGCGTTCAGGTGTAATTTTTCAAGGGATTGCGAGCGCGCGAGGCTCGTTAACGGGTTCTCTAGGCGACCGCACTTTAATTGCTCGTTTGCATGTTCGCTCAGAGAGGTATTTCGTGCCTCTTTATGCCAACTGATGTTACTTACGCGATTGCTCGCCTCGACAAAGGAGACGTTTTATTCAGTTGAATGTGTTTCAACTTTAAGAACGCGTGAAAACATTGAAACGACAAGCGTGTAAACTGGTGTAGTGTGCAATTTTAAGTAATCAAACGGGAATCGAGTTTGAAAAAATACCCATGCACAACTGTGTCATTAATTTTGCAACGTTCAAACTACGGAATTGAAGAAAAAAAAAACCATTTAATGACACTCGAAAGTGGAGTATTTCGAGTCTATTTTTTTTCATACCACGTAATACTTGTCACAAGCATACGCGCGAAACGCTCGCACACTTGTATATATAATACATAAATGCAAAATACAATGCGAGTGAAACTGTTCAATTAAATGGTTATTTTGAGAAATCGACAAGGAAAAATTACGCGCAACGTGGACACGATATTATATCCTAAATGACGCAAACTCGTGTTAAATATTGGCCAGCTGAGTTTGAGAAAATTTCCGACCAAACGAACAAATTGCACGTTGAGTTTCTCGAAAAAGCAAAAAGAAAAAAAAATTATGAAAAAAAAGTCGCGGCTGAACTGCATTAAAACGCACCGTGGCACTATACTAATAAGCCGCGGTAGACGATCCTATCCCGAGCTAAACCGAGCGCTTTTCCAGCACGAGTTGCACGCGGGCCCGCGGCTAATTAATAATTATAATTGAGTCGCGACCTCGCGCAAGGCTATATGCACGAGCATTATTGAAAAGTCCACGCGTACAAGCGTCGGCAAGACTCGACGGCAGTACGCGCGCTCACGTACGTGCGCGCGCGAGTGAAAGTCCAATGCGCGCGCTCAATGATGTAACTGCTACGTGGCGCACGGATACACGTATCGCGCGCGCATGTACGCGTGCACGCATAGCTTTACAATTGTCGGGGGAGAGATCGCTGCACGCTCTTAAAAGGCTCTGCGTAGTATGCTTTCGCACTTTCGCGCGCGCTTTAATTGAAAATTCACCGCGGATTTGGGGAAAATTGCTTGCCTTGTTTTTCTTCCTCTTCTATCTTCAATTGACGTGGTATCGTCAACGAATTCATTTGCATACGCAGTTGCGTGCTTTTCTTATTGATATATAACAATTACGCTCGTCAATCGTTCTACGAGGGCATTCGCATTGCTTTTTTTTCCTATTAGATCATTTTCGTATTTATCTTGCAGAGTTAATATTGTTACAGAAGCAATCACATGCGTGGATTATCTATCTATGAGGAATGCCAGGTCGATGAAGTTTTTATAAACGTACTTTGTGCTTCTCTTCATAAGCGTTAGATCATAAATAACAGTCGTAGTTGTCCGAGTACATTACGCCAGTTAATATTTCACTTAGCATTATTAATGGTAATAATGCGGAAAGCGATGTTTAAACCGGAAAATCATTTTAAATCGACATCTCCAGCCCGATAGCAACTCGCTCAATCATCCGACTTTCGACCATACAAGCGCCTCGTGAACCGAAAAATCACGGCGATGGGCTTTCCAGTTCCCACGAGAGTGCGATTAATCATTCGTCAAGCGTTGATTATCCAATTTTTCGTCTTACAACGACACACACACTCGCGCGCGCGCACGCACAGTGCAACACCTGTATATACTTTCCAACTATGCGTTTTTTTCTGCTCGGCACTTGCAATCAGCTACGGAGGTTCGGTTGAAAAAGAAAAAAATAGGAGGCTGATAGAGAGAGAGAGAGAGAGAGAGAGAGAGAGAGAGAGAGAGAGAGAGAGAGAGGTAATTATACCGCCGGCACTAGCGCGCACGAAATTTTTCAAGCTCTGTACTTTCGATCTAACGCGTGCAGCTTTACATAACTCGAGCCGAGTGGCTTTAAATCCCAGTGCAAGTTCTTTTTTTTCCACCTTCTTATGGAAAATCTAGGCGCGTGTCATACCGTAGCCAGGCAACGATGCGATAAATCTCAGATTGGATTCAAAATGTTATTGTAATGTGCCTTAGCTCGGTTTTTCTCTTGTCGGATGAGCTTCGTACTCATGCATGGCTAAATCGATCTTGAGCGGTAACGACTAGGCTGGTATCCTGTAATAAGCGAGCAAACGTTGATCCGAGAGATGTAAGACTCTGTAACTTGCCTCGTGCTTTATGCTTACGTACTACCACGCGCCGTGTAATCGTTCGCGCACATTGTTGCCGAATTGTATGTTTGTTTTCTTTTCATCTCGTTATTCGTCCGCTGTTAACCAGCCTGTTTCCTAATTGCTAACTGCTGCGCTTCGAATCTATCCACTTCGCGGGGATGCAAGTTTTAGCAGATAGAACGTCGTTAGTTTAAATGGTACAAATTGCCGCGTTACAAATGTTCCGTCCGTTGTATCATTTTGCAAACTTTTATGACTAATGTCAATCGGCAAGGCCACGACTACTTCGCGTATAAAAATAACAAGCGGTATTACTCGTCTTGGAGCGTTGCCCCGTATTTCGCAAAAAAAAAAGGAGAAAAACCGAACGAAATTTAAGGCGCAAGACAATACTTGAGCGACATAATCTTAAAGAGCTGAGCGTAAAACGCCAGGCCTTGCTAATAATTATGTGGAACTGTAGCGGCAATTTTCCGAGCGGCGAGCGCCGGAACGAGCGCGTAACATTGCTTGGCGAGGGGAGGGCCAGTAGGCCGTCGCGTTAAATTGGCCGATTTTTCGCCGCGCGCAACAGTGCCGCCGCGACAAGAGCCGAGTGGAGCGTAACGCACGACTCGATGCCGCGCTGCTCCGCTGTCCCAATTACCGCGCCATTAGGTCGCCCGCGAGGTGATTGTCGCTCACCTGTACTCTCTTCCATTTTTTCGGACTTTCACCGCGCGAGACGCCTCGTCTACCTATCCCGTGAATCGTCGTGATTCGAATGCTCGATAGGTCGTCTTCACATAGGCGCGCGCGCGCGTCGGAAATCGATGAATTGTCCGCGTCTCCCGAGATGAGTTTTTGCGCTTGTCAGCGGCGCTCGTGACGCAAGCACGCCGCTCGTTACACGGGCAATCAACGATCATGGAGGAGGAAAAAGGAAAGAATAAGAGCTACGCTGCCTCGACCTACCTTGAAATACATCTGTGAAGGAGGCGCGCGCGCGCGCAAGTTGTATCGTTGCGAGCCGTTCCCTTCGCTTCTCGTAGCGAGATGCTAATGCGAATCACGAATTATTGATTATGTTTCATTGTTTGCAAGCGATTCTCCCTATTTTTCATCTGAATATACGGCTGTTGTAGAAGCTCGCCCTCGGGCTGACTAATTTACAGTGAGGCAAGATACGTCGAGTTTTTCCCTTCATTTCGATTGTTTCTGTACTATCGACGAAGGATTCTTTTCTCGAACGTTCTTAAAATCGACGGGTCGCTGCAATTTCAACACTTGCCGAGCAATAAATCATTCGCATCATCCGCGACCCGTTGGGCAATGTATGTTTTCTTGAATGTGTGCGCGCGATGCACACGCGAACATCTGTAATGTTGCAGCGCTCGCGTCGATATAGTCATTTGTGGAAGAAGCCTTTCGCAATTCGGAAGCCAATTCTCATCTGCGTACAAGCCTCATTATTATATTTCGTAAGAGCTGCTGCTGTGTGAATATAATCGTCATGCTCGAGAAAAAGTGACGTTAAGGAGCTTCCGGTGCTCACCTCGCTTTCATTGTACTTTGAGACACTGCTCAAGGCTGCGAGTCTCGTTTTGCATTGTTCGCAAGGTTGTTAAATGGGATTTTTGCGAAAAAGAACAAGAAGCATTTCGTACAACGAGAATGATTAACAAGTCATTCGGGAGCAAGACATGGCAATGCCCCCTCTCTCTCTCTCTCTCTCTCTCTGTCACACAGAATTGCCACGTTTGTCGAATCTACTTGAGAAACTGCACGAAAAGCTACGCGATTTCGTAATCGGTCTGAACGCCAACGAAGGCGCACACCGAGCGTAAATTAGAGAGGCACAAACAAAATGATCTGCAATTCACTTCGGAAAACCGATGTGCGAATTTGTGCGCAGATCGCTAATGACAGGCTTGGCGATGATCAATCACCAAAATGAAAAGCCGTAAGTATACACCCGGGGGACCCGTCGCGTGTTTCTACAAGAGATGAAAAAGACCTCAACGCTTGGGATAATTTTGCGCAATGTAACGAGAGCGCGCTCGCGATCCGGCTCGGAAAAAAGAAAATAGGAGGAGGAGAAATGCTCGAGCATAAGAAAAATGCATTATATAAAGAGGCGGCGAAATTGCCAACGCAGAAGAGCGGAGCTTGAGCAAGCGGCCGCGGCGCCGGTGCATCGCTCGCGTGTTGCAACGCTGCATTGCCGTGAAGGATCAAAAAAGCGCCGAAGGAGGTGGCGGCGCGACGACGTTGCCAACCTCCTTCGCGCAGACACCAGGTACGAGCTTCTACGAACTTGTCGTGCGCGCGCACTTTGCTCCGATATCGCGTAATTAACGGCTTGGCTTCGAGGCAGATGCCGGCACAACCGTTACCTTTTGCAAAATGGATTTGCATACTTGGAAATTTTCTTTTTTTTATTCGGTCCAAACTGAAGCTAAATATTTGCGCGTACTCGAGGCCTCATTAACCTATAAACTTGAGGTGACCATGAATCATTATATTCGTGGTCTTTCTATGCGCGCGTGCGTTTAGGTTTCTTTTACCTACTAAAAAATGCTCATTAGTCGCGGTAATTTCCTTTAATTAACCTAAGAATTCCAATGAGTTTTGTAAATTGAATCCAAGCGAGTGGCTTTATCGCGCTCAGTTATAATTTTCGTTGAACTGCAGCATATATCAGTTATACTTTTAGCTTTTATTGGAAAAATATTTTTCATTTGCCGGTTTTCAACACCGTTTCATTGTCTTTTCGCCATCGAGGCCCCGCGGTCGTCAAAAGTGAGACGCGCGTAAAAATGACAATCGAGCACGCGCGCGAGAGCTTTCCCCAAAGGAGAAGGAATCGGCGAAGAAGCAGGTGCGCGGACCTTTGTCTTCGACGAGAGAAAAGAAAGAGAGCGAGAGAGTGAGAGAGAGAGAGAGAGAGAGGCGCAATCGATTTGTACTTTCTCCCCGCACCGAATGCCACGCACCTACGCACTCGCGGAGGAAGCGCGCGAGCGTCGGACTGGGCAAGCGAGCGGTTGCGACATCGCACGCGGCGTGCTCTTTTCCCCTGAAAAGCTGAGCAACGCGCGCGGCGCATATAACGCGCTTACGTCAGAATTAGGTAGCTCGAGCAGCGTCGCGTTCTATGGGAAGCGGAAGACGCGCCCCTCGCGTGCGACCGCGCATCTTCGCATTATCCGTTTATGTGCTTAGAAACTCACTAATGCGCGGTCATTTTTTTCCCTGCGCTTTCTACCACTGCACTTGTTCCTGCGTCGCTCGGCGATATACAAGTCGCGTAGCCAAGTTGAACACTTCAAGGATAAATTTTTGTTGCGGCACGTCGATGTATCGCGCAATTCGGCCCAAAGAAACTTTTCGATGTATACGCAGCTTTCCAGGTGTTCGGCACAGAGAAACTTTAAGAAACTTCCCATCGATCTTGAATTGCACATTTTTTCTCGTCGATCTTTATTTCGGGACGCTCGCCTTCTCTCGCTCGCGCCTCCTCTCGAGTTTTCCCGTTACGAACTACCTCTTTCTTTAATCTATCCGCCACAGATCGAATGCAAGTCATCTGCAGTCGTCTCTCGACGTGATCATTCAGCGCGTTACATTGTATTGAGCGAAACTGGAAAGAGAACGTCATCGATTTTTTATGCCCGTCAATCGCGTAATCCACATCATTCTTCAAGATGTGCAGTAAAGGCATTGCGTTGAGTACGTCTTACCCTCTCTCGTGAGCACATGGCAATTTTGCCGTGTATTATAACGCGGAATTCCGTATTTCCGAATAATCAAGCAAGCCTCGACGCTTTCTTTCGTTCGCGCGCGCTGAGTTCGTTTCTTTCATTTGTATACAATGGCTGTATCGGGCCATTGTCGACGCGCCACTTGTGTAGTAGCTGCACTTTCACGCATTCTAATATTAAAATATCAGCCGCGAAGAAAGTCGGATTCGACGATACACAAATTGCTACTATAAAAAAAAAGAACTCTCGGCGTTTTACACGTTTATCCATACACGTAACAACGTCTTTAAACATAAATAGCGAGAAGGGAATAATCGCACCAAACACTTAGGTTTAATCACAAGTATACAAGGTATACAAAACAAGAGAGAAAGAAATAGAGAGAGAAAGAGAGAGAGAGAGACTCGTCGATAAAAAGACTAATAAAACATTTTGGACTTATACAATCTCTTTAACTCCCTCGTGCTTTGATCTGTACGGCTAAGATGCATTGCATGATTTGCCTCATCGCGCATTATGTCATTACCGTGTCATCATCATTAGCTGCGTCCCCTCTCTCTCTTTCTCTCTCATATGTATAGACAACATTACCTACACGCCTATATACTTTCCAATTGCACTTGCTGCTGCTGGAAAATTGTACGAAAAATAGACTGCACGCCTCTTTAATGTGCAGTTACGTCATGGATGATTAGACGGGAGTATGTGTATGTGTGTGGTTGATTGGCGGGAAATTAATTTCACGCTGAAGAGCTAATGCAAAATTACAATTTTTTTCTTGTTTTCCCCTTCGAATCTTTTTTCTAATTGCAGCTTATGGCCGATTAAGATTGTATCGATGGATTTGTATAAAGCATCTATGTGAGCATTTTGCATGATCGTTCGATAAGAAACAAGCATGTATCGGTTTTAGTCGTAAATCATTGTCGCATGAGCGCTCATCGATCGATTTCAACTATAGCGCTTTTTTCAAAACGGTTAGTCAAACAAAAGAAAACCGACCGATTTTTCACTTGCGAACACAAAAAGAAAAAAAACAAAACATCCTGTGAAGGTAGCTAAACCTGTTAATCCAAACGACTCTTGCGGAGTCAGATACGGTCAATGAACTTTAAAGTATCCGAGCGCAGTAAAACTCGACTCCGACTTCCTTAAAATGAATTTGCATGCGTTAGCTGCGCGCATAATAACTCAAGGAGGTGGTGCATCCTTACGCAAACAAGCTGACGCCCCCTGAGCTGGCGCGCGCTGACTGATAGTAAATAACTATTGGAAAACGAGCCCACAACTCGTCAACCAGCGAATCTTGCCAAGTCTATAAAACCCTTCGCGTTGGTTATCGCCACGACACCGTGAATTTACACCACGCGGTACATACCCGTTTCACAAGCGAAATGCCCGCTTACTTTTTCGCGCGACCGGTGAATTAGAGCTCTAACAGTATATGCAGAAAGCAAAGTCGTCGTTTCTTCAAAATAAATTCCAACGGCGAGTGCGAACGAAGTATCGTTCGGAGCGTTGCCGGAGCGACGAAAGGACACTGTATACCTAGGCGCGCAAAAGTTTTACAACGCAATCGGCTTTAATCGCTCGCCTCGTCAACTATCAACGTAAAAGAAAAATCATTGGGGTCGTTGCGCCAACTGGCAGAACAACGTCGCCGCGTGCACGCACTGTAATGCCAAGGTTATAAAGCGAAACCGTATTCACTCCCAAAGATTTCTATACGCGAATTCGGGTGCCGTGCGCGTCGATGCTCATCATTCGACGAAATATCACGTGCAGGGATCTCATCCTCCTTAATAATTTCACTTTGCTGTAGCGTGCACTTGAATTATTCGCGTGGTACAACTGAATGCTTGCTTTGCTATTTTTTGAAATTGTTGATGACGTGCCAAAGGGTCGGGCTCCATGAGTATGATGTGTTAAGAAATCACCGCTGAATGCTACTCTTATCGATTCAACTGGCACGCAGATATACACGGTTGCGAATTGAAAGTACACCAATGAAAATCAATTAGAATGTTATATCGTGACAAGACAAAAATAGATCATTCAGGAAGCGTAGAAAGAAAGCTAGCCCATTAAAAAAAAATCATATAAACTGTACATTCGCTTACCCTATCTAATTAAACTTCCTCAAAGTATTTTGAGTAACAACAATAAACGAAATACAAATAGTTTTTACTAATGTTATACAACAACCAACATCAATCCTCAAAGACATAATCAATCGAAAGAAAAAAGAAAGAAATGAAATTCGTCTCGTTTTTCCAATCCCGAATATCTCCAGATGCGAGTCTGTAGAACGAGCGAGCAGGTAACTCATTAGCCAGTTAGAATTAAAGTACGCGCATTCCAGAGTTCTTTAAAAAAAAAAGAAATAGCAAAAAAGCCGATTAAGAGTTTCGCAATGTTATACACGAGAGAAAGAGAGAGAGAGAGAGAGAGAGAGAGAAGGGGAGTAGAGCGCCGTCGCGCGCGTCAGCCTTGATCGCGATCACCTATATGCACAAGAATGAATGAAGAGGTTCGATTCGTTTGATAAACAAACGCTCGTTTACGACACGCTGAATTGTGCGCTTTTTACTTTCATTTAAATTCGTCCAGCTGATTGAACGAATTGTCATCTGGTTGTGCATTTGTTTTTCGGCATTCTCAATGGAGACTGATTTATAACGTTTTCCGTTCGACGTATACGACGTATAAGCGGATTTTCGTTTCACGCGCGTGTACGAATAGTTTTGGCGGAATAAATTAACACTGCGAGACAATGGAATTGCAACATCTTCTATACATCGAATGTACACTGCAACGTAAAAAGCCTTGGCTCGTTTTATTCATTTTCCCTTTGCACGAGGTGGCGGCGTATCATCTAGGCATTTCGAAACAGTCGAACCTTGAATTTGACTTTTTTTTTTCAAAGAACCTAGAAAGAGAAGCAACTAACGTCTCTCATTAGAAGCGCTTTCCATCGTTAAACCTTGAACGATGCAAAACGCACGTGCCGGCAATCACAACGGCGAATAACGATGTAATAAATATATTAACCAATTGGCAGCGCATACGTACGTGCTGCGTGCAGTTTGCTCTTGCGTGACGTCGTGAGAGCAAGAAAAAATGCATTAAGCTGCGCGCTTTCTCCCGTTAAAACAAAGCTCCTCGGGAGAGGATTTAATTAAGCATATAGTATCCACGCGATGCACGGTGTCTTTGTGTAAAAGACTAATCATGAAATCAAAACGTCGAATCATAATCGGCTTCATGAGATCTCTCTCGCTGACGTTTTTCACGTGTTTATAAGCACCGCTGCCAATTAAGCCGAATTTGCCCGTGTGTACTGCAAACAATATTTTCCGATGTCATAATAGGATGAGAAAAAATATTTTTTTTGTTCACAAGACATTACGGACGTCATAACGGTGTATTATCATTTTTCTCTTCGAATGTGCCGCGAAGTTCATTGTGTTACGTTGTCGCTGCGGTCAGGTATGTTAATATCGGTGCCACCCCTGATCTAATGTATATATACTTGAATGAGGTGTGAACGTTCCATTAACATTCAATGTTAGTGAATGGCTTGCGGAGCGTGCGCACGTATTTTCTTTTCACCACCTTGTCGAATTATGCGTCGGCCTCCTCTCGTCGTAAATTCACTGAGGTGAACTTTGCTACGCTAGTGCATTTATATCGTGCGCTTGATTTATGCATAAATTGTTGTCGCTTACTGTTCACTATATTTCTATGCTGATTTTCGACGACTCGAAGGGATGCTTTTCACGATTCGCGTTCAATGGAGGATAATTTTCTAAGAAATGTTTATTTCTACTAATATATAAATGAAGTTAGAATCATACCTTATTAAAATATGATATCGACAATTGCAAATAATTTTCTAGAAGTCGCTCTTTCATAACGGACAATTTACTAAAAATTTCAATGAAATCGATTATGAAAACCCGCTTTTATCCAAAATGTGATCGCACACTATATAAAATTACACAAGTAGAACAATTTGCAAACCAAGTGTTATGAATATTATCGGAACACAATTTCTATGACGTAACCTTTCATCAAGGACTACCGAAAAAACCCAATCAAAACACATCTAACGAAAGTTATGAAATACACCTCTATATAGCTACATTCTAAACAAAGCAGATCAGGTCGGTGATGAAGGAGAAGAAGGGGCAAAGAGGATACATCGCGAGCGCGATGATACAATTCACGTCGGAAGATCGTTTTGCTCGCAAGCGCGCGAATTAGCATATTAAGAAAGCCCAAATCTCCCTCTCTCCGACGCGCTCGCGTGCGTCTACGAAATCAATGTAATCTGCGGCGCTGATCACGGCACTAGCGAACGACTGCCGCCCGTTGCGAAAAGCAGTGCCCAAAAGATTGCAAAAAGGCCTCCAGGGCGATGCGAAGCACACACATACGCGCGCGCGCGCACATTTTATTTGGCCGATGTAGATTTTTTGACAGGCCGGCAAATATCTCTCGTTGATGCTTTGACGTATGGAAGTCAATATCTTTGTTTGCGATGAGTTCAAATTTGCGAAATTTTTTTAGCATTTTTAAAGAAATGCTCGATAAAATGCTCCGCAATGCTCAATAAAAATATAATTAAAAAATGACGACCATTTAGAAATATATTTGACGACGATAATTAATTTTCAGTCGGTGTGAGTTTGACAACCAAAGGCGTGGAAAATTAGTTTTCAACGAATATTTTCGTGTCTTGATCAAATGTAAATTTATCGAGCATATCAGAACGACTTGATTTGTTTGTTCTTTGAGCGATGATTTCAATAGCATTATAATTTACACTAATGGATCGAAGGATTATACGTTAATGTATATTTTGAAGTAAATTATGCAACAAACTTGAGCGATATATCAACATAAGGGATCGAGGCATTATTCACAATGGTAAAGGTAAATTCTTTAAACTGGAACCTTTTTAACGAGCTTATCATCACGACTAAAAGTATAATAATGAATGCACTTATTATACCATATAGGAGAGCTGACGTGAAACTGGTCACTTCTACGAAAGCGCGATTTCGCATGCAGCGCATTTTTGTCCGTAGCTTTGAAAGTTGCGCGCGTTCGACAAATCGAAACGACCCCCGCAGGCATCGAACTCACCCCGAGGGGCTTGCGCCAGATATTTCGCCGGGGAGAAAAAAAAAACGGCACACGCCGAAGCGAAGTTGCCTTGCGAGCGTTGCGTAATCCGGCGCGTTGGAAGAATTAATAAAACCCACTCCTCGGCGTCGGTGTGCACTCACTCTCTAATCGCGCTTTTTCTTCATTAGCTTTCGCGGAGCAATTTGCACCTCGGAGCGTAATTGGTTGAAATTAGTAAGCGACACTGGGTTCTAACGAATTGCGCTTAATTCAATTTTGCGCGCGCAAGTGCTTCGCTGCGCCCCAAATGGATTTCGAAACGCACGCGCGCGCGCGCAAATCTCATGTTGTTTCCCTTGCTTTTCGCTCGCCAGGATCGCGCGTAGATTGTTATAGATTTATTAGATCGATTGGATAACGTTGAACCAAGACGGACCGTCGGGATTTTTTGCGATGCTCGGGCATCGAGTTATTGGCGGAATCGATCGAAGGTCGGCCGATAATTCATGCGAAAAATTCGTCGTGGATCGGCGTTCGCAACGCGCACTACCCACAACTCAAATTTGTTGCACAACGACTGTCTAGCCCGCACTGATCAATTGCCGACAAACTGTTGCGAGGGTCAACTCCGAGAGAGAGAATGCATTTTCGCTCCAAATTGGGAAGAAGAAAAGCCGGGCTGCTGCTTGCGAGCAATAATTATCGAGTCGAGGCCCGCGCAAAAGGGTTGACAAGAGGGGCACGGCCGCACAGAGAGACAATGAGATCACGAGTAGACGTGCGCTTGCATAATTATCCATCGGAAAGCCGAAAAAACGAAGCAGCATTTACCTGTCGTGGACGCGAGGGCCAGCAGCAGCACGAGCAACCAAGTTCTGCTCGTCGGTAGAAGCATCGTTCGGCTGTTGTCACGGCGACGTTGTGCAATTGTGATCGTCGTCGTCGCGCCCCTTCGTATTACTCGATTGCGTCTCTCACTGAACGACAACCAACGGCACTCGATGCATAGGAGCGAAACGATGGCGAGAGAGAGAGAGAAAGAGAGAAAGAGAACGAGAACGAGATGAGCGGCGCCGAACGACCGGGGAGAGATCGCGCAAAAGAAAAGGCGAACACCTGAGCGTGGCTTTCCTTCTAAACGAGCGCCATGCGCGTCGACGGTGCACGCGAAGCTCTCGACTCGAGGAGAGAAAGGTGACTGGTCGTACGCCACGCGCTGAGGAGAGCTCTATGCCGCGCACAGCACAGCTGACTCCTGTGTGCGCCTGTCTTTTCCCACCTTTCGCGCGCGCTTCTGACCGAGCGGGGGAGATTATGTATCCCTACTTTTACAAGCAGGCTTTCTTAATCATACAATTGAGGGAGGCTTTTTTCAGCCTTCCAGCTCCTCATAATTCTCCGTGGGTGGGGACATTTCTGATGTAAGCTAACGTCAAGGTTACTGCATCGCACGATTGTTACGTCATTTTCTCCAGTTATTTTTTTGGCTGCTTTTGGGCAGAAACGCTCGTCAAATAACGATTCTTTAGGAAAGTTTTACGGTATAGAGGGACTTCGCATTTCATGTGGTTTCAATGTCACTGCAGTGAGAACTGCTAGGTGTTACTGCACCGAGAACACTTTTTTTTTACAAGATATTTGATATCATACTAGTTAGAGTTTTCAATCTTATTGTGAAAGCGCCGTGAGAATATAAGGAAGGACATTGTAAGTTTTTATATTTATGTTTATGATTTCATATTTAATTTTTATTTACGTAAAATTAAAACACAACATGGTATTACATATAAGATCACACGTGCAAAGTATCTAAAATTACATCGTAAACTTTTTCTGATGTAATCGTCAACTTGATAATTAACATGACCTGTAACCAATAACAAATTTTTATCGAAATTGTAATTTTGAAAATACATACTTCTGTATCGCAATACGATTAATAAATATTAGCATATTTAATTTATGTTGTAATGTACTGTATACAAATGATGTAGGTCTATTAAAATGATTGATCGAAAACTGCATAGATCGTAATCACTAATAACAATATTACACGACTAATCATTAACTCGCACTGAGAGATTTTCCGAGTAATTTATGAATTGCTTGTTTAGTTTTAAGCGCTAATATAATATTAACATAGATAATTAATTTATAAAGTTGACTTTAAAAAGATATAGATTTGGGTAGACATCCGAAAATTATATTATAGGCATACATGGCGCTATTATTGTACAAACATGTATTCTATATCAAAATAAAATTTTGCAACGTGCACCAAAAATACTAAAACTATCCGCGCGCCGCTAGCAAGGATGAGAGCAAAACGTTTCAATATTATCTCCCGAATCGCACTTTTTTTCACAATGGCAAGTTGCAAAACAATCGCTCCTGTGGATCCTCAGCGTGGCCCACCACGTCATTTATTTCATGACGAAATTAACCCAATTCTCGCCGATTTACGATTCATTATGAGCTGCCTGGACAGAAATGAAAAATTCTACTGTTATACGCACCGAATGCAAATTGCACTACTCTTTCCGAAAGGCGCACGTGCGAAAAAGCCAATTTAAATCTGTATGCAGACGCAGTAACTATACTCGCGAGAGAGAGCAAATCGAAAGTTTCACAAGGAAGTTCGACGAAAGAATTGTAGTATGTCTTATCGAGCAAAATCAATTGCAAAATCGCAAAAAGCCTGTTGGAACAAATAGGCTTAACTTATAATCTTGTTCAAAATGTCATAGATTAGTTCGATAAGTAAGATAGTAGAAAAAATAGATGGCGTGTGTAATTTTTGTGAAATATTTGCTCGAAAAGAAATGATGAACATGTTTAGAGCGTTGCAATATATTTACCAAGTATTTCTAGTAATTAATAGCTACTAGTTACATTTAATTTTTCATCATTCAATCTATTAAATCGCAGATAAATCAAAATAGCGAGGTTGGAAAATTACGGTAATAAAAATTTTCGTAGGGTCCGTTACTTCCGAAAATATAAGCTATTTTAAAAATAGTTTACAGCATGGAGTTTTCCGTTATCAATTCTGAATTATCATCCTGTATTAATCATATTGCGCATTGTTTTTGCCCAGACTCAAGGCATTATGTACTAATAATATATCTCAAAATCAATGAACACTCAAACTTGAAATTTAGAAGTACAACGCTTTCTCATAGCAGATATCATTACATAATTTTTTTTAATTCTGTAGCCAACAATTACAGAATCCAACTAAATAAACAGCAGCTTATCGCATGTATAAGAACAATTGTCAATGTGATTCACACGCGGACAAAAAATTTTATAATAGTTATCATTATTTATTCGCTGAAATTTTTTTTCTCAATCTATCATTTTTTGCTAAACTGACAGATTAATTTAAAAATAAGAGTCTCGATATTTTATTTCGTTAAATTTTATAATTCAAAGTCTGTTGATAATGCGGAACAAAAGTCGAACGCGTTTCGAAAATTGAAAAAAGAAACAACGTAAGTAGATAGCGGGAATGAAATAATCCATTAGTTCCGCAACGCTGATTTCGGTTACAGACCACGAAAGAAGCTTTGAGATAAATTTGGTAAAAACCTAGAAATAATTTTGTAGCCAGTTATGCTGCAAGAACAATCAAAGCCCCTCTCACCAACGAACGCCACTAAGAGATCCAGTGAGTGACTGCTATTATCCAGCTTAAATCGAAACTTCCGTACGCATATGAGAGATACCGATCAAGCTTTTCTAACGAGCATTTACGTATGATTTACGACCCATTACAAAAAGAAAGAAAGAGCGAGAGAAAGATAAAAGGAGCATTAGCTCATGAGTTTGATTCCGGACGTTACTACCACATACCGCGCGTTTCGTGTACGCGTATGTGAATACAGATTGCCCAACAAACGCCGTTCACCTTGGCTTTTGTGCTTTTTTCTTTCATTTTATTTTTCAAGCCAATTGTACAGTGGCTGAAACGGTTGATTATGAATTTTCCGCTATTACTCGCGAGAGTGACCTCGTTTGCGCTCGCGATCGGGGGATATATTAAATTGCGATTGTTATAATTGGCAAGATCACGGTGTTATAAAAATTGCGTTGCTGGTGGCCGTTGTTTCATTGATTTAATTGCCGTTGCGTGAACTATTGTTGGAGGTACGAATTTTTTAATTATTGATTTTTTTGCATCTTCAAAACTACGTAATTGAGCATTTTAATTGATTCGGACAAACATTTATGTTGCGAGTAGTCGATACGATCAATGGCTGCTCAAATAAAAACAATCAATTATTTATGGCAAAAATTATTAATAGAGTGAAATAATGTTGCCGGATATGCAACAACATAAATTGTGAGTGTTTTAAATTGATAATTCAGAGGTACCAAGAGAAGAAAAAAACGGATTCAATAATCTACGAATCCCCGTTGTAACATGGTACAAGTCATCAATCTTATATGAAAAATTTTCTTCTCTGTTCATGCTGAAAGATTGATTGATTCATTTTAACGAAAAAAAAGTCTAGTCTACGCGTGTAATTGAAATCAACAGTACTGTCGATTTCCTAAAAGTCCTTTCAACGAATGAAATAGTCAATTTGGACCTCGCGTAAAAAAAGCAATCGTCATTAAAAGAAAATCATTTAATTTTGAAAGTGAGGCGGAATATATAGATGCACCTACTGACACACATATTCTCGCGAACAAGGTAAGGAGCCGTTAGAGCGTCGATATACTCTGGCTCGCGAGCTGGCGATTGTTCTTCTCACACTTTTGCCACCGTCCGTCGCCACAGCAGCAATTATTGATGAGTTATGGTGATCCTAACGTTGCCGAAACTCTCACGACTCGGCCTGCATATATCGTTGACGGGAGGCTAGGAACGGCTTAAATTACGGAGCTCGATGCGAGAGCAAAAAGCTCGCGACCGATTACCCTGCTGGCTTAAGAAAATACTTTTGCTTTTTAGCGTAACTGCTCAATAAAATGCCTGCGAGACGAGTGCAGAGCTTAGTGTCGGTATACTACATATTATTTTTTCGTCTTTCGCTTTTCCTCCTTTTTCATCTGCGCGGACATGCTTTTAGTAGGTCGTTTATTTGCCGTTGGAAACTTTTCAAACGATGGTTACTGTACGTAAATGAAGCAGTCTCAGGACAATGAAGTGGCATATACCCGCGACCTGTTGCTCTATGTATTTTCATAATTCGTCCGCTCTAGTTTCGAAAATTTACTCAATCAGTGCTAGTCACAACGTTGAAATAACTATTTCTAATGACATCGACACATTTGCAAGCCAACGGTTTCAGTTTAGTTTTAATTAATTATGGCTAGGTGTTCATTGTGATCGATTTTATTTATATTTTCATGTATGGAAGTTTATTTGAATTTAATACATTAGGCGATTTGGTAATGCAAATCTAGTACTATAGAAATAGGAATATATATGAGTATGATTTGCAGACCATTTTCATTCAATCCTGAGTCAGCATTACGACTATCATAAAATATATAACTATATTAATAGTTCCAAAAATGATATTCGAGTAAAGAACTTCTGACAGATGAATGTTTCACAAATCTCTATCCCCTTCTTATTAACATGGTAGGTCAATCACAAGTTCGGTCCGAGTTTTCAGTTGAAAACAACTAATGTATAAATCAACAATTAACATAAGCTTTTACATGGAAATAATAATAATAATCTAACGTGCAATATTAACATTTCATATCGTAATATTTTACCAATTATAGATGTATGAGAAATGGATTGGACACTACTTTACAAATAAAAAACGAAATCCAAATAAATGGTACTGTATGAAATTCAAATAATTTTATTTAGTGGTTTCATCCCTTTTAAAAAATCTATAATAGTAGGTATAAGAGAGTTAGTGTACAACATATTCAAACGCTCCATTTATGAGATGTAGATATAGAAATTCAGATTTACCTCGTGTTTAATTTTGCTCGATTTTATCCTAACAATTTTATGTAATAAGTACAATAACTTTTCGTAATTTCGACACACTAGACCATAACGAATGGAACCAGGAACTTACGCTTTTCTTAGCGCCCCCCCCCCCCTTCCTTATTGAAATCGGTTGAACCATTCTAGAGATATATGAAAACATTTATAAAAATATTAAAACCTCCTTTTTGCAGTTGCCAAAGGCACTCCGATTGTGTGTATTACGAGAAAAGTTGTAACAATAGAAATTTCATTAACCAGTCCATTGTAGCACGTAAAATGTAGAGAAATACATCTGCATATATATTATGTCAACTTTGTACAGATAAAATTACAATTATGTTCCTAAAAACGTCTTGTATTTTGGAGTTACTTTTAAATCGTTGTCAGAAAAATATATTCACTGAAATCCTGTTATGAAAATTTACAAATTTATCTTCAATATAAATTTTAAATTGTGTGTATATGTGTGTGTGTGTGCGCGCGCGTGTGTGTATATATGTGTGTATGTGTGTGTATGGGAAAATCCTCAAAACTTTTAATATCAAGCGAGGCGAATAATATAATCAAATAATAACAAACGCAATAACTTTATTCAGCCTCATTATTTTGTTGTCGTATCTATGGATATATATATCAACATTTTGTATGTTTTAGAAGTATGAAATAATATTTGATATATCCAGAAAAAATTTTGCAAAAACAAAAAATGGTAAAAACGGTATGCAAAAAATGGTATGCGAGTTTTAAAAAAATTACTAACCCTTAACAATTTTTTTAAGACGCCCCTGAATATTTCGAGTCACTTTTTGACTTTTCAACTACTTTTTTACATAATACAGCTGCACCACTAGGTCGTGTACGTGCTTTGTTTCATTCAAAAATTAGAAGGCTAAGAAAACGCGAGGCTTGATGTGTGTATTTTTCACTTTTCGGTACAGTTATATCAGTTATTCGCGCGCCTCTTTGTTTTTACCGAAAATTTGAATAAATATACTTGGTTCTAATTAAAAAATGAACCTTGTGCACGTGATCCGATTACTATGCTATACATATTACTCTCGCAGCAACTATTACGAATCGACTGTTTGTATATCATAAATAGCTTGAATAATTCAATTTTTCTCATAGTACAGAAAAACTTTCTGAAATTTTGATGCCACAGTAAGTGTAAACTCGAGTATTCAATATCCCTGATTGATGGATCAAAGCGCATTCAAAATTCATGAGTATATTCAAATTAAAATATATATAATATATTATAATAAGTTTTGTGTGTGTGTGTGTGTGTGTGTGTGTGTATATATATAATGAGATAAATGTTTTATTTTCATAATTATGACCTCATAATTTGTACGCCCCCACGATTAGAACATTAACAGAGGTCAAAACGTAATCTTATAAACTAACCAGAAGTGGTACCAAAACTCAAAAGTGTGCTCCTATTTCTTTTTTAATTTTTTTTGTACTGTGATATAATGTTTTGAGGATTTGCCCATATATACATGTATGTGTGTGTGTGAGGGGGGGGGGGGGGGGAGTGTGTGTGTCTACAAATATGTAAGTCTTGCAGCTTCTTAAAATTAAAATAAAATTACTTCATACCTTAATCTATAAATGGACAACTGTACGTGTTAATTGTATTCGTGGGTGTTCGCGATAAGAGTAGTGTGAATAAAAACAATTATTACAAAATTATATCTAATTTATTATTATGACAAAAAAAATTATTAGTAATTATTAATTATGAATAAACAAATGAAATCAAGTTGTAAAAAACAAATAATATCTTTAGACTATCGGAAATTATAAGTGCGCTTGAATCGAGTTAGTAACGAAAGAACAACTTGCCTCGCTGATAGCCAAGAACTTTCTGACTAATACTTGAATGATGCTTGCCGAACGAGCCGAGAAATCAAAGCATTATTCTCCTCCATCCTTTTCTTCCCCTCAAAGGGGCTTAGAGGTGGAAGGCGTCAGTTTTCGTTTTTAGCTTATCGTTTGGACTATACGCGTAGCTATGCGCACCATACTGCTCGCTCTATCAATTGATCGTGTGCCTTTGCACGGCTTTTCAGACGTTCAAGTGATGGTGTAATGTTACACGCTAAAAGTGCTTAAATGAGAATGTGCCTTTGCACGATAAACATTCAGCAATGATGTGCCTTTGCACGATAAAAATCCAACAATGATGTGCCTTTGCACGGTAAATGTTCGAGGTTGCATATATTGCGGTATGCATGGCTCCCATCCGATCTATGGATGTGCATGCGATTCGAGTTGCGAGCTTTAGAGCAGGTGGCATTAGATTTTTGTATTTTTTTTTAAACATGACATGTGATAATTGTACGGTTCTCCTTCCGATCAAATTCTACTCTATGTTTGTTATAATTCAGCTCGTGTCGGCCGGCATCATTCTGTATAGTTTTAATCGCTCTGTTTACAATAATTTTCGCCAATAAAATTATGATTGCGCTCACTCATTCAGCTTATGTCTAGGTGATTAATACTACGAAGGTTACAAGTAGAGAAAACGGGAAACGGTTTAAAATTACACTAAACTTAAATAAATGGCCGGCATAAAAAACCTCGCCGTCTGAGAGGAAAAAGCCTGCCATTTTACAAGCCATACTTAGTCCAAAAAAGGCGCAGAGACAATATTAAAAGATGGCATAATCGCGTACATTTCGTTACAATTTATTTTCTTCTCCGAAGAATTTTTCGAATGTCGGCTTGGCGACACTTGATTGTACGGTCGTAGATTCGAGAGCGAAGGCTTTATCGGATTTTGTATGCGTATATAAGTTGTATCGTATATCGGCTATGAATCATGGAACAAAGAGAGAAATTAGAAATAGAAACGGGCACACGTCATCGTCAGCACGAGTTTCGATTTTGACACAAGCATCTTGATTTCGTTGTAAGCAAACCACGGTTAAATTATACTCGGTCGTACGGAACAGTGGGTAACTTATATTTACGCCCTATTTAAATTGTAAAGCACTACGAATCGCTCTGCATATCTTTCGTCTTTTATAATAACAATGCTTTAGTAAATGTCGTATCATTGTTAGGCAAATCTTAGTTGAACTGAGTGCGCGATAATGCGATACACGGACTTGGTCAGTGCATGGCTATACCGAAGCCACGTAGTATGATTGCGGATTTCGTTGTACACGGATCGTTCTTCTCGAACCACCAGTTATAATTACAATTATCTAATCTTCGAGACGTATCATTGCTGCAAAATGTTTGAATACTTGAGTACTGCGATAGTGATAGTTACAACAATTTTTGTTATTGTATACCTGTATTTCAAGTACATCAGCTTCAATTATTGGAAAAAACTTAACGTTCCATATGAATCTCCGTCATTCCCATTCGGAAATGTACCGATTTCGTATTTTCTAGGTTACTTGCCGATTGGTAAGCTGTACCTCTCTAATTATTTGTTTTACGTAAAAGTAAATGAAAATTAATTCAATAATTATCTGTTACGTGTATTTATATTCAGCATCGCCTTTTCAAGCATCAACAAAGTCTTATCTTATCAGCCAACTCTCTCTCTTCTAATGAACTTTCAGTTTAATAATGTTTCCGATATGTTAGTTTATAAATTTAGCATTTTGTAAAGAATGAAATAATTGTGTGCTTTCACAAATTTTGAAGCTTTGTTTCTTTTTTTTTATGAGAAATAGGTATCAGGATGAGATACCTTCCCGGCACTGTTTAAACAAAGATACAATACGTACATTTTCAATGCAACTTATGTGTTTGTCTTCTTGATTGCATCGATCGATCGTCAACTAAAAAAATCATGCATGTCATTTCAGGCGACCTGGTAAAAGCGACGTATGATCGATTTAAAAAGCATCCGTTTCACGGAATCTACATTTTTCACAAACCAATACTCGTCGTTAATGATCCAGAGTTAGTAAAAATTGTGCTCATCAGAGATTTCTCGAAATTCATCGATCGCGGATGGTACCACGATGAAAAGACTGATCCTCTTTCGAACAACTTATTCTTTCAACCTGGCGAAAAATGGAGAAGACTGAGAGGCAAATTTACTCCAATTTTTACGCCACAAAAGCTGAAAAACATTCACGGCCTGATGGTGACAATGGCTAACGAAATGATTAAAGTTATGGACGAAGAACTGGAGAAATCTGATACTTTGGAAATGATGAACATTGTCAGAAGGTATTAACCCAATCTAGTTACCGAATACAAAACTGTTTAGAAAAGAAAATATTTACAGGTTCACAACGGATATCATTTGCACCGTTGTGTACGGACTTGAGACCGGCACCTTGAATAACGCGCAAAGTGAATTCCGTAAATATGGAATGAAAATTGCTGATTTCGGCAGAATAACTCAATTGTTTGCGATGTTTCTTCCGGAAGTTCTTGAAAATATCACTATTCCATTCTTCAACGCCGAGACGAAGAACTTTTTCCGTGACATTTTCAATCAAGTTGTGGAATACCGCCGCGAAAAGAATATCGTGCGGAAGGATATGCTGAATCTGTTGATACAGCTAGTTGATAAGGGTAGCGTGGAAGACGAGGAAAGCACACTCGGCGCCAATGACAAAGGTTGCGCGCTCAATTTTTACGCTTTGATAAGCGAGTGATATTTTTATTAATTTGTCGCGTGGCCTTAGATCGGAACCCCGACAAAGTGAGCATGTTAGAAGCAGCTGCGCAGGCTTTTATATTCTTTTTGGGCGGTATCGAAACTACATCCTCAACTGTATCCTATTGTTTACTCGAGATGGGCCTGAATCCAGACATACAAAATAAATTACAAGAAGAGATCGATAGAGTTGTCGAAAGTACGGAGGGCGTGACGTACGACGCTCTTATGGAAATGGAATATCTAGAGATGGTTATAACCGGTATGATGTGTGGAGGTATGTGTGCTATCCGTGAAATAACGTTAACGAGAGACGTATTTGCAGAAACGATGAGGAAGTATCCGCCGGTTGCTTTGCTAAACAGGATGGCACTGGAGGACTTTCCAGTTCCCCACTCAGATTTCGTAATACCGAAAGGGATGCGCATAATAATTCCAGTGACTGGCCTACATAATGATCCCGCACATTATCCTAATCCAGATAAGTTCAATCCATCTCGACAGAGCAAAGAACAGATTGCTTGTCGAAATCCTTGTCTTGAATTGGCGTTTGGTAAAGGTCCGCGAGACTGTATTGGTGAGAGCTATTTCAACATTTGATCTCATTTTTACAATTTATTACACTTATGAGTGCTTTCATTGACTTTCAGGAAGGAGATACGGTGGCGTACAATCGAAGCAGGCAGTCGTATCGGTATTGTATCGTTACAATGTTCGCGTGAGCGACAAAACAAAATTTCCAATAACATTCAACACGGAGAACATCATACAGCAGCCCGGCAGCGGCATTTACCTTCACTTCGAGAAACGAAGAAAATAAATATTGAACAGCTTGACGCATTTACTTTTAGCTCTGATAACTCCTTTTGCTTGTAAAATTGGTGCGTTTCGTCAGTGGCGGGTATATCGCCCGGATGGCGTTTTAGAACGTCAGATTTGATGTATTTGTGTCAAATGAAAATTAGAGACTGAATCGCATAATTTGCGCAGACAAAATAAAATTTTAGTACATGACGTAGTAAATAGAATAAAAGTACGATTGATCCATTGACTCTTCCAGATCCATTATCAAAGGGCGCCATCGTCGGTAAAACGCGAATCATGACAATTCTTCAACAAGCAGCCAAGTCTTTGTAAAAAATAACGCGGATAGGAAAAACGAAGGTGGCTAATAAAAGTTGTGCAACGGCTTCGACCTTTCTCACCGAAGCAATCAATTTCGACAGCAATATCGTACATCGCAAAACCCCAACGTTATGCATTACAAGACCATGAAAATTAGTTCGAAAAAAGGGAAAAAAACAACAGTTACATTGTTCTCATCATCGCTATATATTAGTATAAGATCTGTATATTTCACAGCTTGCACATGGCGATCTTTTTTCCAAAGCGCATAACGTGTGTGTGTGCAATATCGCGAGCTCGAGGACGTGACAGTGCAAATCCGGGAAAAGTCGATTGCGCGAAGGCGTATAGCCGTGCGAGTGTAATGGCGTCTAATAATGGAGGACGCCGGTCAATGTTGCCGATATTTTTCTTTTTCTCTTTGCTCTCACTATTCTCACTCGCTCGGCCGTTGATGCAATTTCATTGTGCCGAGGTATATACGAGTACATATATATTATATATACATAGCACTGAAGCTATACTTACAATCTTTAACATTGATCGTCTACTACGCTTTGGGCGTTTCCGTGTTTGATGGATCGCCAGCAGCGCCGGTCAGCGTTTCTGTATTATAGATTTCAATCGATCCCTCATTAATCACTCGATAGAGACAATGGGCTGCCTCAACTTGTGAAGTTCATCGCGTGGGCGACCTTTAAAAAGAAAGCAATACGCGTATAACTCATCTCTGCAGGAGTAAATTTTCATTTGCATGGCGGCTCGCGCTGATTACTGTTATTATCACTGATAATAGCAGAGGCCAGCTCCTGTGGGAACGTTGGCTATGCGTGAAAGATGTATAACTTTGAAAAGATAAATGCAAGACAGAAGCTGCTTGGACGCTTACTGTCCGGATGTTTGATTTGCTAGCAACCTTGCGAGGCAACATATTCTTTTTTTTTTTGTGTGTGTACAACGCTACTCGTATTTTCAGCGTAGATTAGCATGCCGCGGTAAAACTGCAACAATGAGTTTTACCTCGCGACTTTAATGCGAAGGGCGTTTACTAAGAGTACACGCTGGCGTACTTCGTACATCGTCATTTTTTCAAGAGGAAAACAACGCGCAACCGTGAAACGGTCTCTCGATAAATAATCTCGGAATTTGCTTCGGAAAATTGCTATTCGAAACGTGAGATGAAATTTCTGCAACTCGTGCAATTCCTTACTTGAGTAGACTTGGGCGTCAGAAAATCAACCTGAAAACTTGCAAGCTGAATCTGCAAGAGCAGGCTTCTGTTAGTAATTGGCTGTAACGAGTTTAAGAGTTAATATATTATGTATTGTAGAAACAATAACTTTGTGTACATTTACAAATCATTTATTTTTAATCATCACAAACTTATGTATTACAGCAGACATCATCCGAAACTCGGGAAATAAATGTGTAAAACAATGAACGAGCTATTGCAAAAAATGAAAACAAAAGGTAATTTCAGTTGATGTTGTGAATAAACACATTTTTTCCAACTTCGATGTATTGGATTGTTATTTCCATCTTATACTAATCAATTTATATTGAACTTTTTTTAATAAAAACTTTAATTTTATACGGTAAACATTAATAAATAAATTGAAAAAAATTTGGACATAATGGTCAACAATTTTTTTAAACGAGTCATTAAGTATTTTATCGTTATGTATATCCGCATCGTTGATAATTGAACTTTAATATAATCCTTTTTTTTGTTTGTTTGAATAGACTTTTTACTTGTCTGTACATACGTTAACACTATTCAACAGCGAAATTAAAAAAAATTGAGCAATGATAAAAATCAAACATTGATGAAAAACGTAGCAGACTAGACTGCGGGTATCGAGAGAAGTTCCGAGATATACCTCATTATTTATTTATGATTTAGAAAAAAAGTGACGTGGAATAAAAAATTAATTCGCATATACAAGCCGTTTTGTAGAATTTTCGGATATCTACAGCTTCTGCAACTTTTTATTTCGATTGATATTTAATACGGACGTCCAATGTTTGACGTCAAAAGAAGAAAAACCTGAAGAAAGCATTTACGTAAAATTTAAATAGATTCACGGTCAGAGTTCGCCAAACAAATTGCGTACTGCGCATTAGAATACAGGAAATACGATAGTCGATCTCAGACGAAGGGAGCAAAGGTTATTAAGAAGGTATGAGACGAGCATTGCGAATGGATCATATAAATGTCAGTGCTCGTATTGATAGCTGAAGTAATGGCGTGGGCGTGTTACACGTTCGCTTAATTGGTTTAATTTATTTGACATACACGTGCAGTTGTGGACATTAAGCATGAACCGTAAATAAAGCCCAGCGATAGAACATGGTGTGCGCAATTTGGATGCTATTAGTAAACGGCGGGCGTTAATTTTTCACAGGCGCACGCGTCAAATGTAATCCAGATATCACGAGTAACCCGTCCACTCTAGCAGCTCGGGTGCGATTGCAACGAAATGTCAGCCTCGCACGCTCACGCGCATTTTCAAAACAATGGCTTGGCGATTGCGGGCATCGATCTCGCGTGTGAAATCAATCTATGGAAGTTTCGACATTGGAAAAATCTCACGCGCGATGGTTATAAATAGCTAACGACCTCCAGCGACGCCGAACGCCAAAGCACGAGCAGCCTGATTAAGAAAAGGGGGCAAGCCTCCTGAACGCGTGGGCTCGCGTCGACCCTGAAAAATACCAACACTTTCGCGTACTGCAGCAATCACTTTCAAAGATCTCGTAAACTCCCACAGAATCGTTCTCCATTTGTGTGTGTATCCATTTCAGGACTTCAGTTTATTCGAATTCAGATAGATAAGTGACTTCGTGATTTCAGTTTAAGTGATACGGATACTCTAATGCGCGTCATTCGTAATCGGCTCGAACAATAACTTTAAATTTATTCGACATACTCGTACTTGATTTCATATTTTTCTTCTCGATGGCCAATTAATGTATGGCGTCATCTAGATTGCATTTCCTTTGACTATGCCTATCACTTTATTGTTCACCCATACAAGATTTTTAAATACTACGGATTTCAATAGATACGTCAAGTGTAATCTACTATTCGCATAAATAGATTATCGAATACTTCACGCGACATACCTAGACGGAAACATTTTTTGAAAGTTTTTTCTTCGTTAATGATATTCAACGTACGTAATTTCACAACTTGCTCTGAAAAATAAAAATCTGAAAATGTTACTACAAAGGATGAGAAGTACGGGGAAAAATTTTGAGGATAAATTCTTCCAGAGATTTTACGTCACAGAATAAATTTTAAACACGTCCTCTCTTCGTTTGAAGTAGGAAAATGACGTATTGCTCATCACACTTCAGACGTACTTGTGTGGTCTAGCGCGCCTTACGAGCTCATTTTTCATTTATACTAATACTCGCGTGCTTCAATCAAATTAAAACTATTTATAAGAGTAATTAAATATCCTAAAATACACCACATACATAAAGCAATTCCATGCATATAACATCCGTTGGTATTAACTGGGAAATGACAATCCAGTTATGTGTATATTCATATATTCAGTTATCATTTCAAATCCAATTACGCAGGAGATCTTTAGATAATTAGCTACAGACAATAAGAAGGATAATAAGTTCGTTTCATTTTTTCTTTTTCTAAATAAATCGAACCGTCAGCTGTGCCTGATCATTTCATTTTCTTTACTTTTTAACGTATTTGCTTACGATTCAATGCTTTTCATGTGATAATATCCTAATATCAATAGATATATTTTGTTGACAAAATTACTGGAAATCAGTTTCAGCTTATTTCCGGCAGTGCTTTTTATAAACTAAATTTTTTCACTTTCAGTAATCAACGTACTTATATCTTTTATCTATTCATCCGTCACATTTTTTACTTTAGATTTACATTTAAAAATTTTATTTAAAAACAAATTTTCAAGAAATTACTGCACCATTTGAACCGAAGACACTTCATAGTATTAAATGTAAAATAATCATCGATTTATGATTCTCTTTGTTGATTATATTTATTGTTGATTATATTTATTGGAAGCTCAATTTCATAACATAGATATTCAATAAGTTTATCTTCTAAGAATAAATGTAATGTAAGTATATAAGTATTATTTTAATGTTAGGCCGTTAAGTGAATGTGGGTTTTACTTTTTTTTTTTATGTCTACGAATTGTCTTACTTATATTTTATTCGCTTAATTGATTGATGTTAAATCGATGTAAAATTACCGAGCTACGGATAGTAACCCGATTCACGTGACCGTAGCCAATCACCTTCAGACCCGTCTTTTATATAAAAGGGCATTTTTTCACGATATACTTATTATTTCATTGAGAACGACTGAATTTTCGCGGCAAACGTTACCTAACGAGAGCTATTGTTATTGCTGTAAATTTTATGGATATAGCCCTTTTTAATAACGTTTACAACGATTCTGATCAACGGGTATACACGAGTATTTGGGTCTAGATGTAAGTTCTATGTAAATTTAGAGTTAAAATTTTACAATTGGAATTCGTTTATTATAAAATACATTCTCCAAAACTCAGGAAATAAAAGTAAAAAGCAGCAGCTATGAAGAATGAAGCCAGAATAATTAAATTGAGTCACAAATAAGAATACATATATTTTTTGTAAATAGCCAAACACTTGGATTGCCATTTCCGATTATTATTTCCGATTATTATTACTAATTAGTTAGCTGTTGACATTAAAAATTTTGTATTCAATCACACTGTAAAGCTACGATAAACGAAGAAAAATATATTAAATTATTGTACATTTGTCGAATGTTATTTCAAAAATCCCCAGCATTTCAGTAGTAATTGTAAATTGAATCATATGAAAAAAATTAATCGATACGCTCAAATGATACGTGGAATAGTCAAGCAAAAGTCGTTAAAATCAAAATTGAAGCAACATGCGCGCATTTGATCGTGTAACGAAAAGCGAGAATGAACGAGAATGAGATTGATATGCAATTTTTTTTTTCGCTCCAGCTTTCGTAACTGATATTCCGCGCCAACGAGGCTGCAAGGCGCGTGTCTCGTTTGTCCGCAGCGTGGGACGCTAAGACCTATGAGAAAACCATTCACTCGCTCTTTCTTTCTCTCTCGCATCATGCCCTTTTTTCATACACTTTTTTTCGTCTGGGGGGTCTGGTTTTGTTTGGAGGAATTTCGTTGAATACTTAATGAGCTTAGACGACAATGACGATAAAAAGAGACCGTCGACGAGTCAGCTTTAATTATTTCTAATAACGCCAAAGTTTTACTTGGCGAATAAAAAATTACGTTACATAAAGTTAACACGTTTAGAAGGGACGGGCGAATGAATATTCGGCTATGTCGCACGTGTTGCTGTTCCCACATTGCATATTTGCCAAAGAATGGTGATCGATGATTATAGGCTTTGGATAAGGCTGCTTTACTACGGGAGGGCTCTATAGTTTCAAATTCCCATACGCTATGATAATTTTCAGCGAAGGAAAATTGTAAATCACTATGGCTAATTTTCAAGTAATTTTTCTTAGTGCTCCTGTTTTTTATAATACTTATCGAATATTTTCGTTCGACGCTTAAAAAATACGTGGCATACTTGCCGATAATGGCTGCACGTAGAAACACTAAAGTCACGAATAGTTGAACAATAACAAATTTTTACAGTAAATAGTCGAAAGCGAGAGCAAGATATTATATGCTTGTCATTCCATTCGAAACGAGTAAAAGCTATTTCGAACGTTCCGCGAAAAAGGTATGCTGTTACTGTTCTTAAATATGAATTTATCGCATATAAACCTCGTGTTTGTTATGATGCCGATTATTTTTATATCTAATTTATAGCAGTAAATAGCAAAAAAGAATATGATTACTGCAAAATATCCATTATAGTTAAAGTTAGTAACGTTGTGAAGCGTTTGAGAATCAAATGTATACATATGCGAGTTACATTTCGTTGACGGCAAATTTTATTGTTGAAGAATACAACTTTAGAGACTCGAGAAATAAATGTATGAAATAATAACAGAATTGAGGTAAAATTATATTTGAAACATCACTAACAATAAATAAAATTATTTTGAAAATGAAAAGTGTGATTTTTTTTTGAGAAATATTAACAAGAATTATTTCAAGAAAGTTTTAATAAAATAATCAATTCGAAAAAAAATTTTAAAAAGACATTGCATGTTTGGAGTATTCTATCATAATTCAGAAATACCTACATATTTTTGCATAAATATCTAAAATGGAGTTTAATAAAATTGAAGTCTATTTACCCCGTTACTAAATAATTATTACGTAAGATAACTATAACATCGTGAAAGCAATATTTTAAACGAGTTATTAAAAATCAATAATTCAATGTCAAAACTATACAGGTATTATAAAAGAAAATTATTTATATGTTTACGTGTCTACAACGAAAAATTAGAAACTTATTGCTTAAAAGATCCCATCCATATTAGATACATATAATAATTTAATGCGTAACACTGACAATTTAACGTATATCTTATTCTAATCTACGAATTTTCTTATAAGATTTGTTTATTACACAATTGCAAAATTCCTCTTCAACTCTACAGGATCTATTGAAATTTTTTTCATGCTCATGTTTTTACATAAGTTAGAAAGACACCTAAATGAGAAAATTGATCCCTTACGATAAAAATGACCAAACTTAAAAATCCCCTCATTATTGTTTCTCTAGGTGTTTTGCTTGTTGATTTCATCTGCAGAAAATTGTTTTTCAACCTCTCTATCTTGATTCAGTAAATTAAAAAATGAAGTCTAACTCAGAGTTGTGTAAATCTTTTCCCATTGTCCGATGATATTGTTATGCAGTCGTGATAAGACATATATATAAAATTGAGTTGATTTTGTATATTATGGACAAGTTCAAATTTTATGACAATAATTATATAACAGTAACTGTCATAATATTATTTTGATAACCACTAGCAGATGATAAGTCATTTCGTTTTAAGACCAATAAGTAATCTATTTTTGAGTATGGCATTGAAAACATACGCAAAAGATAACAATTTATACCACATTATACTGATAACGAAAGCTATTAGTAATATTAGCAAATGATTGTAATTTCAGATATTTTTTACTTAGATACCATTTCAATGATGAAAAAAGAAAAGATTTTCTTTTTGTTTATTAACTTTCTTCGAAAAACATTATACTTGCAATTTGGATTTATTATGAATAAATATTGACGTTGAAAGGAAAGTTTTGTTTTGTATCCAAAATTAAAGAATTGAAACGGACGTTATTACCTGAAATTTTCGAAACTTTTTATTGCGTTACTTTTTTTTTTATTTGGCTATGAATAACTTAAATAATTTTAGTGTTTTGATACTTGAAAATGTACGGAAATACTATTTTCGTTCAGTATTACGATTGATTACGAGTTTGTGCCGTTAAGAAAATGGTGCCGTTATTGAACACTTACGTTATTGAACGCTACGGAAAAAGATTGCGTACAAGCGGATTTACGGCACGCAGTGCTATAAAATTACTACAAAACATAGTAATCGTAGGATATACTCTGACTCTAGTAAAAATTGACATCGAACATAGTAAAATTTAAATGTTGGAAATTTTACTATATAACATAGTGAAATTTAAAACCCATAGTAATTACTACTATAAACAAAATATCCCGGTAAATTTAACTATGTTTATACATAGAAATTTTTACTGCTTCGGGAAACTAAATTAAAATATTACTTTTTATTCGAATTATCATTGAAAGTTTCCATAATCTTGAATTATGCTTGGGAATATAACCTAAATTAGTATATGTTGGTTATTATACGCTGTTTTCCGTTGTCCTCTTAATGACAAGCATTTTTACATTCATGATTCAGACTAATATTTTTCTATATAATAATCAAATATTTATTCTGTCACTTGTGAGAATTGAACCGCCATCTATAGGTGGACCCTGCGAATTATCAAATTAGTAAGCTGTAGTGGTTACTGTACACGCGTTAATGACTGGAATTACGTAATATTGTAACATGTTATTACATAGTTATTGTAATATAAATTATTATTTATGTAAGAAACTTTTCAATGTCGTCATCTAAAAAATTGTTATGGCCATAGTAGAAATTAGTAAAGGTTTAATACATTTTATAATGATCTAAGTATATCCCACGAATACTATATATTTTGTAGTAAATTTTAGTGCACCTTATATTATAGCGATTCTATCAGTTTACGCTCCGCATTGTCTACGTCGAGCTTATCTAAATGTACAATACTAACATATACCGACCATAAAACTCGGTGACATTCACGATTATCCTGTTAAATCATACGCGCGTCTGTCGCGTCTCTCTGCGACTGTTCTTACAACGAACCTTATAAAAACAAATTGATCATAAACGATTAGTGATATTCATTGCAAGAAGTTGTATTGTACTACCAAAAAAATGAATTGCACCGATTTCATTCTAAAGCTCTTGTTACTAAAGCAGCATTTGTCGAACGAATCATCATGCCCGCTAGTTTCAACAAAATCAGGAAAAATCCATGGCAAATATTTGACCTCTTATCAAAATAACATATATGAGGCGTATCAAGGTATACCCTATGCATTACCACCCATCGGAGAAAGGCGATTTCGCGTGAGTATCGGTGTTCTCGATAGAGCTGAAAAGATTTTGTTAAAATAACGATGCATTTCAGCCACCAGTAGCCGTTGAGAATTGGTTGGGTGAGCTACAGGCTACCCAAATAAAAGACGCGTGTTTGCAAGATTCCCCCTCGCCGCAGAACAATTCGGTGGTCGGCTCGGAAGACTGCCTGTACTTGAACATTTACGTGCCAACCAAGAGGAAGCCTACCGTCAAATTGCCCGTGTTGTTTTACATCTACGGTGGCGCGTTTCGATTCGGAAGAACGGCGGAAGGCCAAGAGTCGTACGTGATCGACTACGACGTGATATTTGCGTCGGCGAACTATCGCATGGGATCCTTAGGTTTCTTGAGCACCGATGACCACGTCGTGCAGGGGAACATGGGCTTGAAAGATCAGTCCATGGCTCTCAGATGGATTCACGACAACATCGAACACTTTGGTGGTAACCCCGACAAGATCACACTTATAGGCGCGAGTGCCGGAGGAGTCAGCGTGCACTACCACTACTTGTCGCCTTGGAGCCGCGGACTATTTCACGCCGGTATATCTCTCAGTGGCAGCGCTTACATTCCCGCGGCAGTGACCGCATGCTCGCGCATTAAAACCGTTGCGTTGGCTAAGGCGCTCAAATGTACTCACGATGATATGGGACAATTGGTCGAATGCCTCAGGCGTGTGCCCGCCGAAGCCTTAGTCAGTGCTCAGAAACAACTGAAGGTACGCATAATCGCAACTATATGGGTTTGGGTTGCGCGCCCACGTTGACGCCACACGACGTCAATTTGATTTTGATTAGCTGTGGCAAAGGCTGCCGCCTCTTTTTGGGCCCGTGATCGAGAGATCCGGCGCCGATCCGTTCATCGACGACTATCCCAGCGACATTATGAGCCAAGGTAAAGCTTACGACGTGCCGTGGGTGACTGGAGTCGTTAGCGAGGAAGGACTGGCTGTGAGTCGAGGTACTGTTGTTGCGCTCTCTCTCTCTTTTATTTTTTGCCGCGTCCCGTCGGTCGCCCCAAACGTTTTAACTGCCGTTTCCGCTTCTAGGATTCACGCAAGACACTCTGCAGCGCCTGGACAAGAATTGGAACTCGGTGGCAGCCGTCTTACTCGATTATTCGTACACGGTACCGAAGGAACAGCACAAGAGCGTGGTTCAACGCGTTCGCCGACATTATTTCGGCAACCAGCCAATAAACGTTGAAACTCTGCACACTTTGACCAAGTTGATTGGCGACAGGCACTTCGGTGTCGGAGCCGTGAACGCTGCCAAAGCACAAGCGGCCGCTAACAGTAGTCCGGTATTTTTTTATTATCACACCTACAGAGCGCAAGAGAGTCTCAGCGATGGGCAGACGTTTAGAGAACAGAATTTCGGTGAAATATTGTTATACAATTTAATGTTTGTTCAATTCTTACGAGTAGTGTGGATTTCATAGGTGTTGCGCACGGAGATGATATTCACCTTGTCATAAAAGATCCTAGGATGTCGCCTACCAAGTCAGCGAATGACATGACTATGCAGAGACATTTAATAAAAATTTGGACGTCCGTGGCTTATAATGGGTACAATTCACTCAAAATCTGTCTTAGTGTTCGTTCACAAGTACTATTGTTTGTATGTCTTTCTAGAGTCCCGAAAATTACCGTTCAATGGCCGAGAGTAGCTCCAAATAATTCATCTCTCCAATACCTGCTTATAGCTGAACCAAACTGTTTGATACCAAAAAGTTGTGGCAATTTTGCCCAACAGACGTTTTGGAATTCAATTATTTCCCATCAAAAGATTTGTACAGCCGTATAATCACACAAATATATTCGGAATCTGATCACTAAAAGGAGTTTATCAACACTTATTTATAATGTACTAATTTAAACATTTAAACGCGCAAATATATTCAGAATCTGATCACTAAAAAGAATTTATTAACACTAAATTATAATGTACTAATTTAAACATTTGTATTTATCACATCACACAGATATTTTATATAACATTCGATCAAAATTTTGAGCAACAGTCGCATGTTTACGAAAATATATTTTTAGTTGACCTTCAAGCATCGCGATGGTAATATATGTGGTTATTTCAAATGACAGCGCCTAGAAATGTGGTGGTCTTGTCATCGGTCAGGGACAGCTTACATTTGATTAATGTATTTCAAATTTCATCAGACACATTTTTACAATTATAGATTATTTTTTAATAAATGCTCGTTATATTGCATTTTTAATACTCTGAATGAAAATTGATTTGATAGAAGTGTTTGGCGCGTACGAAATCTAATTGCAATGCATAAAATGTATAATATAATTATTGTCGAACGCCAAAAAAATTACAGTCTCGATGAATGGACATTTTTTGCAAATTTTTATACTCTATTGAAAAAATGGTAAATTTATTCAAAGACTTTCATACTCCATAATATTTCAAAATCTTGCGCAAAATCGCTGCTCCATAAAAAAAAAAGGAAAAATAGACAAACTTTTACGAAGGAGCCCTAAAGTATAGCAGCTCATACATCACAACTAAAGTTCCTTTAAAGTGTTTGCCAAGCTCATAACTCATTCTCGCTCTTGCGCTCGAACATTTACGCTTTCGTATATGCATGCCTCTCTCTTGCTCGCACATGTTGCATACATATGTAATAATAATCCAAACCAGAGTTGTCCTCGTTCTCTTTTATCTCCGTCGTTTCATCAACCAATTGTCGCTTATGTCATTGTGACACGCCCAACTTTCGGCCGCATATTATTTTTTCACCGGTCTTTTTTTTCAGAGCCCGTTTGGCACATAGTAGCGCTTTAATCGAGCGTATATACTTTTTATGCGCACATTATCCAGCATCCCATTCGCTCGAATCAGTTGGAGGAATGAAATGGCAGTTGAGGAATAATTGATTTCTGATTATATCATTATAAACTGCTCTTTTTTTCCAAACGAGAATTTAATATCAAATAAATTTGATTGATTGACCGCTATTCTCGACGTGAAATGGAGCAGTTGTCGTTACTAGAGTAAGTCGTATTGTAGGATTTAATGTGATATAAGCAAACGCTTTCCGGATTTATTAGTTGTTAAGCGCTTTCGAGGTAAGTAATTTACGCGTTGATAACTTCAAAGCTAGATCATTTGTTACCTTGCTGAAATTGCAGTGCTTTGTTGTCCCATTATTATTTATTAGTTTATTTTTACTTCGCTTTAATAATTATTATTAAAATACGTGAAACGCCATTTAAAGCAACTACTGAGCATTTGTTTAAAGTTGTTTGCGTACTTTGGTAATAATTTTCTTTGTCGATTTTTTGTATTCTCACCCACCCTGATTTCGACAGTCTGCGCGCAAAGTACCACTTTCCCGTACGTTGTCCCGTGCACTCGAAATTGTACTTGGCACACGCCGTATCAAAAAACACCGTACGATACAAGTGCGGCAATAGTACATTACCTACAACTGGTGTAGGAATGTAGGTTTTTATCTCGTGTAAGGTTTACTACGAAAGGCACACGGAGCGAGAATCTCTTTGTCGAATATATTAGCTATATACGATATTTTTCAAAACAACGCCTGGAGAGCGACGATTTCAGGGCATTTTTTTTTGCCGAGCGTGCGGCAAAGTCGTACTTTCCTCACGGCGCGTTGAATAAGCAGATTGTTGTGTCGTATAGCGTTTACACTCGAGCGAAGCGAGTACATTTTTGGCCGAGCGTGCGCTCATAATCGAACATCGTATGCGTTGCATAAAAATAGAGCGCGGGCATAAACGCCACACGATGCAAAAATAGACTTTCCCGCACTTATAGGATAAAGTAAAAGATTCCAATATAATAATAAAACGAACATTGTTTTGTCTTTGGTTCATGAGGAGCTTCCGACTAGTGGTAATTTTATATAGCATTAAAATGAGGACATAACGATACCAATCACGTTTTACTGTAAATTTTGGTAGAGGTTGCTTGCGAGGGTGAAAAGGATACAGTTGCTACGCAGAATCTCAAAAAGACAATCACTTCTTTTTTTAATTTATAATGTATTTCGAGTTTTGAAATACATTATGAAATCAAAGTGGGAGTACAACTTTAGTAAGGTGATTTTTATATGGAAATAGATTCCACGTAACATTTATCTAATCTATGTAACCGCTCGAGTAAAAACTTGAAATATATTATATTTTTATTTGATGTGGTCGATCGGCTGATCCAAATTTCATCATGACACACATCTGCGTAACACGCTACTTTTTTTCTCATTTACTTTCACTTGTATGCACGGCTCGCATACCATTTCTGTTCGGATATGTGGGTGTCTCCAAATTTCAAGATATAATCGATTAATAAGACGTATAATCAATTAATATATATTTTCACAAATCGTATATTTTAATCGAATCTAAAAGAAAGTACGACAGTTGAGTGCAATAAATTTCTTTCGTACATAATATTAAAAAATGTTAAAAGTTTCCTTAAATCTGTATTTACTATTTGGAAAATATATCAAGTGTTCAATGTTTAACTCACCTCAATTATGATTAAATAATCATGAAGTTATCATGACTACATTTTTTAATAGTTTTTCGACAGGAAATTAAAGAGAGAAAAGAAGACATACATATTTCCAAGTACATTGACCAATTAAATAAAATTATATTTTTTGTAAAATTTACTTGTAACAAACAGTATACAACAATAAAAAATAAATTGCACGTAAACGTTCAAAAAAAGACGTTTGATAATGCTACATGTACAAAATTTTCGAAGTACAATATAATACAATTGAAAAGCTATGGCCTTTTACGTAATTCCGTATTAAATTATCTATATACGTAAAAACCTAAGTGTTTTTTCTCTAGTAAAACTAATTATATGGCAATCTCCACGCTAGCATGATTTTAAGTGTGGAATGATATAATATTTCTTCGTCGAATATACAAAAAAAGCAACGACAGGTCGAATATACAAAAAAAAACAGAAAAAAGGAATGAAATAGATTTGTATTCGTCAATAATAATCGTTGACACCATTAACCTTGACGAGCTTGAACGAAAACAAAAGTCCGAGAACGTGAAGAAAGGATGGGGGAATTCACGAGGGCAAGGACATCCGGGTTCTGTCGTCGCATGAAAGGACTTGGCGGAACGATGGCATTTTAGAAAGGCACTCACTCTCGCACATGTTCATTTTTTCTGTCAAACAATATTGCTACATTAATAACTATCAAACGGATTATTTATGTACACACTTTATAGCTGCATGACGCGCGATTACATTTTGGTAAAGTATCACCCACGGCTTTAACGTCGGATCTCCTATTTTGGTTTTTCTTTTTTATTCTGTCATTCGATTTGTTGATATCGTTATTATGTTTTTCGTTCTTTGTCAAATTTGTACTGCAGTGTCGCTCGTTAATTATATTGATATGGTAAGGACGTTTGGAGCTTTGCGCGATAACTTTTGGACGAAACAATTATTATTAAGTCTAATGAGCAATTAACTCGTAAAAATTATTGACATTTTGCGCTTAAAGTCATTCAAAAATGTAAAAAAGATGTGCGAGCACAATTAGTCAATCACAAAAAATATCATTTTCTTTTTTTTTTCTCCATATAATACGATTCGTCGTGGTCGATCTAGCGCGAGAGATCCGAAGCTCACGTGATGTGTTTAATAATTTATAATTTTATATCGTAATTTTTAACATCTATGTAATTATTGTTCTTAAGGATACTTGCATGTATCTTTTCTATACATTTGTTCTAATTGTTCATAGACTCGCTGAACTACCAATAAATGACACGGCCATAAATTTGATATATTGTTATACAATCTTATGAAATTCGCTCGCTTCACGCATAATCTTACAATAAACATACATATTCGTTTAACGTCATTTCGTTTAACCACATATTACATATTCGTTAATCAAACGGATATATATTTCTAGTTATCAACTAATTCAATTTGTCTATATTTTTTACGCAGGTTGCTTACAGGGTCCTTAAAAAGTACAGGGTCCAGTCTCATGTTCGATCGCAGTAATGGCATATAACCGAAAACTGCGACAAATGTATTCATACACGTTTGCCGCTGGGTAAAATGATCTGGATCATTCCAAGGCGACCTGAAAATTAAATAAATATAAATATACTCTATATATTTAATGCAGAGCTAAAGAATTTTATTTCAATACATCGTGCGGAAAGTATAACTTTGCCGCATGCTCAGTGAAAAACATGCGTTAATATTCTTTATTTCCACATGTTTTAAAAAAATACCGTACGTAATAGGTTCAAGAAAGAGATTCTCGTCTCTTTCTCATTTACACTCAAGCAAAGCGGAGTTCGGGTGTAAACCTCATACAAAACCAGACTCTACTTTCCCGGACGAGTTAAATAATTTAGTTTACTAACATTTCAAGTAAAGTGAAATGACTTACTTTTTCCCAGCAGCATTTGGATCTTTATACATTTTACGCTGTGTCACTTTGATAGGAGGATGACGAGTAACATGGCTCACTAAAAAGTTCATCAAAATATCTTCACAATTTTGAGATTGTTCTACAGTTTTGTGAAGCGTTGAACTTAAAGTTTCGGTATATAACGTATTATAGTAACGATGATATACAGCAGCTCCTGTTAACACCATACTGTAATCGTTTGTCCATTTACTTGTGTAACCCCATGACCGCTACAAAAACAAGCAAAAAACATGTCATTTTATTTCATTGAATAAATCAAAAGAGTAAAATATTTATTATCGTGGCGGAAGTTAAAAAGAATTTAATACACAATTTTTTTTGCTCATATTCATAAAATATTCTAAAAATTTGTGCACATTCTTTAAAAAGAAAAGTCAATATATTTTTTTAAAACGGAAATAAAAAAAAACATTGGCAGTGTAGCTTGACAAAGAAAATAAAAAATGATTTATTAGTTGAATTTACTTTTGAGTCATCCCAATAATGGGATCTTCCCGGATATCCGACGATGCGATCGGGAAAGCTTTTCCAAACGACAAAAGCAAAGTCAATTTCATCAGTATTTAATGTTACGTCTTCGTCTAAAGAAAATATGGCACTAGTTTCTATTTGAGGGTGTGGGTAGAATCTTTGAGATATGCCTGTAGCTGGAATAACGTGGATGGGCGCTTTAATACCCTGCCATCGTGACTTCCTCGGTATTGGAATGTCAGAGTTCCACAACAGGATGATCTATGGAAAATATCAAAAGCACTCGATTAAAATATTTTTAATTTATTAAAAAACGTTATTTGCAATATTAAAAATGCTAACTTTATCTAAATATTGGCTTTTCGAAAGAGTTTTTAATAACCGGAAGAGTACTGCAGTGGATCCTAATTGTGAATAAATTACGGCTGTAAAAGCGTTTCCAGGTTTGCATTCTTGAAACGGGAGTTCTTGTTGAGTATCCGCAAATTTTGGTAGAATTGCCAATGCACCTGGATGTCGATTCCAAACACGTAATTCTCTATGACCTTCCCAAGGAATGCGCTCTCGAACGACCTATTGAACAGTAAAAATCAATAATTAGTGTTATAAATAAAAATTTTACGATAAAACTTAGGTATAGTTACCTCAAATGTGGTGAATACAATTTTTTCTATCGACGAAAAATACCTCTCCCATAAAAATTGAGTTTGTTGCCTTAATGAAAAAATTTTCGTATCTGGTACAGATCTAAGAATATCTGGCACCTGAAAATTATATCGTATTAACAATTATTCACGTTTCATTTAAACTGAAATTTATTTGGATTCTTGAGATTACAAGCTATTCAAAGTTCTATTTATAATGTAGTTTTTAAGAAACTCACTTGAAAGAGGAGTCGTTCGTCTGCAAAAATGACTGCTTGATACCAATCAATGTGTTCATGAAATGGAAGAGCCCATCCATTGCTTAAAATAACAGGGATACATCCTGCTCTTAAGGCTTCTAAAAATCGAAAACTACCAAGTCGACGACCTCTAGGAACCAGGCAAAATGTTGAGTTCTGAAGAAGAACGTCGTAGTCGTACCTAAAAATATACATAGTTAATGAGCATTGATTGGTTTTTTTGAAGTATTAAATAAAAGTAAACTTATCATAAGCATTTCAACTTACATATCATATAGTCGAATATCCTCCTGGCAATGTTCATCTTGTAATTCCCTCCAAGATTTTCCATGCCGACAAGTAGTTACAAATATGATATCCTTTCCATTATGTAAATGATAGAGCGCATTTCTTGTTTCAGATCCAATGCCGTGAACATATCTTTTACCTTTGAAAGCTGCTAAAAACTTCTTTTTACCAGGGAATTGATTGTGAAGTGCCTGACCAGGTTCTCCACCCCTTTCAGTGTGTTGCTTAGCAAAAAGTGGTATGGATACATCAAATTCATCTCTCAATTTGAACTTGGACATGCTTGCTTTGGCTATCATGGCATAACCAAAGTCAAAGGCCAAAGCATCTTCTACATAATCAGGCCAAGTGCCTGAATATAAATTAAAAATTAAATGATTTCTTCCATTATTCCAATATGGCAAACGTGCGAGTTTTGTTGGTAGATTATGTACAAATTCAGTCGATAAAGGATCTCTGTCAAGCGTATCTAGAGCTAAAACAAATAAACAAGCTCTTGTTGGATCCGTTGTATAATATCTGGATTCCGTGATGACATTCAATATTTTTTGGTATAGTGGACTGATGGCATCCTCGATAGGATACACATAAACAGTATATCCTTCTCTACATTTAGTAAAATCAAAGCATGTTTTCATATCACATTGTCTTAAATTTGGAGGAATGGGTGATTGACTTAAAGATTTTGTGTATTCTAATTCTTGCTTTGTTCTCCAGTTAGGATCATAAACATTGAAGGAGGGTAAATCATCAGCTGTCAACTTTTTGGTTGAACTCTTCTCTCCTTTTAATCGATAACCTCCAAAATAGCAAAAGGCAAGAAAAGCGCAAGTCAGAAAGACAAGTAAGTAACGCTTTTTTGCTTGCATGTTTAGTTCTATGGCAATGCACAATAGTTAACTCTACACATCTTTCTTTCGAAACAGCCACCATAACTCTTCATGGATACGCATTGTATGCCACTTCTAGATTTTTTACTTGGATAACACCAAGTCTAAATTAAAGTTTCTATTGATATCATCATCAAGCTGAAAATAAATTTTTATATTGACAATTAATAGATGAAATTAACAATTATATATAATCACAAATGTTTATTATTCAAATAAAGGAAATAACTGATTAATAAAACTACCCAGAAAAGTGACCAATTAATTAACTATATTCAAAGTCCACATGATAACATTGAAATATGATGTATAATAATCACACATTTGAGTATGATAATATACTATAGCAGCATCAAGGCAATAAAGTAATTGATGGACTAGTCAATTGCGTCAAAGTACTGACCTTCTTAAAGATAATTCAGTTTCAACATTTATTAGTCTTATTGAATTTAGTACAATGATAGGTTAGTAATTGGACTGCAGTCAACTGCATGTGTATTTACCTATAAATTCCAGTCACAGATTAATAAATATTCAAACATTGTCATCAATGACATTTAGTTATTACTGATAACAGTTCAAGCATAATTAAAGTTATTAAAGTTTAAAGTAATTTTAAATAATACTTTTATTTTTAATAGCTGTAAGCACATTAAAAAAAAACTTGAGAAAAGTATTTTAAAATTTAAAGTTATTCAAATTGTATGTTATAGCATAGTGTAAGCGGTAAATGCTAATGATTAGGCAGAAGGAAACCGCATAATCATTTTTTTGAATGGTTAAAAAAATCAATGCATGTACAAATGCAATGTTTGAATAGTTCTTACGTATTATATTTAATGAAGAGAAAAAAAATGAACAAATACTATTATCAAAAAGTGAATTACATTGAAAATCGCGAAAATACGCAAGTTCTAACGATTAGTCTGAAAATAAAATACCTATATACTAACTCTTTGAAGTTCAAGATGATGACGAACTACGTAATGACAAGTATTGAGAGACAGAATAGAAAGAGTCAACACGAAGCGTTACCTATTCACTGACTAAAACTATGTGGAAGAGGATCTGTCAGTCTTGCGTTGAAAGCATCAGTCATTGAGTAGCACATGAATAATGCAATAAGGATGTTCGGCGTCCTCGTCGTCGTCGTCGTTCTCGACGTCGTCAGTGGTACAGGTAGCCGCGATGATGATAGTGGTGGTGTTGACGTTCTCGTAAGGCTGGTTTGTTAGCATACTTGAATAGGTTAACCGAGATGAGATATAACTATCTGTCGAACGAGGAAATCACGCCCCGGCATCACCTCCTCTTCGTGCCTCACTCACTCTCTGTCTCTGCTGTGTGTGTGTGTGTGTGTCTCTCTCTCTCTCTCTCTTTCTCTGATTCTCGTACGACGGCGTCTTTTCCGTCAAACGACAAACTGTACTATATATACACTGCTTGATTGTGTTTGTGCAGAGATTGACACTAGTGCTCGGCTTTTTTATTCTTGTTGTGCTCGAGCAGAGCCGCGGTGTAGTAAAAAGCAGTTCCCTCTTTCTGTTGCCGCTATCTATTCCTCTTATCTAAGCTGACAGAAAGTTGTACGTACGTCGTCAGTTGTACGGCTCTTCTAGTGCCATCCACGTGTGTGTAGGTGGAGGCGCGCGCGCATCCCAATGAACAGATATTCCCCGAGAATCCTCTGTTGATTTTTTTGTGATATGTAATGGTTAAAGTATGTTAATGGATTAATGAGCGCGATAGAACATCAAGGCAAATCGAACAGAAAAAAATAACTCGGAGAATGAGATAAGATGGTATGGATACTATATATATATATATATATATACACACACACATATATAGTATTCATTGGTGGTTTGGATACTATATATACGCATGTGTTCATGTGAGTAGAGGGAAAAGGAGAGAGTGTGTGTGTGTGTATGGTATCCTTACGCACTCATGATGTAGATATATATATATATATATTCACATAAGCGCGAATCTGTTCACTGTCGGCGCCTTTGAAGCCTATATGCGCCTCACTGCGGCGCTGCGTAGAAATTTAATTAAGAAAATCTGCACGCGCGCCACATACGATTATAGCAAAATCAGCGAAAAGATTGCATTTGAATGAGGTACTTTGTTGTCAGTTTTTTTTTAAATCATATTTGCTGCGTGGCTTTTTAAATCAGCCTAATATCATTAAATGGCAGTATGTTAAAGATGTTCTTTTGCTCAGCGGTTGTCAAAAAGGGCTCCGCGCAACGAAAAAATAGCGTTTCATTAGTTCAACTCGATCGCACTTTGAAAGTTACAGATGGATTAAAGAGAAAAAACTTGGGAAAACTTCTTTAAGCGTAAAGTTTCTGATAGTCTTTTCTATAAACCGATAAATATTTTTGATTGTTTATAAAAAATTATGATCTCGAAAGTTATTATTATAAATAAGTAATTTGAATCGTTAAATCTGTTACAAATTTTCCAATAATCAATTTATAAAAATACTAGATTATTTATCAATATTCCAAGAATATGTGTAACAAATTTGAAGTCTTAATATAGATTGAAGAAAATTATAGAAGTGATTTAGTAGGAGGAAAAAGAATCGACATAGTGCTGAGATATCGATGTTTAAGCACATTTTTGTTAATAACTTTTGTAAAAGTACCGTTACCTGTTTTTTTAATGCATTAGTTGCTTCAGAACAAAATAAACTTTATCTTATCAAAGTTTTACGATTTTCTGAAGAAGCGCTCTATGTTAATTTAAATTAGAAAATGACAACCTTGACAAGATGAAGTTTTCTTAGTTTTGAAACGATTGACGCATTAAAAAAACAAGTAATGATAGATTCACTTTTAAAATCATTGAATATTGGTTAATAAAACTATTTCGTAAGATCGGGAAAAGACGTAACGCCAAAAAAAAAGAGAATTAACGTAATATATAAAATAAATTGTATGAATGATGACGCAACATACATGGGTAAAACCAAGCGTCCTTTGAGGACTCAAGTCAATGAACACGAAAAGAATAAGGATAGTTGTTATTTATTATTGCATATTATAAAGGTTTATGGTACAGCATCAACAAGAAAGAAAGTATTAGATTATATTCAAATACAGTTTACAATACTATAGTCTGCACCTTGGGAGTTGGACGTATATGACAAGTGAGGCAGGTTCGTGTACTTAGTCGACGGCTTTACATTCTACTAACCGAACGGTATTAAAGTCAACTTCAAAATTTGTTGCAATTACTTGTAAAGTTGTGCTTCAATCAATTTACTGATGAAATCGGATTATTTCCAGGAACATATGGGTGATTTTTGACTATTTCGATAGGCTCAGAAAGATTTGGTCACGGATTCTTTTTAGATTATGCACAATTGTACAGATTGAAGTAAACTTTTTCCTACATTTTCTTCTCGAAATATTCATTATATCAAAAGTTATTTATTATCAAGGAAAACATCTTATAAATTTTCTAAATAATTATAACAAAAAATAGTTCAAAGTAGTTTCAAAAGTTATATTAACTATTATTTTAAACAATTGCGAATAACTAAAAAAGTAGTATTTTTTTAAATTCTTGCTTCAACGGATTCCTGAGAGTTATTTTTATAGAAATCAGTCATATAATTTAAGCGCCTGATGTATCAGAAGGCGTGGCACCAACTAAAAAAAACCATTTAAGCGCATATACGCTTGTAAAACACAGAGGTATATTTCCGTCTTTTCTTCTCAAAATCCTCATGCATATCGCAATTTGCAATCGATTTTGATGATATTTTTTTAAATACTCGGCTATCGACCTAAGCAATATCGATCAAAGTAATAGATATATTAACAATCGAAAGCAATAAATATAATTGCGGCAAACCAAATCTACAAAAAAAATTTCAGACCATATGTTTTTTGCATATTAATAGTATTGATACAAAAATATGGTATATTTTTTAAAGTCGGAAATATTTAAGTGTCTTCTTTTAATTGGTGTCATATCTTTTGATATGTCGGACACTTGAATTTTTAATGACTGATTTCTATAGTAAGAACCCTCAGGAATCAATCGAAGTAAGAATTAAAAAGCACTCCTTTTTGAGTTCTTTGTCATTGTTTAAAATAATAGTTCATAACTTTTGAAACTATTTTGAACTATTTTTAATTGTAATTATTTAGAAAGTTTATAAGATATTACATGTATTTTGTAAAAAAGTTTGACCTCCATATCTTTATTAGTTTTTGAAATATAACCGTTCGAAAATTGTTTATCATTTTTCCGTAATAGTTAATAACTTTTGATATACTAAATATTTCGATAAGAAAATGTGGGAGCAAATTCACTTCAATGTGTACAACAACTTCATTGTGCAAAATCTGGAAAGAATCCGTGACCGAGGGTTTCTGAGCCAATCGAAGTTGTCAAGAATCACCCACTATTTCAAACGAGTCCACTCCTATACTGAAATCGGTTTAAGTCGTTTCAAAGATATGCGCGAAAAATTATCTCGTCAATAGCTGGTCCAATTACTTTCGGATTTGCTGAATCTCAGAAGCATTTTAATGTTTTACACGAAAAACTTTAAATATTTTGGATCGATCTACGTAGTTTTTATCAATAATCAAATATTGGCTTCTTATATATTAGATACAAATCAAAAATAAAAATTGAAAGACGTGCGGACGTACAATTAACGTGCAATTAATGTGTGCAACGTAAGCAGACACGCGATGGTCAACGTCAAGGCACGTCGATAAGTAATGAATAGTCGGCGTACCGTTGCGATATAACACGTAGTTTTCTATGTACAATGTCGAACTTTTTGTCGAATGATTTTGTCTAAAGATGTTTGTCGTGATTTAAATAAATGACTTTCAGGAATGAAGCGAGGGAAAGAAATTTAGTTGATAATCAGATAAAATTGTTCTGTTTAAAGAAATTCTGCATACGCTGGTGCAAGTTCATGAGGAATTTGCATGTGAATCGATGGTTTCAACTGATGCATTGCCTGAACAACCTCTCTCTGTATTACTTTTTATTTTCTCTGTTTTCAATATATACTTTCGTGTGTATATCCTACCTCTGAGTTTAATTATTCTACATATAAAATAATCGATAGCTGTATCGATTTTTTATTTCTATCAGTCAGTGTCAGTCTAATATAAATAGCGCATGGAGATACTAGTTTCAAGAATATTTAATTAATTTAAAGTTTTTAAATTAATTAATCAATGAGTTTTATCTATAGATGGCATTAGGTTGACATTACTTTGCTTTATCGTTTTTTAAATACCGTTGAGTTTTATTATAAAAATTCAAGTATGTAGAAATAATGTGCCGAACTCATCTTGCAGTAGTTAACATCACAAATGACATCGTAGTAGATCCCTATGGTTATATGTCGTGATAATATAGCTGGTGTCTGCCGGTCAATCCGCAAATAAATTTTATCAGCGAACAGGTGGCTGACCGTGGTATTTAAACCAATATTCATCGTTGAAAACCACTGTACTTGCGGTCACATTATGCCAAAGAAATCTCGTAGGTACAAAGCGACTACAACCATATTGATGTGCAGAATCGATCTTGAGTTCTAGAAATATAAATTTTTTATGTCAGCATTAATTTAATTGTATTATTGTTGGCGGAAGAGGTAACTTTTAATTTCAATCTAATTTATTTCAAATGCATTCTCGGATTTCTCAAAATGTTAACTTGAAATAATCTGTAAAATATGTATTTTTCAAAAAAACATCATTATTTAAGAAACATTATTCTCTTAACTTTATCGACGTGCTAATCAATGATTAATTTGATAATGCATTGAAGATTCATACCTTGAGGCTTCCTGGTCATGGACTTCGCCGAAGGTCTTCAGCACTTGCACGAGATAGTTTATCCATTGAATCATTTTTCGACGGAACTTGACGATGCGAATCGCATGAATTTACCGTAACTTCTCGCACAGTTGTCATCAAATGGCAGTAAATTGTTACTCACTTGCATCTATGATAGGCAGACTGAAGATTGCGATAAGTTTCTCATACCGATGTTTGCTGTTCGTTCAATTACATGGTCAATGAAAACTTAGGGATTTTATTAATTGTTGATTTTTGTTATAGTTGTATCGATCGACATGAAATAATTATTCACAGCATATACAGAAATCCAGGAAAAGAGCAACACTTAAGCAAAGCGAAATTTGGCACGCGTTACCTTTTGTATGAGCTGTTAAAACCTTCAACATAAGTGATCGCATTGCCTCGATAAAATTTGGAGATGGCTTTCTTATACACGATAAGTATACGGTTCCCGAGCCGAACGCTTTGGAATTTATGCGGATGGGGCTAGATACGAGATAATTATCGAACTTTATGGCACTTATCTGATCAGCAGTAATGAATAGTTTTAAATAGCTATGGCTCACAGGGAAATTATTTGAAATTTAATTAGTTCTCGGAAAATGCATATCTCTATTATTTAAATAAATGCGATCTTTGGTAACATGATTCGCATTTGCGGATATCATGTATCATTTTTATTTAAATATCAATGGTACTAAACGTAATATTTTATCAAATATTCATTAGATTATTATTTCCTCGACGTTTAATTTTCAGAACATTGGGAAAAGGACATGCCTATTACTTCAAGAGATGCTACATAAGTTTTCAGAATAGTGATTCAAAATTTATGCAATTACAATCCATTTTACTCCATCAACAATGAACGATCTAATGTACTTTGCAACTTGACGTATGTCCTTTGTTTAGCTCATATCATATCGGAAATCTGCTAGCTGATTTTGCGTGATCCACAGTGCGATTGTTTACCTGACTGCGAAGCACCAAGTACACACCGCTACAATTACCGACAAACTCTTCGAGGCTGCATAGTTTAAGGCTGGAAGTTTAAATATTTCAATCTTCTTTGTTTTCTTGAGGCATTGTTTTGTAATAAATCGAGATTAATTTAGGGTTATGTATTAATTTTTTTTAATTACTACAATTATTTTATTCAAATTCAATTAAATATTTATATTTTCTAATTTTTAGTTTCGTTAAGTGGAGTTTTCAGCTTGTTTTTAGGTTGCAGCATTATTTTAAGCACATAAATTTTTATTTATTTTTTCTTTCAACTCATACAAATGTTAAAGTTACAACATAAAAAAAGCTGTGATAAACTCAAGCTGAGATGAATTCAATTATGAAATAACACATTTTATAACAGTGATATACTTAAAATAAATTACAATTATTTTGTACACAATTATTAAATTCAGTGCAAACTTTTGAAATAAAAAGTAATAAAATCTAAAAACAACTATAAGTATCTTACAATTGTATCTAATAAAATATATTTCTTATTTTTCTTCACTGGATGGTTCTTCTTCATCTTCTTCTGTATTTTCATCCTCTTCTTCGCTAACTTCATCTTCATCTGATTCACTTAAATCTGTCTTCTTAGAATCACTATCATTCACTATAGGTTGCTCTTTTTGATCCTTTTTTTCATTGTGTTTTTTCAAAGATTCTACTTTCTTTCGTTTTCTATTTTTACTGCTGCTTGGTTTATTTGCAATATACACAGAAACTTTTTGCTCTTTCACTATTGGCCAATTTTCTTTCTTAGAGTAATGTAAACATAGTTGAGGGGAAGACATTTTCATTTTGGCATTCCTAAAATTTGTTAATTAATATTCTTAGATGTTTCTTATATTACAAAAAATATAAATAACAACATAATTATAAATACCTTTTACCATTCACCAAACCTTTCAGTAATGCAACAGTCACTGATCCTGGAAATGCTTCCCTTAATTCTGAAGCTTTTACACCAGGTGGTATTTTTGAAATAAAAATGCTGTAAAAAAGACTTTGTCTTAGTAACTATAATATTATATTATTTCAACAATGAATTATACTATGAATTATTTACTATTTCTCTGTTTTGGATCCAGCTGTTGGATCAGGAATTTTAATTTTTTTATGTTTTGGTTTCTTTTCCAAATTCATTGGCTTTGGTGGACTAATAAAGATAGGCTTTCCATCAATCAATTGTTTTTTGACAGCTTTCAAATTCTTTATTTTTTCATCTACAGTGGAGAATATAACATGACAATGCCTTGAAGACTGTCGAGGTAATTTGACTTTGATGTCCCCAAAGAATAAATTTTTAATTTCATCAACATTTTTTATTGTATGGGGTATACGAACATACAAAGTTCTACTTTGTTCTTCTATTTCAAGAGATGTTCTTCTAGGTTTTTTTGGTCTGTCTACTCTTTTTACCTTAAACATGATCTAAAATAACAATTTATAGCAATATATAATTATTATTTAATCGTTGAACTTAGTTTGAGTTCAATATTTTTGCATTAATTATTATTTTTCATTAAATTGAAAGTATTAAAGGTCAATTAATCGTAATATTTACAAATTTAATTATATTATTAATAAATATTCAAAATATCAAAGTCGTAGCTACGATTTCTTATTAGTTTAATAACATTTAAGTATATCATGGTGGAATCTAACCAAAAATTTACGATCTTTATTAAGCAGAAAAAAACAATGAATCTAAGAATTAATAATTCATTCTTCAATTATTATCTCTTTTATTTAAGTTCAATTGCAAAGTTCAGTCGAGAACATTTATTTGAACGTTGATTCACAAACCATTAAACATGTGCTTTGACTGATATAAGAAATAAATATTGATATTATAATAGAATACTTACTCTTGTATTTTATGTAGTAGATAAAATAGATCTATAAAACAAATGAATTTTCCAGCGTGATATGTTTAAAAAATTAACGTGTTTCTTTGTCTCTATAACAATTAATGGTAACAGCAAGGTTGTCTTCAAAGATCGAAAGCAAAGTGTAATGCGATTGGATATCGGACTGAGCCGAGGTAAAGCGGCGGACAACCGGCTCAGCGTCTCTCGACTCTCCTCAAGCGGCAAGCGGCCACAGAGTAGTTAGCGCGTGCACGTGTTTAATGACATAACCTTTTCTGATATAGTTGATGCCATAATACGGAAGGCTTTCGAGAGCATAAGATCAGAGTGGTGTTGAAAAATTGACGTTATACATTATTACAAATGAATTTCATTAATAAGTATCGAAATTAGTTATTTTATAGCATATAAAATGTTACTTAATTGCTTAAAAAATTTCTGCCAAAAGCGGGATGTTTATTCTCAAAAGTTCGTTACATTTCTCGAACTCACGGTAAGTTTTACAAAAAGCTAATATTTTAATATTCTTATGAGTTTTTTATTGATAATAAAATTTTTCAACATAATATATATTGTTACAGGATTTGACTCATGAAAATGAAACTGCAATTTTAGAGCTGCTTTGTGATCTTTTGATGAATCCAGAGTACGCTAGAGATGTATCAGAGCATTTTCCACAACTATTGCTCATTTTACTTACAAGTGCTATTAAGAAAGATCAAGATTTAAAATCTGATAGAGCTACAGCAGACTTAGTACATCAAACTAATTGCACTGTAATAGGAAAGTTGATTTTAATTCATCCTGATGTTTTGAGGTAAGTAATGCTCAACAAAGTTGATAGTTAATAAATAATTTATATTATTAATCTATACTGAATTTCTTAATTCAATTGCTATTACTGAATTTTCAGTTTTGCTCTTGAATATTTTGAATTGAATCCAGCACCTTTTGAAAGTTTGGGTAACGATGATGGGGTACCGACAAAAAGACGTAAAAAATTAGAATTTTTTCATAAAATAACAGATTTTGATATTGTTGACTGTACATACAATATCCTACAAGCTTCTTCTAATCACTTCAAGTACAAATGGAACTGGTCCAAGTTTTTCAAATATTTATCTAATGAAAATGATAAAGTAAAATGGTAAATGAAATCATTTAACGAATTAAATATTAAATTTTCATGTATTTATATCAAATTAAATATTAAAATTTCATGAATTACTTAATAATATTTTATAATTTATTTAGATTTTATAGTTTTCTTTCAAATTCACACTTATCTTTAAATATAATTGAATCATTAATGTATTTTATTTACAGGTTGGCTATGAAATGTGTTGCCGTGGTTTTGGAAATGTCAGAATCATTGAGAATAGATTGTGCAAAAACAATGATAAGAAATTTAGATAGTTTCATAACTGATATTACTAAAGAAAATAGTGTAAACATTGTCAATCAACTGAGTATTCCGGCGAAAGAAACTGAAGAAATTGCCAAAAATATTTCAAATGTAGTATCAGTGGCTGGTGTCTTATTACCAGTTTTTAGAAAAGAAACAAAAGATGTAAAAAGCGATTTAATTTCTGTACCGTCAATGGAAGAAAATCTTCGTAGCTTAGCTCTTGCAGTAGCTTCCAGAAAATGTGTTTGCTTGCAAGGTGCAGTTGGATGTGGTAAAACTGCCATAGTTGAGCATTTAGCCAAAATAACTGGTCATGGATCTTCAGATTTTGTTAAAGTACAATTAGGAGATCAAACAGATTCAAAAATGCTTCTTGGAACCTACAGATGCACAGACATACCTGGAGAGTTTATATGGCAACCTGGAGTTTTGACCCAAGCAATACTAGCTGGAAAATGGCTACTTTTAGAAGATATTGATAGTGCAGCATTAGATGTTGCAAGTGTTTTAAGTAATTTGATAGAAACTGGAACCTTGTCTGTACCTGGTTATCGAGATACAATACATGTAAAAAGTGACTTCCAATTGTTTGTAACACAAAGATTAATTCGATCCACGTCAGATCTTCACAGAAAAATATCTGGAGCTACAAGTCTATTGGAAAAACATTGGCTATGTGTTAATATGGAACCTTTGTCTGAAATTGAATTAGTCACAATTGTTCAAGCCTTATTTCCAGTGTTGCAAACTGTCGCTGTAAGAATGGTAGATGTTTTTCTACTATTTTCAGTTGGAGATCACGAAACAAACATTACTGATGAAAATCAAAAAACGATATTGAAAACTGGAAGACTAATATCTACAAGAGATTTGATTAAATGGTGTTCAAGAGCTTCAATAGATTTTGTTGTAAACTCAAAGGAGTCTGCTTTGAAAATATTCCAAGATGCAGTTGATATCTTCTGTTGTTCTGTGCCAAATCAAGGTAAATCAAATAATCGAAATTGTTTCTTTCTACTTCTTTAAAAGACAAGAATGAATTATTTACAATTATTTTTTATTTTTAGAACAACGATTAGCATTAGCAATAGCTATAGGCACCAAATTGGGAATTATCAAAACAAAAGCACAGGACCTTCTTCAAATTCACAAACCAGTTATCAGTCTAATGCCAGAGTATTTCATAGGAGGGCGCAGCAAATTGAAAAGAAAGAAGTGGGAAACTACGCAAATAGAACGAAATACCGTAACATTTTCATTCACGCGACCGTCTGCTTGTTTGTTAGAACGTATAGCTAGTTGTGTTATTCAAAAAGAACCAGTTTTACTAGTTGGTGAAACTGGTACTGGAAAAACCAGTTCAGTACAGTACTTGGCAAGAAATACAGGGCACAAATTGATAGTCATTAACATGAATCAACAAAGTGAAAGCGCCGATTTACTTGGTGGATACAAACCAGTGGATATGAAATTTTTGATCTGCCCTATCAGAGAAGAATTCGAGTTACTCTTCCGTTCATTTTTCGCTGTGGAACCGAATAAAAAATTCTTAGATCACATTGGGGTATGTTATGAAAAAGGCAAATGGAAAACCTTAGTTGCTTTGATGACTAAAAGTACCAGCGCTGCTGTCGGCAGACTTAAAACCAAAGTTTCAAATATTAACGGAGAATCAAAAGACGCTTCAAAAAATAAGGATAAAACAATGTTAAAGAAGTGGGAAAGGATATCTGCAAAGCTGGAAAAACTAACGTCTCAAGTGAAAAATCAACTCTCCTTGGCCTTTGCTTTTATCGAGGGAAGTCTAATCAAAGCTCTGAAAGAAGGTTACTGGGTGCTTCTTGATGAAATTAATCTTGCCAATGCTGAAACTCTTGAGTGTCTTTCAGGTTTACTCGAAAGATCTTCTGGCTCCTTATCTCTACTAGAGAGAGGAGACAAAGAATCTATCAAACGTCATCAAGATTTTACGATATTCGCATGTATGAATCCTGCAACCGATGTTGGGAAGAAGGAGTTACCGATCGGTTTAAGAAACAGATTCACAGAATTTTATATCGATGAACTCACCGAGTTTCCAGACCTACTTCTCTTGGTGGGCTCATATCTCGATGAATTGAATTTATCGGCAAACAAGAAAGAAAGTATCGTCAAGTTCTACTTGAAAGTACGAGAGCTAGCCACGACTACGTTGTTCGATGGAACTGGTCATAAACCACACTACAGTTTAAGAACTTTGTGCAGAGCTCTCAACGTAGCTGCTACCAATCCATGTAGTGCTGTACCGAGATCTCTCTACGAAGCATTTAGTCTCAGTTTTCTAACTCAGTTGAATGACAGTTCGTATCCGATCGTGCAGAAGATGATTATTGATTACATCTTGGATAAAACTACAGCAAAATCAGTGCTCGGGACGCCTATACCAAAGCCAAGGTGAATATAACTTAGCACACATAAAAAAATGTAAATAACAACTCTCTATTGAAACTTTCTTTTATATATTTCAGTTGCTTGAGAAACAATGACTACGTTGAATTTGAAGGTTACTGGGTAGTTAAGGGAAGTATGGAGCCGCAAGTTCCGGAAAACTACATTCTTACTCCGTCCGTGCGACGTAACTTGAAGGATGTGGTGCGAGTTGTGTCTATCGGTAAAATGCCGATTCTCCTGCAAGGCGATACTTCCGTTGGAAAAACTAGTCTCATCACTTATCTTGCCAAAGCTTCAGGACACGTGTGCGTAAGAATTAACAATCACGAGCACACAGATTTACAAGAATACGTAGGCAGTTACGTAGCTGATGAGTCTGGCAAGCTTGTTTTCAAAGAAGGCGTTCTTGTTGAGGCTATGCGCAAAGGGTATTGGATTATTCTTGACGAATTGAATCTTGCGCCAAGCGATGTACTCGAAGCGCTCAACCGAGTGCTTGATGACAATAGGGAGTTGTTTATACCAGAAACTCAACAGATTGTCAAAGCTCATGAAAACTTCATGTTATTTGCTACTCAGGTATGAGAATTATCAACAAAATTTTATTCTTCATGTTTGCGAGAAATAATTTATTTATATGATTTTACAGAATCCACCTGGTTTGTATGGCGGTAGAAAAGTTTTATCGCGAGCATTCAGAAACCGTTTTGCTGAATTCCATTTCGATGAAATACCAGCTGCTGAACTCGAATCTATCTTACACGAGCGTTGCAGTATGCCATTATCTTACTGCAAGCAGATCATTTCAGTAATGACAGATTTACAAGTGCGTAGGAAGAATACCGCAGCTTTTGCTGGAAAGCAAGGTTTTATTACGTTGAGAGATCTTTTCCGATGGGGAGAAAGATACAGGCTTGCTCCTGATATGGGACAAAAGCTTTATGACTGGAGTCAACATTTAGCCGACGAGGGTTATTTAGCACTTGCTGCCAAAGTTCGTAGATTTGAGGAAGCTGAAGAAATAAGGTAATTTTTAAAATGCTTTGAACTTTATTTAGAAATTGCATGGATATTCAGTGATAGTAATGCTTTTATGTATTATTTCAGAGAGGTTATCAAGAAACATCTAAAGCGTGATGTTGACCCAGAAAATTTATTCACTCTGAGCGACAAAACCTCACTTGTTACAAAAGCTATTTTGGAAGATATAGAACAGGAAAAAGATTCGTCATTTGCTCACATAGTCTGGACTTATCACATGCGACGAATGGCAGTGCTTGTTAGAAAATCATATCAATTCAAAGAGCCAGTATTACTTGTCGGTGAGACAGGAGGAGGAAAGACTACTGTATGCCAACTGATAGCTTATATGAATGCGAAAAAGTTGCACATTGTGAATTGTCACATGCACACTGAATCATCCGACTTCTTAGGTAATCTAAGACCGGTAAGAAATCAGACTGACGAAGAGAATCAAAAATTGTTCGAATGGGTTGACGGTCCACTAATAATGGCTATGCAAAGCGGAGATTTCTTCTTGGCTGACGAAATATCATTAGCAGATGACAGTGTTTTAGAGAGATTGAATTCTCTATTGGAACCCGAACGAAAACTATTGTTAGCCGAAAAGGGTACTGGCATTATTGAAGGCTCAAAAGACGTAGATAATACAATTGTTGCACACGAAAATTTTTTCTTTATTGGTACTATGAATCCTGGAGGTGATTACGGTAAAAAAGAGCTATCTCCTGCGTTGAGAAATCGTTTTACAGAAATTTGGTGTGACGGCTGCACAAAACGTGAAGACTTGCAAGCTATTATTGAACATAATTTAACTAATGAAGTTGGCGATAACAAAACATGTTTAGCAGAAAGTATTTTGAACTTCGTTGAGTGGTTATCTACTTCAGATGTAGGAAAAAGATTCACTGTTAGTATCAGAGATATTTTGAGTTGGGTCAACTTCATAAATGCTATCGTTGCGAAAGAAAAAAAATTCAGACTTAGCGTTCCTGACGCTTTTTTCCATGGAGCTTTTCTGACGTATATTGACAGTTTAGGATCTGGATTAACCAGTATGGAAAGGTAAATAAAATAATTTCTTAGTGTTCGTTACGTGTCGAAATTTTAATAAAATTTTTAATCATTTAATTTTATCTACAGCATTGAAAAACTCAAACTTTTCAAGGAAGATGCATTCGAATTTTTACTTAAACAAATGGAAAAATTAACTACACCATCTACTGATGATGAAATGGAAGTGGATTCGGGATTGCCGTCGCCTTCAAATGATGTATTCGGCATTACTCCCTTTTACATACCGAAAGGCTCGAATGAATATGACGAAAGTTCAGCATCATTTACATTCCTCGCTTCAACGACTCAGCAAAACGCTTTAAAACTTTTGAGAGCACTTCAACTTAGCAAGCCGATTTTGTTGGAAGGAAGCCCAGGAGTGGGAAAAACTAGTCTCGTTTCTGCACTTGCCAAAGTTTCTGGTCACGCGTGTCTTCGCATAAATCTCAGCGATCAAACCGATGTATCAGATCTCTTTGGAGCTGATTTGCCTGTTGAAGGTGGTAAAGGTGGCGAGTTCGCTTGGCGAGATGGTCCATTTTTGCGTGCTTTGAAAGCTGGACACTGGATTCTTTTAGATGAATTAAATTTGGCATCGCAATCCGTTCTTGAAGGACTCAACGCTTGTTTTGATCACAGAGGAGAAGTTTATATTCCAGAATTAGGTAAATCTAAATTAATTTTTTTTTTTTTGATAGTTAAAAAAATTATATCTGTAGTATCCGACAATAATAATGATTTTTTATAATCGTTTAGGAAAAACGTTTTTAGTAAAGCCTGAAACAAAATTGTTCGCTTGTCAAAATCCATTACGTCAAGGTGGTGCAAGACGCGGACTGCCTAAATCTTTTTTGAACAGATTCACTCAAGTTTTCGTTGACGCATTAACCGATGAGGACTTGAAATTTATAGCCGGCTCGCAATTCCCACTAATTGAAAAAGATGACATTGGTAAAATGATTGAATTTAATTCACGACTGTTAAAGGAGGCTGGAGTCTCTTGGGGTTTTTACGGAGCCCCATGGGAAATGAATTTAAGAGATATTACTAGATGGTGTGAAGCCACAGTCGCCGCCGCTGAAACTAAAGCAGATGAAAAAGTTACTTGTAACCCTGGTAGTTCCGTTGAACTTATTTATGTTGACAGAATGAGAACAAAAGAAGACAAAGAAAAAGTAAGTTTTCCACATCATAGTTTTATTTTGAATTTTAATAAGATTGATGACGTACTTTACTAAATAAATCTTTACTTATACAGGTGAAAGAAATTTATAGGAAAATATTTACGGAAGAAAATTACCCACTTTTACCGTCACCAGTAGTGCATGTTACTGATGAGAATGTTTATTTTGGAGAGGTGGATTTAAAACGAACGAAAACAGCAGAGTATATTGATCAAAAATTGTTAATTCTACGTGATCAAATATCAACTCTTAGAAGTCTTGCTCAGTGTGTTCAGAGAAACTGGATGTCGATAATTGTAAATAGAAAACATTTTACTAAATTTGTTTCAATGATACTTTAGATAATTATAATAATAAAACTTCTTTACTTAGGTAGGTGGATCTGGATGTGGCAAGAGTAGTGTTGTACGAGTTTTAGCTCAAATGACGGGACAAAAGCTCAAGTCAATCGTTGTTAACTCAGCAATGGATACGACTGAAATTTTAGGCGGTTTTGAACAGGTAAGTCATAAGTCTTTATATTATAGTAGATTATTGAATGAGATGCACATAAAAAAAGCTTTCGCTGGTGGGAAAATTAAAAAAACATAGACTATTAACGTGATGATATATACATTTTATTATTTATTATTCACATAGAACTATAGTGATTTAGATGACGTTTTGTAATTTGATGATTTTTCATTCGTACATAGTCATACCATCTTTATGATTAATATCGTATTTAATATGTATATTGATTCTAATGGAAATCTTCATGGAGTTTTCCAATTCCTGAAGTGTTTATTTCCTTTAGTATTCGTACATAGTGTATTTTTAATATTGATATTTTAGGCACAATTTGTTTATAATTTATTTATTACATATAGTTTATTGGCCATTTTTTCTGACGATGTATGAAACATTATATAAATCTACGGAAATATGAAGGCAAAGTATATTCCATCTTGATGAAGCTTGCCAAAATATTCGTATTGTATTTTTCCAAATCAATTGATTAACTCTAGATTTCCCGTAACTTATTTAATGTTTAAGCATTCTTTAAATTGCATGACTCGTTGGCAATAGATTACAAAAATATTCCTGTTTAATTGATTTTGGGTCGATTGAAAAAAATTACAATCAAAGCTTTAATTTGCATCAAACATCTAATTGATGCTAGTTTATAGGTTTAAGGATAACTATTTTTATGTACTTTTGTTGGCACACAGTTTGCTACATTCTAATTGACAAAAACGCTTTGTATAATGCTCCATTTGGGCGGACTACTTTAGAATTTTCAATCATATTTATTTTTGTGCTCGAATGTTGCCACTCACTATTTTGCTTTAAGTGATAAACTTAAAAAAATACTTTCGTAGTATTTGCTTAAAAAATAATTAATCATTGATTATACACGTTGCACTAGTGACTATAAAAACATAATTTGCCAGTGTATCCTTCATACAACACAGCCGGATTTCTTTATTACGTTCTCATTACAATTCCTACATTTAGTTTAGAATATTTTTTATCAGAGTATATTTTAGATTTGTTGCTTATTTTATCATACGTTTTATTTTTGGTTTATTCGATCGTTGCATAGCTTTTTACAAAAATTTCCGAGCATGCTTTTATGAAACGAGAAACATGTTCATGTGCTACTATATAGACTTTAAGTACGACCAAATTATACTTGAACTAAAATATGACAAAAATATTTTTGAAAGAACTTCAAATCAAATTTTGAATCTCTAAATGTTAACGATATATATATTTTTCAGTAATTTGTTCACTTGCAAAATCCACACAAGTTTATTTTGAGAAACTGATTAACATACAAATGTGCTGTGCTTAAAGATTTATTAATGTGTACAACTAATTAAACTTTGAGTACATTACAATCTTTATTTTAATACAAAATGCAACCTATTTTATAACATATTTAGTATATTCAGTTTCATGTCTTATATCTACATAATACAGATCTTTTTCAAGATTTTTTTACTGTATCTAAACATAAATAACCCAAAGACTACCATTAGTACCGTAATTGAAAAAATAAATTTGTTCTTAAATATTGGCACGTTAATAATATTATATAAGTTGAAAGTAATTTCAATTATATATATATACAAGCATGAGCACAGGTATCTCATAATTTTAATGGATGTGATCATAGAGTTAACTTATGCTTAGTCAAAATGTGAATCCTTCAAGTTTTAGTAATATTCATGAATATGCTTCTTACATATAAAATTTTAGGTTTTACTATTATATTACAAAAAATAATTGGTTGCTGAAAAGAAATAATAATTTCAAATAATATATATTAAAATTACGTCCATAATCTATATTGATGATTTACATTAGTATTTGTATGTATCAGTTAGAATTGTATTTACATCGATATATTTCAGATATAATAGTTTTCGGTCTTAAAGTGTCTAAATTATATATTTATATATTTTAAACACTTCGTATATAAGTGAGTAACGATCTAAAAATGAATGTCTTTCCTTCACAATTACATGATCCGTAACATTTTTAGTTACAATTGAAAAAAACAGTTACTAACCAAAAATAAAAATGGTATGAATAAAGTATTGATTTCAGTTCAATGATTACAATAGTTTGTAGAAGTACAATATCAATTTCGCTGTAATGTTATATCTATACATGATCGGTATAAAACATTACTTCAATCTTCGTTGAATAGACCCTGGTTAAATTAATATACTTTTGTAGTTTAATACAAGTATGGTTTTTTAACCGATTTCCTTTAATCACAGATATAATTAGAATGTAGTCAAAATTGTGAATTTCTCTGTATACCTTCATTATGAGATATTTTATCAATAATATATAATATTATATATTATTGAATATATATAAATTATTGGATATATAATATTATTGGATATATATAAAAATTAATAATATATAAATTAAAAAAAAAGAATAAATAATCTATGTATCTCTAATAAATAATTCGTACAATAATTATTTCGATAAAATGTATACATTGATATAAATATAAAAAGACTTTGAAACAACTTGAAAGTTTATAAAAATTCATATAAAATGCTCAAAACTATAACTTTGATAAAAAATAAATAAAATAACTTGCCTAATGTTTAAAATGACAATTGAATAACTCTACAGTTTTACAAATGTTTGGAAACTCGTCTAAGTTAACGAAAAAGTGTACTGAAATAATGATTTTATAATCGTTTGCTCTATTTATCAACGTGTAATATGTGGTTCAGTCAGTTATTTTTAATGATAAAATCTTTTAGATCTTTCGAGTGCTAATGTAAGAGTTCATAAAGTAAATTGAATGTTAGTACAGGATTATAACTTATTAATTGCTTGATATGTACCACAACATCAGATCGTAGAACTTATGAAAGTGTTGGCGAGAAAAAAAATTATTACGAACACATCTTTAATCCAAATACTGATTGCTTGATGAAGTATTTTTTTCAATTCAATTTCTAAACAAATTGAAAGTCATTGGCATTTGAAACAGTTTATTGAATGCGAAGATTTTATCTTAATTTGACACCTGTAATTTTCATTGAAGATTTTAATCTTATTCACTGTATGCTTCAAATCATTCCATTTCTTTTCATTTTATCAAATTATACATACATAATCTTCAAACTTCTAAAGTCAAGCTTTGTAAAGGGGATTTCTCTTCATTATTATTATCGAAATCATTTTAATTCAAAAATTTCTCTCAAGAAAAATAATCCAAGACTTCTTTCATTCTATCGCCATATAGCACATCTCTCGCGTATTTTTTGATAACTCGCTCATCCATTAAAAAATAAATAAACAAATAAATAAACAATCAAATAAATAAAAACCCATTCAGTCACTACTTACAATCGTCGCGTATACATTATCAGCAATTCCATATTGAAGCTCAGCTTCGCTTGCGCGAATAGAGAGGAAGAGAAGTAAAAAACTGTCAAGAGCAGTAAGTTGCATTCGGGATGCTTACTCGCTGACTAAGCTGCTCGCCGGACTGATTGTCGCGCGTAAGTCGCTGAGTTCTGGCGGTGGTGGCAGCAAGAGACTCGGTCGTCGTGACAGTTCTTCCTCGTAGAGGCTCGTCGTGCTTTTTGGCCTTGACGCCGGTATATTCCATGGATCGTCGCTCTGAACAGATACATTCACTCGTTAGTCACGTGTTTTTCGACATTTTAACGATTGACCACTTTTTATGCTGTAATGATCATTCGTAATCTTGATTTTTTTTTCTAAATAATCAACGAATAATCATTATTGTATACGAGAACAATTTTAACTACGTAAATATTTTGATGGAAACTATCATTTCGCTGTATAGCGTAGAAAACTTACAAGGCTTAATGCAAGTAACTAATATGAAAATAATAATTCCATTCAATTAGTCGATTCTTGATACTCTCAATTGCACAAATTCTAATAAGTTATAAATCGACGAAAGAAAAGCAAAGTTTTTAAGTAAAAAACTAGTTTTAAGTTACCACTACGTATATCAACAAAAAAATTGATTCGATTTCAGTGTATAACTTATATAACTTAATGCATTGTAAATAACTTTACGAAGTACTGACGGTAAGATCTATCTGACGAATCTATTATTTTTGCGTTTCTTGTCTCTTACGTTGATAAACTATTCTTATATCATGAAAATCTACTGGCCATGATACGTCAGGATATTCACCTTCATTGGCTATATACTAGCATACGCATATCACTCGATAAATTAATTGATCGCCTGCATGTATATTCATGCTGCGAACTACTTAGCTATGCATTGTGGCATGTCATAATGTGAAATAAACAAAAAAGAGGCATCTTCTCGTCTGCTAATGATGGCATAGACAATAAAGTGTTTTAAGAGTACTCTCTGATATTACGGGCGATTTTTCTTTCTAACATGCTGCAAGTTAAGTGGTTAGATTTCGAACAATACGTGGCAATGTTTTTCTTGCCTGAATTTTGTAAATACCATAAATAAATTTTTCATTTTTAAATGAAAGCTATTTAGTGACGTGTTATTTAAAAAACTGTATTTAATGCATGCTATACGTATATGGAGATGAATGAATAATCATAAATGACGTTTCAGTTGTTTTAAATGGTTTTAATTTTACTACTTGACTGATAACACTATTTGATGCTTAAACTATCACTTCAATTTCTATCAAAATGAAGTTCGTTATTGATGGCATAAAGCAATGTTACATGCATTTTTTTAGAAAAAAAAAATCCAGTCATGAACAAAAGAAAATAGGTTACTAATAGTTTAGTGAAAAAAATCAATCAAAATAGTATTTAAATAATTTTTGTTAATACATTTGTTTACATCTCTGGTACTTGCCCATGACTGTTATAACGATAAGCGTTATTAAATTCTCATAAAAATGATGGATAAGTTTATAGAAATATATTTTGATACCTATATGCGTTTAGCGTTGGCAGACATAAAAATGGCGCCATCTTTCACAAATTGTTTAGTGTTCCTTTAGATTAAAGAAGCTAGAAGGAATAGAGGATGGTAAAATAAATCACACGTGAAAAAGAAAAAAAAGGAAAAACAACACGCTCTATCTACCACCCACCTTTTTAAAAATATATAATTCAATCACTTTTAAATACAATTTTATTTTTACGATCGATTACACAATGATCGATATAAAACCGCCACTCTCAACTCAAAATTGTTCATCTAACACAAAAGATACACGTCATTACCGTAAAAAAAGAGAATATTAGCTACTCACCATATGATGATGTTTGGGCTGAGGTGGATGTGGTGGTTTAAGCCTAGCTACGTCACTGAGATCGCAGTGAGAAGTGGCGATGTTGGATTGCGAGCTAACGTAGGGTAATTCAACCACCGATGGTATCCGAAGTCCAGTGGCAGGGTCGTAACGGGCTGGTTGTTGCATCGGACTGCCAGGAGCCGTCGCCCCGAGAATCCAACGTGCGAAGCTCTCGCAACAGCCACAACAGACGTCCGTCAGACCTTGGCGTAGACCACGATGCAGAGTAAGGAACAACGTGGGATTTACGAAAGCGTGCACGTAGGCTATGTGCAGCGTTACCTAAAAAAGAAGAGTATTCGCTTCGATTCGGCTGCAGTTTAAGAGCGTTATCGCTTAAGTTGTGGGACACAATGCGGCGCAGGTTGAATAATTGAACGGTGGGCCGAGGTGAATTTCAAAACCGACCGTAAACGTAACGTCAATCGAGAAACCGCAAGCTAAACACTCGACGAGTATCACTGTAGAATTCCCTTTGTGGGCTCTGCGTCCGACCAAACTCTGAACCAAATCTACTTGTCTGCCTTGTTAGGACGTGACTTCCTGCGGTTTCTTCCGTCTTAACTGTCTTAGACACAGAGCTTCTGTGCAATGTTGAGCTTGACGTTAAACCCAGTTTGAATAGACGTCATCCAACTTTTACAGTAAACTCGCTTTATCAAAATGGAAGCAGACGCAACAGTTTGATACGCGATCGAGTGGCTTGCAGAAGGGTAAACTACTTTACTTGGAGGAAACTTTCGGCAACTTGTGCCATCGGGGAATTCGCTTGTACCTGGCTAGTTAACCTTCGCGCGTAATCGCACTGCGCGTGAGTTATAGTCAAACTGCAGCTAATTGTACGCAACATCGAAAATTGATATCCAAACGCACGTTTCATGCATTATCCTCGGTTAACGACCAGAACTATATCTGTCATCGTTGCCATCTTTACTTCGTTAGTTATGTATCGACTCCGCTTCCCCGGTCGCGCATTTGCTAATGTTGCATTTCGAGGTCTGCCGGTCAACGCAGTCACATTGGTGTGCATTAACGTGGATTATCGAGCGAGTCAACGCGTTCTACTGAATTTTTTATGGCTTGACTTTGACGAGAGCTTCAGCTGTTTAGAGAATTTGTAATTTTCCTTTCAAGCATCATCCAACGAAACACGCCATTACAATAATCTAGATTGCACTTCGACAACCGTTGAAATAATAAAGAGAGAAAAGAAAAGTTGAAAAACTCGTTAAAACTTCGTAAATTATTACTCGCAAAGTATGACAGGTCGATCAGTAGAGCTGTCGGCTAACTCGGAGGAACTATTTTTCCCGCTGCGAGCTTAAATTCGATTACTCCTTCGCGTACGACAAACGCGCGCTCGCGCAAACTCACAACAAATGTCAGCGATCTATAGATATTGCATTCGATATCCAAAGTACACTCGGGCATAAGTGTGCTCGACCAGCTGGAGAATTTATGGATCGACGCCGGCACTTGTGTGCGTGTGATGCATTCGGTTATTCTCACGGCTTGTCGTAACTTTTCCCATTCATTCGGTGTGTTGTGTAGTAACCCCCTCTTTCACTTTATCGTGAGTTTTCGCCTCCCGTCCCGCTATCGGTTATCAAACTTGCATCCACGGAAAGCTCCACCTCTTCGGCTGTTTCCCCTCGTGGTGATTTAGAAGTTTACGCTGAGGTTTTTTCAGTTCTAAAATCGATACAGTTTTCCAAGAATTCTCCCTTGCGGAACTAAGCTTGAATTATGTTGTTATTGCATTTTACAAATTGAGATGCTTTGCTATAAGTTTGCCAAATGCGAAGTAAGCAATTTATTTGCTCTATCTGCGTTTTCTTTTTTCGGCTTATAGCTTGGCAAAGTCTTCGTAATAGCACTATTGTTGATTTGAAATTTGAAGTTCAAATGCGAAAAGCAAGAGGATAAAAGTCAAAAAAGTCGTCTAAACTATAAATAACGGATGAAAAGGCTCGCTTCAAATTGATATAATAGAGTCGATAACCGTTCAATAGATATACTCATCACCATATGTAATACGCGTGTATATTCTGAAAGGGCACATTTGCATATTTTCTCTACCTTATCGCACATGTTCAGAAGTCTCTCTCTCTCTCTCTCTCTCTTGAATTACATACTCCTATAGTTAGAAACTTAGTTTACGAATGCGGTCTAATACACGTAGGTATCCTTCGTACATAAATCATGATCGGTGAATCCTCGTTACCAACTTATTTGTTATCGTCGATCCACTTATCCTAACTTACCGCTCGATTCTTGAGATTGATTAATTATGATTTATTGGCTAAACTGGCTTGTTGACGTATAGACGCATCAGATAAAAGTAAACAGGTCGAACTGACCTCGTAACCAGTGGTGTTGCCGATAGCCGGATGATGCACGAGCGTGACGAAGAATAGGGGACCCCAGAAGATGACATAGGCCGCGGTGATGACCAGAAACATCTTCACCCTCTGCACCCCGTCGCGCTCGATGCGCCGCAGGTAATTCCTCATCTTGCGGTGCTCCTCGATCGCCCCTACTCTCTGTCGACAAGCAAACACAGTCTTCTTTTGTTTCGCTTTCGCAGCTTGCAAAACTTGCGATGGAATTGCTCTCCGTTTCGTTTTTTCTCGCGCAGGCGCGCAACTCTGATCGTCAATCATATTCAAGAATCGATGCACTATGGACCATTCTTTTTATGAGTGTAAAAAAATCAAATATCTCTTCAGCATTAGAAAAATGTTACACAATTTTTGATGCCAGATTTGAATTTGTAGTAGCAAATTGTATAAAATATTATGCTTTGAAATCAATTTTGAAACGGTTAAAACTGGTAAAAGTAGAAAAAAATCGTAAAAATTTGGTTTCATAAAGTTTCGAAGGTAATTTTAAGGTCATATAATAGAACTATCGTCTATAGTATTTTTCTCGAATTGTACATCGGTCTCGGTTTCATTTGTTTCCCGGTTAATATTTTTGGCTTCACTTCGAGCCGAGATATTTGATTTTTTCACTCTCAAAAAAAATTGTCCATAGTGTGACGGAGCGAATTTCCATTTGCATACACCGCGAGCATTGGCCAAGTAGCCGCTGTGCCCAATAAGGGTCACCTGCACGAGAGGAGATAACTTCTCCTCGGTCCGTCACGGTCTCTCAATAAAGTCGAGGGCGTATTTTCTTTGGGCTCGAACGGAGAAGAGAAACGACAAATGCTTTACCTTTGGCGTGCCACTGCTCCTCCTCGCATCGACGACACCAGACTCGTTGAGGCCATTTGTGCCTCCAGCGCTGCTGCCGCCAATGCCACCAGGACCACCAGTCACATTCACCAGTGTGGTCACCAAGCCCGTTACCCGTACCTGTGCGCATTTTGGGACTAAATTACCATTTGCCAAAGTAAACTTTTTTTTTATCTTTTTTTAGTGGTCTATAAAGTTTTATACTTTGCTGGAGCTTTTGTCATTCAAAGCAACGGATTGCTTTTGATAATTCTGTTTATTTGCATGAGTCTGATTGGGGGATTCCGTTATCTTATTAATGGTAAAATCGATGATGAAATCATTGTAACTATGCTATAATTTTAAACATCAGCACGCATCTTTTAAGCTACAAATTCACGTAAACAAGAAATGTTCGTAAAATACAAATACTTCTTAAAAATTTGTCACTATAGAACATATTGAATACTCTTGTACTGACAAAACATTTAACGATGTATTCCCTTTCTCAATTTACTTTCTATTTATCCAAAGTTTAAAGCCCATTTTAGTTTCAACACTTTGTCCTGCGTATAATGCACAGCACGTAAGCAAATCTTTACACGCGGCTCAAAGCTTAATAATTGCTCAACGCGCACTTCGCGCTTCAGTGTGAATGCAAATTATCGGAAATTCATGCAAATTTGATAAAAGCCCGGTAGAAACAGAAAAGCAATTTGCAATTTGATACGGGTACTCGTGAATTTTCATCGGGTGCTCCCAAACTCGACTGTACATATATAATCGGCGACTCACGGCTTCGACATTAGGCTTTGTCAAATCTCGGTGCAGCTTCCTCAGGTGAAACAGCGTGAGCATCACGCAAATAATGTTGATGAAAATCCAGAGCAGATTGAGTATGTAGTGCCTGAAGGGCCCGTGAACTAGCGGACAACTTGGCTCGTTCTGACCGGCTTCCGTGTTGGCGGCCAGCGCCCCGCTCAGGAATGTCGGCCCAAGATTTATCGTTATACTGGCGAACCAAATCATAAAAGTGCCGAACACCACGCACTGCAAAGAACAAGAATATCGAGTGGCTCCGTAATCTACGGTAAAAGCGTTTTTTGGCAGCGAATTTCCGTGGCTTCGGAATCTCTCGAAATTAAATTTGAAATCTACAGGCTTCCTCTCATCGATTTCCCCTTTATGTACCATTACACTCGCGCACGCGAGTCCTTCGGTTTTTTTTTTCGATGATACATGCGCGTATTCCGATTCTCTTGAATTTATTAATTTTCGTACTCGCCAACATTATGGACAATTTTGAAAATGGGTCATCGATTACGTCGCGAGGGGGGAAGGGCTTGAGCGCAACCTCAGTTGACTAATCGACGGACAATACATTCGAAGTTTCGGATAGCTTTCAGTGTTAAATGTTCGTAGGTCAGGTCGCACGGATAATGCAAATGTCGCAGTTTCGCGCGAGGCGCCGCAACGTCGATGTAAAGCTGCCATTACCCGTCGTCCGCTGCGATCTACTACAAGTTCAACTCGGCTACGTTTACAGCGAAGCGAAATGCTGCTCGTTGAACAATGAGCGTCGTTTACGCACCTGTGGCGAATCCATGAGTATAGGCGCAGCAGTCTCGGACTCGTCCTCCGCCTCGTCGGCGAAGACGGGACTGTCGTTGAGCACTGTGGTGAGCATATTGACCGTAGACACGGTGACGAGCAGCAGAAAGGCCGTCTCCACGAGGGAGCACTTGTTCACCGGCTGGCAATTGAGAATGCTCGAGCCGAGCGGCAGCAGGATTGCCGCTCGCGCGCAGTCGACCATCGCTTGGTGAAACAGCAGCCCTTGCGACCACCTTCGCGCACAACAACAACTATTAGCTCTTAACTTGGACCTCGTGGCATAAGCAAGGGTATTTTAACCTGGGACTCGTGTAATAGTGCGCGAAATAAGCTCGTTAAACGAAGCCTATGCGACTAATAATCCAGTCGCGATTCTCACCACAGCGTCCTACTTTTACGTGGCATGCAATTATTGGAAACGTCTACTGCGGTTGACCAGCAATATTAAAACTCAAACTATGTGCTGGAAAGGTATTGAGCGTGGACAGGTGATGCAATGCGCTACCTTCTGAGCGATCGTTTGCAGATAATAAGAGCCATGAGTATGATGTTGGCACCCATGCCCATAGCACCCAGGCTGAATATGACAACTGCCTCGGCCACTCCGCCAGGGTGGCACTGGAACACCTTGGTCGCATTCGACGTGACATTGCCCGATGCTCCGATGCCGAAGCGCAAGTTCGCACCTATCATCGTGCCAAATCAACCTGCAAGATTTTATATCGTCATCGGTCATCGTGGCATTCGCGATTTGTTTGCGAGCGCCGCTATTGTGATTCACGATCGAATGCCGGGGTTTACGCTGTAGCGGGGCGAGCGAGTTTAGGCCTGGAGCGAGTTGAAATCTCATGCTATCGATCGTCAATGCCGTTTCAGATTGATTCGTCGCCTCGCGCAACTAATCTTCGCTGGCAGAGAAGTGTCATTCGAAAATTTACATGTTGTCGAATTGAAAGCCATTACGCGCTCAATTTTTTCAATTGATCATTTACCACTTCGGTGCCCCTGACCGAGCATTTACACGTACTGCTGGCTTTCAATGTATTAGCGCTTCATTAGTCGAGCCACGTATCTGGCTCGCTAGTAAATAATTCAATAAGCCATGTTGCGAGTGATAAAGCGTTCATTATTACCGGTGACCAGCCAATAATTGCATTCATGCGAGAGCGAAATTGCAAATGTTGAAGGTATATATTCTCAAATTGTAACCTACCCACGGCCATCGGACATCAGTGCAGGCATGCAAGCATTTTAGTAGCTAAAATAGTCTCGGTGTGGCGATCCATATTTTGAATACGGTTAATTGCAGACTCGACCCGTGACCGCAGTTAATGAACCATCGCGTCGATTATTCTCCTGCGTTCTCTTTGCTGAAAATACATAATGCAAAACGCAACTATATCATAGCGAAATAAATGGCATTTACAACTTTCAACGATATAGTTCGCGTCTGGGTGCGTGCAGTGTTGTGTTTGCCGATCGATTCTCTCTTGAATTATTTGCCAGATACATGGCTAATTAATTGCGCGATTGTTTCCAGCCTTCGGGTTTGTCGCACTCGCTTTTCCTTCGAACTTGGCATGCGCGAACGTTCGATTAGAAATAGCGAAGGTTCCGATTTCATTATGCTTAACGACATCTGCGCTTCCAAAGTGCGAAAACTCCGAAAACAAATCGGCGGATGAGTTTCGATCTTGAGGTCATTTTCCGAAAGTAAACTTGGCGCTCGTAAAGGCCAATGGAAGCGACACCGTGACGCAAAAACATCGAATGCTATAGTAACCGACGGGAAGCGCGGCTTCATCCCTCCCAAAAAGAAAAACAACCGATACAATTTTCCGGAAGAGACCAATAAAATTACATTTCGCCACGCAATAAAAATTAATAACGAACGCCGACCATATCAATTTCGTCACTACTGCTCTGCTTATCGGTTGAAATTTTGTGGTGGCTCATCTTTCGGTAGCCCGCGAAAGAAAAATCTTGCTGCGAGAGAAAATAGCTAAGGCGAATTCTCCGTCAGGTATTTACGTCCAGCGAGAGGATTCGAGTCAACACAGAAAGACGCGGACAGTGCATGTCGAATAATTTTGCCAGCGCCGCTGAATAAACGTTTCCCTTCCCTTCGAGTGTGCATTTATTTTTCGTGTTTGCCTTTTTTTTCTCTCCTCCTCTCGTTTCAACCGCCGCTCACGTTCGTCCGTTAAGCGGTGTGCTTCGACGTTACCGGCGCTGCAGCTCGGATAACAAACTCTGTTTACACTGTTTTATTCTGTTCGTTACAAGTGAAATAACAAAGATTTCAGCTATACGTTCATTCTTTTTTTTTTTTCGTCTTCGTCGTCTTCAAGTTTTCACGAGGTGTCTTATGTTATTCGCATTTAGCTAAATGCCACTCTTTTGTTTGTTTTGCAAACACGATTAAAATATTAAATTTTTAAAGATTATCTTCGAGATGGATGTTTCCTTTTCGTAACAAGTTAGTTAATTAATCGAAAATACGGGTGCAAACGATTTAGTCGAACAAACTATCAGTTTGTTTTAAAAAAAGGAACTGTAGAAAATATGAATATTTTACTGAAAGTAACAAGAAAATATGCAAAACATTTTTGTATTCGGGTACATACGTAAAACTAGAGCCAAAAGCGATTTTAAATTTTCATCTCCAGTGTCGTATGTCCAGCAGTGAATGTAAGCGTGCGCGAGGAAAAACCCTGGCAACTCAATTAGAAAACGTAATTAAACAAGACTAATTTCGGTTTTAATTTATCATTTGCGCTCTTCATTCTCTCCCACGTCGAGTTTCCGCACGCGAAAAGATTCGGCAAATTCATAGTCTCGAAGTAATTGTGCTCGTTACTCGACGTACTGTTCTCTCGAAAATTAAATTATCGTCCGGCTTTGCGCATGAATATTCAAAAGCGTTGTTACCGCCGCCGCTGCTGTTGCTGTTGCTGCCGCTGCCGCTGCCGCTGCCGTTAGGGTTTTTCTGTTCTCCGTTGTTGCGTAACTCAAGTACTCTTACGGGTGAGAGGATGTATTTTAACGTGTGCGCTCGGGCAGTAATTGCGATTGTGAAAAGCGTTTAATTGACCTGGGCTAAACTTAGACGATTAGTTGATGTTGACTGCCAGTCCTTCCAGTTGGAGAAGAAGTAAAGAGCGTAAGTACTTAGTCAATAACACTCTTTTAAAAGTCATTAGTTCCTCAGATGCCCGACCATTGATTGCAAAACCGATGAATATCGGAAAGCTCAACCTTTATTAATCAGAGATTGTATCGAAGCGATATCTATATTTATCGAGCTATAGTCACTCTAGCAGTAAGTTAAAATGATAATAAGAATGGTCCAGCGATAATGGTTCGCGGCGTGGTCAGCAAGGCATAGGTTCTCCTCATTTCCTTTCTCAGACTCAATTAACTCTCCCAAGTATCCAGCTCGACTTTTGGTTCGGCGTGTCACGATCGATATCCTGACAAATCGCCGAACTACAAATCGCCGAACTATATGCCACACTATATGTTCGTTTAAGATATCTGTGCGTGTAGCTTTTGCTGTACACAGTCTGGCATTGTTTCGCGGGAGCAAAACATTCGATGTTTCCTGAGAAAGCTGTAACGGAGAAAATATTGCTCTTCCCTCGGCGATCGCGAATTCGAAAAGTTTTTAAAACGAGACAATGCTATTCCAGCACGCTTTCGTGGTGTCTTTTGCGTCTGCTAAAATCAATCGAACTATCACGGTTAAATAATTTGTCAGTCAAGATCCTCTCCCCGAAATGAGGTATTCTTTTGGCGGACCATTCGACGGGAGCCCCAGAGGGAGCTCTCTTGGAAGAGCGAAAATTAATGAGCGATCGACGAGGTCCTCTCCTCTCTTTCGTCGCGCCACGGCTCGTTCGTTTGTCCACGCGAGACGTCGTTGCGAACGCGAGGGTGAGAACGAAACCGCCCGCTCTTAGCGCGCGACTCGCGCGGGAATTGACGCGAGAGTGCGAGAGCGCTCTCTTCAAACTCGCGATCACGGATCACTTTACGAAGGCGGCTGCGCAGTCATCGCAGGGCTAAACGAAGCTAAGCAAAGCTTCCAAACCCGACGTTGGTGAAGTTCGGTAGTGACGCGTCGTAGCCTTTCGAACTGTCTTTGGCAAGGCAAAATCTCTCTCTCTCTTCTCGTCCTGGAGTACGCGAGCGCCGCGCGTCATTTTCAGCGTGACCATCTCGCTAATTTGCGTTCTAATTATGCACGCACTTCGCTCGAGTATTGCGGCAAGACGCTTGTTTGTTTGAGCGTGCGGCCAGGCTTAACAGCCTAGCTTCCTCTAATTAGAGGAATGAAAGGGCGTCTTTACGTTTTCTTTTGCGATGTATCGCGTGTAATACACACGTTCCTTCTAATTTTAATTAGACGCTGCCCTCGGCAAAGCTTTTCCGCCAGCATTACTTTGTTAAGCGTCGTCTAATTACGAGCTCTCTCTCTCTCTCTCTCTCTCTCTCTCTCTCTCTCTCTCTCTCTCTCTCTCTCTCTCTCTCTCTCTCTCTCTCTCTCTTTCTCTTTCTCTTTCTCTTTCTCTTTCTCTCTCTCTTTTCTTTGGAAAAATGCACTTTTCGGAAATGGGGAATGTTACGTCAGAAACTCTGACGCGGAGCGAATGGAAATTAGCGTGCGCGTTTCTGCGCTGCTTACAATTTAATTATAACTTTCGTTCGATGATTTGCGTGTCGTACTCGAGCTTCGCTAACGAGTCTCTTAACTTTAAATTGCCGGTTGTTCGATCCGTGAATTTCGAATGTGAAAATTGTCGCGCGAGATCAAGGTGGCGAGGAGCAAACGCGCAAACGTCGATGCTCTTTCCGCGTGTCCGCCGAGAATCACGACTCTCCTTTCTCGCGCGATGTTTTCGTGATAAATAAGCACGCAAATAGAGGAAAAAAAGTCAGGCCGGTCGCGTGCAACACGAGTTTCGCATCAGCCGCGCACGGAAGCTAATAAAAGCGCGCGTGGTGACGTCGTCTGGTTCCGTTGGCTTGTACGCGTCGCGCGGCTGTATAAAGGTGGCAAATCAGCCGCGCGGAGTAAAGTCTCGCGAAAAGGAAGACAAGTAAGAGCAACAATCGTGATCGCAGATGGCTTTCCGATGTATACATACGTACGTAGACCTACGAGCGCGAATGCGAGAGAAAAATGGAGAGGCTGCGGCGTTGCCGTATATGTAACTATCAGTTACTCATCCCACTACCCGAACGCTCGTCACATTACTACCCGTCGCCGGCAAAATTGCTCGTAATTATTTATGTGCTTTTTCGTGTACCCTCATTTTTTTTGACGACCCGCAGCGCTTTTAAAGATATACGTTACCCGCGTTTCAGCTGTTGCGCCTACAGCACGCCTGCTAAACAGATTACTTTCATTGCTTTGACTTTCACGTCGTAGTCGAGGCTGTCGTATGTCTCGGGCGACACGAGTTATCTCCTTTTTTGTTTTCATTTTGCGCTCTCGTCGAGAGAGCGCGTACACCCGGTTCTTCGCTCTTGACGACTATAAGAAACGAGCGAGATAGATGAAAGACGGCTGTGCTCGCGCAAGCAAGCTCAAAGAGCTGGCAAAAGGAACTGCACGGCTGTAATTTCGTTCCATATCTCGTTGATCGTAACTCTATCTACGAACCAAGATAGAGCGGAAGACCAGAAACTGGTTATCCTCAATGGGTTCTTTTTCGATTTTTGCGGTTAACCCTCGTGAGTTCGAATGAGTTTTTACGATGGAGCTGCTTTTAAAAACTTTTATTCATTTAAAAGTTATAGAAGAAAAAAACGTATACTTTTTTATCCTCATCAATGTTATTGCAGTGGAAAATTACCAGTAAATCGTATTGGTCATCAATTAAAAGCAACGCCACCGTCGCAAAGCTCCTACTTTTATTATCCCCAGTGGGCGCGGGAA